>NC_054507.1:26352416-26652416 GCF_017639515.1 Carcharodon carcharias | reverse complement strand
CTGACTGCGGTCTGTCCTGACTGTGGTCTGTCGTGACTGTGGTCAGCCCTGACTGCGGCTTGTCCTGACTGTGGTCTGTCCTGACTGCGGTCAGTCCTGACTGCGGTCTGTCCTGACTGCGGTCTGTCCTGACTGTGGTCTGTCCTGACTGTGGTCAGCCCTGACTGTGGTCAGTCCTGACTGTGGTCTGTCCTGACTGTGGCCAGCCCTGACTGTGGACAGTCCTGACTGCAGTCAGCCCTGACTGCGGTCTTTCCTGACTGCGGTCAGCCCTGACTGCGGTCTGTCCTGACTGTGGTCTGTCCTGACTGCGGTCTGTCCTGACTGTGGTCTGTCCTCACTGTGGCCAGCCCTGACTGTGGACAGTCCTGATGGTCAGCCCTGACTGTGGTCAGCCCTGATGGTCAGCCCTGATGGTCAGCCCTGGCTGTGGTCAGCCCTGATGGTCAGCCCCGACTGTGGTCAGCCCTGATGGTCAGCCCTGATGGTCAGCCCTGATGGTCAGCCTTGACTGCAGTCAGCCCTGACTGCGGTCTGTCCTGACTGTGGTCTGTCCTGACTGCGGTCAGCCCTGACTGCGGTCTGTCCTGACTGTGGTCTGTCCTGACTGCGGTCAGGCCTGACTGCGGTCTGTCCTGACTGTGGTCAGCCCTGACTGCGGTCTGTCCTGACTGCGGTCTGTCCTGACTGCGGTCTGTCCTGACTGTGGTCAGTCCTGACTGTGGTCTGTCCTGAATGTGGTCAGTCCTGACTGTGGTCTGTCCTGACTGCGGTCTTTCCTGACTGTGGTCAGCCTTGATGGTCAGTCCTGATGGTCAGCCCTGGCTGTGGTCAGCCCTGATGGTCAGCCCTGATGGTCAGCCCTGACAGTGGTCAGCCCTGATGGTCAGCCCTGACTGTGGTCAGTCCTGATGGTCAGCCCTGATGGTCAGCCCTGATGGTCAGCCCTGCCTCTGGTCAGCCCTGATGGTCAGCCCTGATGGTCAGCCCTGATATTCAGCCCTGCCTCTGGTCAGCCCTGATGGTCAGCCCTGACTGTGGTCAGCCCTGATGGTCAGGCCTTTACTGTGGTCAGCCATGATGGTCAGCCCTGATGGTCAGCCCTGACTGTGGTCAGCCCTGATGGTCAGCCCTGATGTTCAGCCCTGACTGTGGTCAGCCCTGATGGTCAGCCCTGACTGTGGTCAGCGATGATGGTCAGCCCTGACTGTGGTCTTTCCAGACTATGGTCAGCCCTGACTGCGGTCTGTACTGACTGCGGTTTGTCCTGACTGCGGTTTGTCCTGATTGTGGTCAGCCCTGACTGTGGTCTGTCCTGACTGCGGCTTGTCCTGACTGCGGTCTGGCCTGACTGTGGTCTGTCCTGACTGTGGTCAGCCCTGACTGCGGTTTGTCCTGACTGCGGTCAGCCCTGACTGTGGTCTGTCCTGACTGCGGCTTGTCCTGACTGCGGTCTGGCCTGACTGAGGTCTGTCCTGACTGTGGTCTGTCATGACTGCGGTCTGCCCTGACTGCGGTCAGCCCTGACTGTGGTCTGTCCTGACTGCGGCTTGTCCTGACTGCGGTCTGGCCTGACTGAGGTCTGTCCTGACTGTGGTCTGTCCTGACTGCGGTCTGCCCTGACTGCGGTCAGCCCTGACTGCGGTCTGTCCTGACTGCGGTCTGTCCTGACTGCGGTCTGTCCTGACTGCTGTCTGTCCTGAATGCGGTCAGCCCTGACTGCGGTCAGCCCTGACTGCGGTCAGCCCTGACTGCAGTCTGTCCTGACAGTGGTCTGTCCTGACTGCGGTCTGTCCCGACTGCGGACTGTCCTGACTGTGGTCTGTTCTGACTGCAGTCTACCCTGACTGTGGTCAGCCCTGACTGTGGTCTGTCCTGACTGCGGTCTACCCTGACTGTGGTCTGTCCTGACTGTGGTCTGTCCTGACTGTGGTCAGCCCTGACTGTGGTCTGTCCTGACTGTGGTCAGTCCTGACTGCGGTCAGCCCTGACTGCGGTCGGTCCTGACTGCGGTCGGACCTGACTGCGGTCTGTCCTGACTGCGGTCTGTCCTGACTGTCGTCAGCCCTGACTGCGGTCTGTCCTGACTGTGGTCTGTCCTGACTGCGGTCTGTCCTGACTGCGGTCTGTCCTGACTGTGATCCGCCCTGAGTGTGGTCTGTCCTGACTGTGGTCAGCCCTGAATGTGGTCTGTCCTGACTGCGGTCTGTTCTGACTGTGGTCAGTCCTGACTGTGGCCAGCCCTGACTGTGGACAGTCCTGACTGCGGTCAGCCCTGACTGAGGTCTTTCCTGACTGCGGTCAGCCCTGACTGTGGTCTGTCCTGACTGTGGTCTGTCCTGACTGCGGTCTGTCCTGACTGTGGTCTGTCCTGACTGTGGCCAGCCCTAACTGTGGACAGTCCTGACTGCGGTCAGCCCTGACTGCGGTCTTTCCTGACTGCGGTCAGCCCTGACTGCGGTCAGTCCTGACTGTGGTCACCCCTGACTGTGGACAGTCCTGACTGCGGTCAGTCCTGACTGCGGACTGTCCTGACTGCGGTCTGTCCTGACTGCGGTCAGCCCTGAATGTGTTCTGTCCTGACTGCGGTCAGCCCTGACTGCGGTCTGTCCTGTCTGCGGTCAGCCCTGACTGCGGTCAGCCCTGACTGCGGTCTGTCCTGACTGTGGACAGTCCTGACTGTGGTCTGTCCTGACTGTGGTCAGCCCTGAATGTGGTCTGTCCTGACTGCGGTCTGTCCTGACTGCGGTCAGCCCTGACTGCGGTCAGCCCTGACTGCGGTCTGTCCTGACTGCGGTCTGTCCTGCCTGTGGTCAGCCCTGACTGTGGTCTGTCCTGACTGTGGTCAGCCCTGAATGTGGTCTGTCCTGACTGCGGTCTGTCCTCACTGTGGTCTGTCCTGACTGTGGTCTGTACTGACTGTGGTCAGCCTTGATGGTCAGGCCTTTACTGTGGTCAGCCCTGATGGTCAGTCCTGATGGTCAGCCCTGGCTGTGGTCAGCCCTGATGGTCAGCCCTGATGGTCAGCCCTGACAGTGGTCAGCCCAGATGGTCAGCCCCGACTGTGGTCAGTCCTGATGGTCAGCCCTGATGGTCAGCCCTGGCTGAGGTCAGCCCTGCCTCTGGTCAGCCCTGATGGTCAGCCCTGATGGTCAGCCCTGACTGTGGTCAGCCCTGATGGTCAGGCCTTTACTGTGGTCAGCCCTGATGGTCAGCCATGATGGTCAGCCCTGATGGTCAGCCCTGACTGTGGTCAGCCCTGATGGTCAGCCCTGTTGGTCAGCCCTTACTGTGGTCAGCCCTGATGGTCAGTCCTGGCTGTGGTCAGCCCTGATGGTCCGCCCTGATGGTCAGCCCTGCCTGTGGTCAGTCCTGATGGTCAGCCCTGCCTGTGGTCAGCCGTGATGGTCAGCCCTGACTGCGGTCAGCCCTGATGGTCAGCCCTGACTGCGGTCTGTCCTGACTGTGGTCTGTCCTGACTGCGGTCTGTCCTGACTGCGGTTTGTCCTGACTGCGGTCTGTCCTGACTGTGGTCAGCCCTGATGGTCAGCCCTGGCTGTCGTCAGCCCTGTTGGTCAGCCCTGATGCTCAGCCCTGATGGTCAGCCCTGAAGGTCAGTCCTGACTGTGGTTAGCCCTGATGGTCAGTCCTGACTGTGGTCAGCCCTGATGGTCAGTCCTGACTGTGGTCATCTCTGATGGTCAGGCCTTTACTATGGTCAGCCCTGATGGTCAGCCCTGATGGTCAGCCCTGACTGTGGTCAGCCCTGATGGTCAGCCCTGATGGTCAGCCCTGACTGTGGTCAGCCCTGATGGTCAGTCCTGACTGTGGTCAGCCCTGATGGTCAGCCCTGACTGTGGTCAGCCCTGATGGTCAGGTCTTTACTGTGGTCAGCCCTGATGGTCAGCCCTGATGGTCAGCCCTGACTGTGGTCAGCCCTGATGGTCAGCCCTGATGGTCAGCCCTGATAGTGAGCCTTGACTGTGGTCTGTCCTGACTGCGTTCAGCCCTGACTGTGGTCTGTCCTGACTGTGGTCTGTCCTTACTGTGGTCTGTCCTGACTGTGGTCTGTCCTGACTGTGGTCAGTCCTGACTGCGGTCTGTCCTGACTGTGGTCTGTCCTGACTGTGGTCAGTCCTGACTGTGGTCTGTCCTGACTGTGGTCAGCCCTGACTGTGGTCAGTCCTGTCTGTGGTCTGTCCTGACTGTGGTCAGTCCTGACTGTGGTCTGTCCTGACTGTGGTCTGTCCTTACTGTGGTCTGTCCTGACTGTGGTCAGTCCTGACTGCGGCTTGTCCTGACTGTGGTCTGTCCTGACTGTGGTCTGTCCTGACTGTGGTCAGCCTTGACTGTGGTCAGCCCTGACTGCGGTCTGTCCTTACTGTGGTCTGTCCTGACTGTGGTCAGCCCTGACTGCGGCTTGTCCTGACTGTGGTCTGTCCTGACTGTGGTCAGTCCTGACTGCGGTCTGTCCTGACTGCGGTCTGTCCTGACTGTGGTCTGTCCTGACTGTGGTCAGCCCTGACTGTGGTCAGTCCTGACTGTGGCCAGCCCTGACTGTGGACAGTCCTGACTGCGGTCAGCCCTGACTGCGGTCTTTCCTGACTGCGGTCAGCCCTGACTGCGGTCTGTCCTGACTGCGGTCGGTCCTGACTGTGGTCTGTCCTCACTGTGGCCAGCCCTGACTGTGGACAGTCCTGACTACGGTCAGCCCTGACTGCGGTCTTTCCTGACTGCGGTCAGCCCTGACTGCGGTCAGTCCTGAGTGTGGTCAGCCCTGACTGCGGTCTGTCCTGACTGCGGTCTGTCCTGACTGCGGTCTGTCCTGACTGTGGTCTGTCCTGACCTTGGACAGCCCTGACTGCGGTCTGTCCTGACTGTGATCCGCCCTGAGTGTGGTCTGTCCTGACTGTGGTCAGCCCTGAATGTGGTCTGTCCTGACTGCGGTCTGTTCTGACTGTTGTCAGTCCTGACTGTGGCCAGCCCTGACTGTGGACAGTCCTGACTGCGGTCAGCCCTGACTGCGGTCTTTCCTGACTGCGGTCAGCCCTGACTGTGGTCTGTCCTGACTGTGGTCTGTCCTGACTGCGGTCTGTCCTGACTGTGGTCTGTCCTGACTGTGGCCAGCCCTAACTGTGGACAGTCCTGACTGCGGTCAGCCCTGACTGCGGTCTTTCCTGACTGCGGTCTGTCCTCACTGTGGTCTGTCCTGACTGTGGTCTGTACTGACTGTGGTCAGCCTTGATGGTCAGGCCTTTACTGTGGTCAGCCCTGATGGTCAGTCCTGATGGTCAGCCCTGGCTGTGGTCAGCCCTGATGGTCAGCCCTGATGGTCAGCCCTGACAGTGGTCAGCCCAGATGGTCAGCCCCGACTGTGGTCAGTCCTGATGGTCAGCCCTGATGGTCAGCCCTGGCTGAGGTCAGCCCTGCCTCTGGTCAGCCCTGATGGTCAGCCCTGATGGTCAGCCCTGACTGTGGTCAGCCCTGATGGTCAGGCCTTTACTGTGGTCAGCCCTGATGGTCAGCCCTGTTGGTCAGCCCTTACTGTGGTCAGCCCTGATGGTCAGTCCTGGCTGTGGTCAGCCCTGATGGTCAGCCCTGATGGTCAGCCCTGCCTGTGGTCATTCCTGATGGTCAGCCCTGCCTGTGGTCAGCCGTGATGGTCAGCCCTGACTGCGGTCAGCCCTGATGGTCAGCCCTGACTGCGGTCTGTCCTGACTGTGGTCTGTCCTGACTGCGGTCTGTCCTGACTGCGGTTTGTCCTGACTGCGGTCTGTCCTGACTGTGGTCAGCCCTGATGGTCAGCCCTGGCTGTCGTCAGCCCTGTTGGTCAGCCCTGATGCTCAGCCCTGATGGTCAGCCCTGATGGTCAGTCCTGACTGTGGTTAGCCCTGATGGTCAGTCCTGACTGTGGTCAGCCCTGATGGTCAGTCCTGACTGTGGTCAGCTCTGATCGTCAGGCCTTTACTATGGTCAGCCCTGATGGTCAGCCCTGATGGTCAGCCCTGACTGTGGTCATCCCTGATGGTCAGCCCTGATGGTCAGCCCTGACTGTGGTCAGCCCTGATGGTCAGCCCTGACTGTGGTCAGCCCTGATGGTCAGTCCTGACTGTGGACAGCCCTGATGGTCAGCCCTGACTGTGGGCAGCCCTGATGGTCAGGTCTTTACTGTGGTCAGCCCTGATGGTCAGCCCTGATGGTCAGCCCTGACTGTGGTCAGCCCTGACTGTGGTCAGCCCTGATGGTCAGCCCTGATGGTCAGCCCTGATGGTGAGCCTTGACTGTGGTCTGTCCTGACTGCGTTCAGCCCTGACTGTGGTCTGTCCTGACTGTGGTCTGTCCTTACTGTGGTCTGTCCTGACTGTGGTCTGTCCTGACTGTGGTCAGTCCTGACTGTGGTCTGTCCTGACTGTGGTCAGTCCTGACTGTGGTCTGTCCTGACTGTGGTCAGCCCTGACTGTGGTCAGTCCTGACTGTGGTCTGTCCTGACTGTGGTCAGTCCTGACTGTGGTCTGTCCTGACTGTGGTCTGTCCTTACTGTGGTCTGTCCTGACTGTGGTCAGCCCTGACTGCGGCTTGTCCTGACTGTGGTCTGTCCTGACTGTGGTCTGTCCTGACTGTGGTCAGCCTTGACTGTGGTCAGCCCTGACTGCGGTCTGTCCTTACTGTGGTCTGTCCTGACTGTGGTCAGCCCTGACTACGGCTTGTCCTGACTGTGGTCTGTCCTGACTGTGGTCTGTCCTGACTGCGGTCTGTCCTGACTGTGGTCTGTCCTGACTGTGGTCAGCCCTGACTGTGGTCAGTCCTGACTGTGGTCTGTCCTGACTGTGGTCAGCCCTGACTGTGGTCAGTCCTGACTGTGGCCAGCCCTGACTGTGGACAGTCCTGACTGCGGTCAGCCCTGACTGCGGTCTTTCCTGACTGCGGTCAGCCCTGACTGCGGTCAGTCCTGACTGTGGTCAGCCCTGAATGTGGTCTGTCCTGACTGTGGTCAGCCCTGACTGTGGACAGTCCTGACTGCGGTCAGCCCTGACTGCGGTCTTTCCTGACTGCGGTCAGCCCTGACTGCGGTCAGTCCTGACTGTGGTCAGCCCTGAATGTGGTCTGTCCTGACTGTGGTCAGCCCTGACTGTGGACAGTCCTGACTGCGGTCAGCCCTGACTGCGGTCAGCCCTGACTGCGGTCTGTCCTGACTGCGGTCTGTCCTGACTGCGTTCAGCCCTGACTGTGGTCTGTCCTGACTGCGGTCTGTCCTGACTATGGTCTGTCCTGACTGTGGTCTGTCCTGACTGTGGTCAGTCCTGACTGCGGTCTGTCCTGACTGTGGTCTGTCCTGACTGCGGTCAGCCCTGACTGCGGTCTGTCCTGACTGTGGTCTGTCCTGACTGTGGTCAGTCCTGACTGCGGTCTGTCCTGACTGTGGTCTGTCCTGACTGTGGTCTGTCCTGACTGTGGTCAGTCCTGACTGTGGTCTGTCCTGAATGTGGTCAGTCCTGACTGTGGTCTGTCCTTACTGCGATCTTTCCTGACTATGGTCAGCCCTGATGGTCAGCCCTGGCTGTGGTCAGCCCTGATGGTCAGCCCTGATGGTCAGCCCTGGCTGTGGTCAGCCCTGATGGTCAATCCTGATGGTCAGCCCTGGCTGTGGTCAGCCCTGATGGTCAGCCCTGATGGTCAGCCCTGACAGTGGTCAGCCCAGATGGTCAGCCCCGACTGTGGTCAGTCCTGATGGTCAGCCCTGATGGTCAGCCCTGATGGTCAGCCCTGACTGTGGTCAGCCCTGATGGTCAGTCCTGACTGTGGTCAGCCCTGATGGTCAGCCCTGACTGTGGTCAGCCCTGATGGTCAGCCCTGACTGTGGTCAGCCCTGATGGTCAGGTCTTTACTGTGGTCAGCCCTGATGGTCAGCCCTGATGGTCAGGCCCTGACTGTGGTCAGCCCTGATGGTCAGCCCTGATGGTCAGCCCTGATGGTCAGCCCTGGCTGTCGTCAGCCCTGTTGGTCAGCCCTGATGGTCAGCCCTGATGGTCAGCCCTGACTGTGGTCAGCCCTGATGGTCAGTCCTGTCTGTGGTCAGCCCTGATGGTCAGTCCTGACTGTGGTCAGCCCTGATGGTCAGCCCTGACTGTGGTCAGCCCTGATGGTCAGGCCTTTACTATGGTCAGCCCTGATGGTCAGCCCTGATGGTCAGCCCTGATGGTCAGCCCTGACTGTGGTCAGCCCTGATGGTCAGTCCTGACTGTGGTCAGCCCTGATGGTCAGTCCTGACTGTGGTCTGCCCTGATGGTCAGTCCTGACTGTGGTCAGCCCTGATGGTCAGCCCTGACTGTGCTCAGCCCTGATGGTCAGGTCTTTACTATGGTCAGCCCTGATGGTCAGCCCTGATGGTCAGCCCTGACTGTGGTCAGCCCTGATGGTCAGCCCTGGCTGTCGTCAGCCCTGTTGGTCAGCCCTGATGGTCAGCCCTGATGGTCAGCCCTGACTGTGGTCAGCCCTGATGGTCAGTCCTGACTGTGGTCAGCCCTGATGGTCAGCCTTGACTGTGGTCAGCCCTGATGGTCAGGCCTTTACTATGGTCAGCCCTGATGGTCAGCCCTGATGGTCAGCTCTGATGGTCAGCCCTGACTGTGGTCAGCCCTGATGGTCAGCCCTGATGGTCAGCCCTGCCTGTCGTCAGCCCTGATGGTCAGTCCTGGCTGTGGTCAGCCCTGATGGTCAGGCCTTTACTATGGTCTGCCCTGATGGTCAGCCCTGATGGTCAGGCCTTTACTATGGTCAGCCCTGATGGTCAGCCCTGATGGTCAGCCCTGGCTGTGGTCAGCCCTGATGGTCAGGTCTTTACTATGGTCAGCCCTGATGGTCAGCCCTGATGGCCAGCCCTGACTGTGGTCAGCCCTGATGGTCAGGTCTTTACTGTGGTCAGCCCTGATGGTCAGCCCTGATGGTCAGCCCTGACTGTGGTCAGCCCTGATGGTCAGCCCTGGCTGTGGTCAGCCCTGATGGTCAGCCCCGACTGTGGTCAACCCTGATGGTCAGCCCTGATGGTCAGCCCTGATGGTCAGCCTTGACTGCAGTCAGCCCTGACTGCGGTCTGTCCTGACTGTGGTCTGTCCTGACTGCGGTCAGCCCTGACTGCGGTCTGTCCTGACTGTGGTCTGTCCTGACTGCGGTCAGGCCTGACTGCGGTCTGTCCTGACTGTGGTCAGCCCTGACTGCGGTCTGTCCTGACTGTGGTCTGTCCTGACTGTGGTCAGTCCTGACTGCGGTCTGTCCTGACTGCGGTCTGTCCTGACTGTGGTCTGTCCTGACTGTGGTCAGTCCTGACTGTGGTCTGTCCTGAATGTTGTCAGTCCTGACTGTGGTCTGTCCTGACTGCGGTCTTTCCTGACTGTGGTCAGCCTTGATGGTCAGTCCTGATGGTCAGCCCTGGCTGTGGTCAGCCCTGATGGTCAGCCCTGATGGTCAGCCCTGACAGTGGTCAGCCCAGATGGTCAGCCCTGACTGTGGTCAGTCCTGATGGTCAGCCCTGATGGTCAGCCCTGATGGTCAGCCCTGCCTCTGGTCAGCCCTGATGGTCAGCCCTGATGGTCAGCCCTGATATTCAGCCCTGCCTCTGGTCAGCCCTGATGGTCAGCCCTGACTGTGGTCAGCCCTGATGGTCAGGCCTTTGCTGTGGTCAGCCATGATGGTCAGCCCTGATGGTCAGCCCTGACTGTGGTCAGCCCTGATGGTCAGTCCTGACTGTGGTCAGCCCTGATGGTCAGCCCTGATGGTCAGCCCTGATGGTCAGCCTTGGCTGTGGTCAGCCCTGATGGTCAGCCCTGTTGGTCAGCCCTTACTGTGGTCAGCCGTGATGGTCATTCCTGACTGTGGTCAGCCCTGATGGTCAGCCCTGATGGTCAGCCCTGCCTCTGGTCAGCCCTGATGGTCAGCCCTGATGGTCAGCCCTGATGGTCAGCCCTGGCTGTGGTCAGCCCTGATGATCAGCCCTGATGGTCAGCCCTGCCTCTGGTCAGCCCTGATGGTCAGCCCTGGCTGTCGTCAGCCCTGATGGTCAGGCCTTTACTGTGGTCAGCCCTGACTGTGGTCAGCCCTGATGGTCAGCCCTGATGGTCAGCCCTGACTGTGGTCAGCCCTGATGGTCAGCCCTGGCTGTCGTCAGCCCTGATGGTCAGACCTGACTGTGGTCAGCCCTGATGGTCAGGCCTTTACTGTGGTCAGCCCTGATTGTCAGCCCTGATGGTCAGCCCTGATGGTCAGCCCTGACTGTGGTCAGCCCTGATGTTCAGCCCTGATGGTCAGCCCTGGCTGTGGTCAGCCCTGATGGTCAGCCTTGACTGCAGTCAGCCCTGACTGCGGTCTGTCCTGACTGTAGTCTGTCCAGACTGTGGTCTGTCCTGACTGCGTTCAGCCCTGACTGTGGTCAGCCCTGACTGCGGTCTGTCCTGACTGTGGTCTGTCCTGACTGTGGTCTGTCCTGACTGTGGTCAGCCCTGACTGTGGTCAGTCCTGACTGTGGCCAGCCCTGACTGTGGACAGTCCTGACTGCAGTCAGCCCTGACTGCGGTCTTTCCTGACTGCAGTCAGCCCTGACTGCGGTCAGTCCTGACTGTGGTCAGCCCTGACTGTGGACAGTCCTGACTGCGGTCTGTCCTGACTGCAGTCTGTCCTGACTGCGGTCTGTCCTGACTGTGGGCAGTCCTGACTGCGGTCTGTCCTGACTGCGGTCAGCCCTGACTGCGGTCTGTCCTGACTGCGGTCATTCCAGACTGTGGTCTGTCCTGACTGTGGTCTGTCCTGACTGCGGTCAGCCCTGACTGCGTTCTGTCCTGACTGCGGTCAGCTCTGACTGTGGTCTGTCCTGGTTGCGGTCTGTCCTGGCTGCGGTCAGTCCTGACTGCGGTCTACCCTGACTGTGGTCTGTCCTGACTGCGGTCAGCCCTGACTGCGTTCTGTCCTGACTGCTGTCTACCCTGACTGTGGTCTGTCCTGACTGCGGTCAGCCCTGACTGCGTTCTGTCCTGACTGCTGTCTACCCTGACTGCGGTCAGCCCTGACTGTGGTCTGTCCTGACTGCGGTCTGTCCTTACTGCGGTCTGTCCTGGCTGCGGTCTGTCCTGGCTGCGGTCAGTCCTGGCTGCGGTCTGTCCTGACTGCGGTCTACCCTGACTGTGGTCTGTCCTGACTGTGCTCTGTCCTGACTGTGGTCAGCCCTGACTGCGATCTGTCCTGACTGTGGTTACTTCAGGTTGTGTGTCCCAGTCCCACCCCAGCAACCCGAGCACAAAATTGCAGACTGACCCTCCCGGTGCAGCACTGTGGGATTGTTGAACTATTGGATCGGCTGTCTTTGTGACAGTCCTGCCTGCACTCGCAGCTGAATGTCCTGGATCCTGTAGTCACTCTTGTAATGTGGGCTGGATCGATTGTGAGCAAAACAACAGAATAACCCCACAAAAATCGGGCCATAGAAGGTTGTGATTATAATGGGCGGATTTGGGAGTTGCTGAACAATACATTGACTAAAAAGTAAAGATACCGATACTCTGTAGTGTGTTCCCGCCACAACTTGTCTTTGTGGGCGGAGCTTTGGAAAAGCACATGAAAGCGGCTATAGTGACACTCATCCCAGGTACTCCAGGAGAAGGGAGGTCAAAGGGATATTGTCAGAATGCCCACAAAATTCCCGTTTGAACTGGGATACAGCTGACCTACTATCTGAAATTCAAAATGTTTAAACAGCGCACAGAGCTATGGTTTCTTGATTCAGGTATGCTTGAAACAAGCAAGCAAGCCATAAAAATTCACCGAACAATTGGGAAGGAGGGTCTACACAGGCACATCAGGGTTAACAGCAGAGAGCTAAAAGATCCCTAAAAAATATCAATTACCTTGGAAGACCAGTTCAGAATCAGGCTAAACTTTCGTATTCACCGACTAGAGTTCCTGTCATTTTGACAACAGCCTACAGAATACATAGACCACTTGGTCAGCAGGTGCAGAGAAAAGGGTACGTACTGTGATTTTACAAACGCAGAGCAAGCCGACAGAATTGGTGAGTTGGTGATCGCATCCACTGCCGTGGGAGCATTCCAGAGACATCTGCTAGACAAGCCCAAAAGGTATGGCATTGAAGAGCTACTCAAGGATGGAATAACTATTTGGCAATCCTCACAGGTCAACAAAGCTTACAGGTCCTAAGTACAATCCTGATTGTTGACGCACTTACTAGAACACCTAAACCTGGTGAGACATGCGGAAGGTGTGGCCTTCTACATGGACCAAGGAAATGCCCAGCTTTTCATCAATTCTGCAAGGCATGTGGCAGAAGGGGAATTGGTAGTGGCAGTGAATGAGAGCAAAGGCTGATGCCGCTACAAAGAGCGGTGCACTGATCCAAACAAACTGTACATAGACCATTCAAGCAATAAGAATGAACATCCAGTATCCCATCAGAAACATGTACGTGAGGTGGTTGACAAACCAGAAAATGACTATGATGTGTATGATGAGACAAAGAGTTGTGAACACATGTTTCACACTGTCAATCTCACGGAAATCATTGATGCCATCTCACTGTCTGAAGTGTTTACCAAGATTCGAATTATCTGCCCTAAGAAAGTTGGTAACGACTCATTATTGGCCAAGATTGACATGGGGCAAATGCCAACATACTACCTCTGCAAATTCTAAAAGACATGTATCTATTGATGTGCAAGGCCATTGCGAAAGCTACTGCTGTGAAACTTCCAGCGCACAACGGTTCACTAATTCCATGTGCAGGATCCATAGTCCTGGAGTGCAAGTATAATCAATCCTCCTAGGATCCACAGACGTTTTACATCATGGAGCCTAAAGGTCCAGAGATCGTAGGTCTACAAGCATGTTGGGACCTCGCACTAGTAACAATCCATGGAATCAGTCAGGTATCACAAGGCAGATTAGCCTCAGAAACTACTCCTATCACCTCAGTTCATGACCTGACATCGAAATATCCAGAATGTTTTGACAAAATTTATAGTTTCAAGGGAGTTGCAACCTTACACTTGCAGGAGAAGGCAAGTCCATCCATTGATCCACCACATAAATGCAGCACCCACATACAAAAAAAATTGAAGGTCAAACTAGACAAAATGGAGAAAGACAGAAAAATTAGAAGAATATAAGAGCACACAGATTGGTGCAGCTCATGTATTATAAAGAAGGATGGACCATTGAGAGTATGCCTCAATCTACAACATTTAAGCGCAGCTTTGAAATGTCATCCTTACAAAATTCCCACATTAAAAGAGTTAAATCCAAGATTTGCAGTGGCAAAGTTCTTCTTGAAGCTTGATGCCAAGCATGGTTATTGGTCAGTACATCTTGCAGACAAGTCCCAAAGGCTTACTATGTTTGGAATCCCATTTGGATTATACTGTTTTCAACGACTTTCTTTGGGCTATCTGTTAGCCAGGATGTCTTTCAAGTTCACATGGAATGCATTACATGCACTGTGTCGGGATCTTTCTGTATCATTGATTGCTTAGCTGTTGTGGGAAGAACAAAGCAAGAACATGACCATAATCTGCACTTATTGATCTGGCTGCACATAATGAAGGATTGGTGTTCAACAGTCTGAAATGTGACATCAACGTGCAGCAGATCAATTTCTTCGGTTCTATTTATTCCAGTGCTGGCATATGTCCCAGTCCCAGTAAGATGGAGGATATTAAGGCCATGCCAACTCCTCAAGATAAGGATGATCTTCAAAGATGTCTCGGTCTCTTTCATTTCTTGTCTCCGTACATTCCCAATTTCGTTCCAAAATCTTCATCGCTAAGGGAATTGTTGGGAAAGGATGTGCTGTGCTGGTGGCATGAAAACCACCAACACCTCTTCGAAGCACTTGAAACAGTCATTTTCAGAAGCATCCACATTGCAACTTTACAATCCCAGGGAGACAACTACCCTGGTGATGGATGCTTGATAGAAAGTTCTGGGAGCATGCATACTACTAAAAGGCAAGCTGATTGCATTTGCTTCAAAATCTCTGTCTGTTAACATAATCCAACTACTCCAACGTCAAGTGGGAAATATTAGCTTTAGTGTTTGGAATCATACGTTTTCATACCTATCTCTTTGGCAAAAGATTTGTCATACAGACCAACCTGGAGATGATTTGGTGAAAACCATTGACCAGTTCACTGCCAAGATTCAAAGTCTCTTGATAAAGATTCAAGATTACAACTGTGAGACTGGGCACAAGCCAAGTCATTTGATGGTCACATCAGATACACTTAGCAAATTGCCTAACCCAGCGCAAACAGAAGATATATCCTTATATCTACAAGTTGACTTAATTGGCATTGAACGTGACGATGTTCCCCAAATTGAGCTGAGACATTTTACGTAATGCAAATGCTAACAACTATAAGAAGAAACAGTGAAAGATTCCACGCTACAGAAACTGTGGAAAACACTCATTCAAGGATGGCCTGATTCAATTCAGCGTGTCCACAAACACGCGAGACCACTTTGGCCTTACCAGGATGAGCTGGGCATCTCCTGGCGGGGGGTGGAGGCGGGGGGAGGGGGGGAGGGGGGGGGTCACTTTTAAGGGCAGTCAAGTCATTATACTGGAATCTTTGCAACCTGATTTTCTTTAACAACTTCATCACTCACACATGGGCATAGATCAGACGAGATGACTCGCAAGGGAGACAGTCTATTGGCTGAGTGTGAACAATGACATTGAAGCCTTTGTCAAGAAGTGTGAGGCATGTCAAGAGCATATGCCAAGTCAGCACAAAGAACCACTGATTCTACATGAAGTTCCTGCCCATCCTTGGTCCAAATTCACATCTGACCTCTTTCATGTCCATGGCACTGACTTCATCATCATCATCGACTACTTTACTAAGTACCCCATCATTCAACAATTGCACAATATGTCAAGCACAACTGTCGCCCACACTGTAAGTGCTATTTTCAGTTTATTTGATATGCCTAGAGAGATCATTACAGATAATAGTCAGCAATTTATTAGTAAGCCATTTCAGGATATGTGTGAGAAGCGGAATATCGATCACACTACTTCTTCTCCTCATTACCCTAGATCTAACGGCCTAGCTGAATTAATGATTTGCACAGCAAAATCCTTAATTCTCAAATCTAGGCCAAGCAAGATCTACATATTGCAACGTTAATCTGAGAGCGACACCTTTAAGTGTAACTATTCCATCACCTGCAGAGCTCATGTTTGGCAGACCAGTGTGTACCAATTTACCCACTCTTACACATTCAACTCTCTCAGAAACTAGACAGCAACTTTTAAACCTACAAGAGAAGGTGACCAATGTGCCTAATAAAAATGCAGGTATGGAGTTTCCAGATTTACAGTTGGGACAACAAGTTCACATCCAGGATCCCACAGAAGTAACCAGCCGAGGTGACAAGGATCTGTTCAGAACCAAGGTTCTCAAAAGTCATTACACACAAAGGTGTAATGGTGAGGTGTAACTGAGGACAAATCAGATCTACTCCAGCTTCTCAACCACCATACAGTTCTACCGCATCTGGGACAAGATCCCAAATGCAACCAGGAACAACATCCAAGAATGACAATCCCACAGATCATAGTGAGCAATTAAAGAAACCTCCAGACAAGGTTACCATTACAAGATCTGGGTGTACCGGCAGATTAGCTCTATGCTTTAGAGACTCACAGGTCCATCAGTTCTATGCACTTATGTAATGGTAACTAAACATGAACATGTATTGTAAATAGTTATACTTCTTTGGAAGGGGGGAAAGTAGATTTAAAAAGAAAGGGGGGTGTTGTAATATGTCTTTAAGGGATATCAGCATGACATCACTAGAAAGGAAATGTGTCATGTGATCAAGTCTTAGTTTCACTTTTGCTTTGAGCAGAGCACAGATGCAGCTCTGATGTCTTCAAGCTTTATTCCCACGTATAACCGTTCTCATGTGCCTAGTCTGAATAAATGAACACACACAATGAGTATTTGGTGCCTTGTGTCTTGTGGGTTAAATAAACCCAAGGTATTATATCATTATAATAACACGACAATCATTACTTCAAAGAAGAGCAGGGAGGTCCTGCCTGGGGCCAATATTTATCCCTCACCAACATCACTAAAACAGATTATCTGGTTATTTATCTCATTGCTATTTGTGGGAGCTTGCTGTGCATAAATTGGCTGCTGCGTTTCCTACATTGCAACAGTGACTACACTTCAAAAAGTACTTCAGTGGCTGTAAAAGGCATTGTGATGTCATGAGGTCATGAAAGGTGCTATAGAAATGTAAGCCTTTTCTTTCTTTGTAACTCTGGGCTCGGGGACACAACTTTGACCGCTCAGAAAAGGAATGGAGCGAAGGCTCTCTCAGCCCTCAGCAGTCACAAGTGTTCAACACAAAGCTTCTTACCAATTGCTAGACCATCGGTGAAGTTATGCACGCCATCGCCCATGATAACCATCCAGGCAATATTTGCAATCCCAGCGTTCTTTATGTCTTCCGCTGCATGGGAATGTCCATGGGAATGGGAATACCTCTTCTCCGCTGACAGCTGCTTCCCAGAATGAGAATCCTTGGAGTGGTCACCCTTTGGGCCCTCATCAGTTTTGGTGGTAGCTTGTTGAGTACAAGATGCCCAAGATATCACTGTTGCCTCCTCTGGATCCTGCTCACATGCGCTGGAAGACTCAAAGCCACTAACTGTGACCTCCCATTTGTCCTCCCCGTGCGTGTGATCATCTGAAGCTAACGCAGGGTGTCCAGGTAAGGATAACAATGACAAGAAAGACACTTAGAGTTCAGGTAGGCTATGCATTCAACTTAAACACAAGAAACTTTTTTTAACGTAAATTAAATTTACACCCCCAACCACAATCCCCACTATCTTTGGCCAAAAGAGCCAGGGGGCAACAACCTCTACAGGATTGATCAGATATTCCATCAATTGTTAAATCTAAACATGGGATCAATAGATTTTTGTCAAACAAAGCTATTAAAAAGGATATGGGTCAAAGGTGGGTAGATGGAGTTAGGTCACAGATCAGCCACGGTCTCATTAAATGGTGGAACAGTCTAAAGGGGCTGAATGGCCTCCCCCTGTTCCTATGCCATTTTTAATGTTCCTCAGCAGACCAGAATGGTTCTCTCCCAAGAGGTGCCCCTACTCCCGTCTTCCTGTCTTCTTGTGCAGAAGTGTCTGGCTTCCACCTGGCTGAGATTGGGAACTTGCCATGGGCAGCCTTGCTGTCTCAAAGCTGCACCCAATGGATTCCCATAAATGGTGGCCCTCTCCTCAGTCCCCTTAACCCACACTGCTCGGACTTGCTGAATGATCTTCATTTTCTCTTGTGATGAGAGTAGGGGTGGTGGTGGGGGACACTGTTTGCCCTCCCCAAAATTCCGCCCTCTGCTGCAACTAAAGTTTGTCAATCACGTTACCTTGGGCAGGTTTTAAATGGCTAAGTTCAACGTTATCTTTGTCGTCCAGCTGGGCACTGACCATGTCTTTCTCCTTACGAAGGCGTTGGCGTCTTCTGCCTGTCGACTGGAGAATAGAACAGTCTCGTTGATAAAAGGTGGGAAGAAACCAGCTGTCTACTTATATTTGAATGCCACCTCTTTTCTTTCATTCATTCATGGGATGTGGCTTCACTGGCTAGGTCACCATTTATTGCCCATCTCTAATTGCCCCTTGAGAAGGTGGTGGTGAGCTGCCTTCTTGAACCGCTGCAGTCCCTGTGGTGTAGGTACACCCACAGTGCTGTTAGGGAGGGAGTTCCAGGATTTTGACCCAGTGACAGTGAAGTTTCTATCAACCTGAAAGCAAATGCATTCAGCTTCACAATCATACGAACGTACTAATTAGGAGCAGGAGTAGGCCACTCAGCCCCTCGAGCCTGCTCCACCATCCAATAAGATCGTGGCTGATTGGATTGTAACCTCAACCCCACATTCCTGCCTGCTCCCAATAACCTTTCACCCCCTTGTTCATCAAGATTCTATCTAGCTCTGCCTTAAGAATATTCAAAGACTCTGCTTCCACTGCCTTTTGAGGAAGAGAATTCCAAAGTCTCACAACGCTCTGAGTGAAAACACTTCTCCTCATCTCTGTTTTAAATGGGCGACCCCTTATTTTTAAACAGTGACCTCCTAGTTCTAGATTTTCCCACAAGGGGAAACATTCTGTCCACATCCATCCTGTCAAGACCCCTCAGGATCTTATATGTTTCAAGAGAGTCGCCTCTTACTCTTCTAAACTCCAGCGGATACAAGCCCAGCCAATTTTCCGCAATAACCTTTGATGTGGCACCTTATCAAATGCCTTCTGGAAATCTACGTACAGCACATCTACTGGTTCCCCTTTATCCACAGCACATGGGACTTCTCCAAAGAACTCCAATAAATTAATTAAACATGAGTTCCCTTTCACAAAACCATGTTTGTTTTATTCATTCATGGGATGTCAGCTTCCCTGGCTAGGCCAGCATTTATTGCCCATCCCTAACTGCCCCTTGAGAAGGTGGTGGTGAGCTGCCTTCTTGAACCGCAGCAGTCCCTGTGGTGCAGGTACACCCACCGTGCTGTTAGGGAGGGAATTCTAGGATTTTGACCCAGTGACAGTGAAGGAACAGCCGATATATTTTCAAGTCAGGATGGTGAGTGGCTTGGAGGGGAACTTCCAGGTGGTGGTGTTCCCATGTGTCTGCTGCCCTCCTCGTCCTTCTAAATGGTAGTGGTTGTGGGTTTGGAAGATGCTGTTTAAGAAGCCTTGTTGAGTTGCTGCAGTGCATCTTGTAGATGGTACACACTGCTGCTACTACTGTGTGTTGGTGGTGGAGGGAGTGAATACTTGTGGATGGGGTGCCTCTCAAGTGGGTCTGCTTTGTCCTGGATGGTGTCAAGCTTCTTGAGTGTTGTGGGAGCTGCACTCATCCAGGCAAGTGGGGAGTGTCCCATCACTGGTGGACAGCCTTTGGGGAGTCAGGAGGTGAGTGACTCATTGCAGGATTCTCAGCCTCTGACCTGCTCTTGTAGCCACAGTATTTATATGGCTGGTCCAGTTCAGTTTCTGGTCAATGATAACCCCCAGGATGCTGATAGTGGGGGATTCAGTGATGGTAATGCCATTGAATGTCAAGGGATGATGGCTGGATTCTATCTTGTTGGAGATGGTCATTTCCTGGCACTTGTGTGGTGCGAATGTTACTGGTCACTTGTCAGCCCAAGCCTGGATATTGTCCAGTTCTTGCTGCATTTCGACATGGACTGCTTCAGTATCTGAGGAGCTGCGAATGGTGCTGAACATTGTGCAATCATCAGCGAACATCCCCACTTCTAACCTTATGATGGAAGGAAGGTCATTGATGAAACAGCTAAGATATTGAGACCCACTGTGATCTTCAGAGCCACTGGCAAGGGGTGTCCACCCACACAGCCGGAGCTGATCTCAGGCCCAATCATCTGACAAATGGAGGTCACTGTGTCCCTTGAGAGGCGGAGCCTCCTTCAGCATTGCACCTCAGACATATTGAGGTAGCTGCATCACTGCCTGTAAACCCTGGCAGCAGGATAGTGGTGTCTTCTGCGGCCCCTAACGCCTTGGACTACCTGCTGGCCCTGTGCCCCTTGTGCCTGCGCCTCTCCTCCCACAGGTCCCTCCTCTGAAAGCTGCACGGGGACACCTGGCCTCCTCTCCCTTCTGGCCCTCTCTTCCTCCTGAGAGGAGGTGTCCCCAGCGGAGACCACAATCCCCATTACCGGGGTAAGGGAAGGCTGTCTGATACCTGGAAGGGAATATTTGAAAGCTTGTGGTCAGATCCTCTACTGTTTGCTCGCTGACAGTCCTCCAGCATTCTAGGATGCAGCACCAGAGCCTAGCAACTGAAGTGTCGGCAAATACCCCTTTAAGTTAAGCAAATACTGGGCGTGCTCGTTCATAGCTTAATGGCTGTTTGTCAAACCCTTTACTTGGAGCAAGGTGAGTGGAGGACCCACAGATGTTGCGCTTCTGGTCTTGTCTATTCCTCAAAGAGTTTTCCTATACACTTAATTTATGCCTTTTTAAAAAAATAAGTGGCATTAATACCTGTAGTGTGACAGATAGTGTAGATGTTAAAAGTCTTTATAATGTGCAGCATATGTTATATTATATATATTATATTATATAATTTCTCACTATTATTCTGTTGGGCAGTTTGAGATCAGTCTAATTGTTAAGTAAATAGAGACTTAGGTCATTCAGGGATGAATTGCTGTTTAGTCAAAGTACTTTGCAATGGAAGATGCTGGTCAGTTTCAAGCTCCAGCTAAGGAGCACACAGCATTTTAATATCATACATTATGACATCTCCATGCAGGGACAGGGCCATGATTTGTAATCTATTCGAGAAAGGCTTTACAATTATTCACAGTAGATGGGAAAGGAAGGTTTTAAGAGCAGGTTGCAAATTTGAATCAATTTTAAATGCACGATGTTGAAATATATGGAGAAGGCTACTTCAGCTTATTTGAGTGTCACCTTATATGAGTCTAGAAATACCCAGTAAACACAGGCATGTTTCTCAATGACCCCGTACACAAGGCATCATTTCATTACACCAAAAGCAACTGTATTTTCAGAGTAGTCAGGATGTCCTACACAAGCAAAGAATTACTTTTGAAATGTAGTCAGTGTTATGTACAGATCTGCAGGAGCCACATTATTCACAATAAGACCCGAAAGAAATGAATGACTGGGTCCTCCATTTTTTGGTGACCGTTGTCAAAGGAGGAACATTTGTGCAACCCAAACACCCCTTTAGGGCACACTAAATTTTGGCTTCTGGGATGATTAAGGATGAACTGTCTTCTTTGTTAATGGCTATCACATCTTGGTCAACGTAAGAGACAGGCCCAATTTAAATTGTGGGGACCGCATCAAAAATCATGTGCATGCCTACACTTCCTGGAAGAGGGGAGTGGGGGCAGACAGTTGAAAGAGAGGCACCTATTGAGCCACTTCCAAACACTTTCCACAGAACCTGCCATGGAGCCAATTCCACAAAACAAAACAACCATCAGAGGGAAGAATAGCAAGCAACAGCAGGTGGAGTGTTGGCAGGTATCGGAGTTAAGGTGTTAATGTTTCCCTGCTGATTCAGAGAATTGCATCATCCAATCCCCCCCACCCCCACTCCCCATCAGCAGGGAAAATCCAAACAAAGGAAGAACTGGCAGCCTTCCCACCTGTCTCCCTGTTTTGAAGATAAAATAAGATGGGAGAAACACCAACACAATCCCGTTGGGCTGAATGGCCAGTTTCTGTGCTGTACGTTCTGTGAATTTTCTGCCCTCTTCTTCTGAAGGTGCCAACTCCTCACCAGGGTACAGTTCCAAAGCTACAGACCACCCTCCAAGTCGGCCATTCTTCATGTTAGCCGAGAGAGCAAATGTTGGTAAGCTATTCCGCCATGGCAGGCACCCCAGTGGAGACCAATTCTCACCTCATGTAAGAATCGCACACACTTTCCGGTGGAGAAGGCTCACTGAGACCTAGCTAACTCCCACCCCCCTCCCCAAGGCACTTTGACGAACTGTGATGTCCCATCCACTGCTGCCCCAGTGGACATTATCTAAATGAACAAAGACCACGCATCGAATCTAAAACCTTACCAGTCTGTGTCTCAGGGACAGCAAAAATTCAAACCTTTGACTAAAGTGATGAGCATCCTTTGATCAGCTTTACAGCCATTTTTCTGTGTGGCGCTATATGCCTTTCTTTTAAACACACGCTCATGAACAAGCATTCCTGATTTTTCAGCCTTTAAACATCTTCTGATCTAGAATTGCTTGCTCTTTATATCTGCACTTACCTTGCCTCCTCTGCAGTTCCTGAACAAACCGAGGAGATTCTCGATTAGGAAAAGTAAGTAGATGCCTCCCAACACAGACAGGCCTTTCCAGATAGAATCCTTTGCGGCTACATTCTCCGGGCTCTTGTGTCTGTGATCTTGATTGCTCTGAGACTAAATCAAAAGACAGGTAGGTCAAGTCTTCACTTTCAGATCACATAGTTCATTGTAAGGTCTACCCCGCATGCTAAAGGTAGATGTTCCACTCCTATCCAGTATCGTACAGCTTATGTGTGTCTCGGTGTCAGCTCCAGTGCATTTACATTGCTTTTTTCGACTTGAAAGAATAATGCTAGAATTCTGCTCCTCTTTAATTGTCTGTGGACTATGCAACATTCCCCAGTAAAGGGCAGGGGATTCAGTTTCTGGTCAATGGTAACCCCCAGGATGTTGATAGTGGAGGATTCGGTGATGGTGATGCCATTGAACATCAAGGGGTGATGATTAGATTCTCTCTTGTTGGAGATGGTCATTGCCTGGCACTTGTGTGGCGTGAATGTTACTTGCCACTTGTCAGCCCAAACATGGATATTGTCCAGGTCTTGCTGCATTTGGACATGGACTGCTTCAATATTTGAGGAGTCGTGAATGATGCTGAACATTGTGCAATCGTCAGCGAACATCCCCCACTTCTGACCTTATGATGGAAGGAAGGTCATTGATGAAGCAGCTGAAGATGGTTGGGCCGAGGACACTAACCCTGAGGAACTCCTGCAGTGACGTCCTGGAGCTGAGGTGACTGACCTCCAACAACCACAACCACCTTCCTTTGTGCTAGAGTCAAGTAGCATTTAAGGTGCTAAGCTGGGTTAAGACGGGTCAGCCCCCTGTACTTACGTGAGGGATGAGGTGAAGCAGGGCATCTGCGGACAGAGTGCCAATCGCCAGTGCCACTAGGAAGGTAAGGAGGACCTTGGAAAAGGAGTGTCTGAGGACAGGGATGATGGCCACAGCCATGAGTGACGTCAGGCTGATCAGAGTAATGGCAACAAAACCATAGGCCCACACTGCAAGGAAGAAGAAACAGCAGGTGAAAGGAGGCCATGCTTTTCAGAGACAGCATCCAGCTTAAGTTAGAAATTCTTCTACGCAACCGCCATTATTGACCTCCTTCATGTAGTGTGGAGTCCTTTTCATTCACACACACAGCAAGATATATTGTCGGGGCATTGTCCTGTCGGTTGTCCTGAAGGGGCTGACTCAATTATGTCGGATGTCATTCCTCAGGTTTTGGAAACCCTGCTTGGCATCATCCAACTGACGGTTTGAAGTTTATCCAGTGAGTTTTGATCAGCTGTTTAACACAGCGAAACTCAATTTTGTACTCGTCAAACACACACACATGCCAGGAAAGGCCACAGGATTCTGTAAGTGTTTAAAACATAGATCCAGGTATTAGCACTCATTGAAAGGTATGAAATTCTAAAAGGGTTTGGTAAATGTTGAGAGGCTGCTCCTCCTCTGCTGGCTGGAGGGTCTGACACAGGGCGCTTAGATAAATTCAAGGTAATCCGGCACAGTCAATATGGTTTTGTGAAAGGGAAATCACGATTAACCAATTTATTGGAGTTCTTTGAGGAAGTAACATGTGTTGTGGAAACAGGGGAACTGGTGGATGTACTGCACTTGGATTTCCAGAAGACATTTGGTAAGGTGCCACTTCAAAGGTTATTGCAAAAAAATAAATGATATAAGGGGGTAACATATTGGCATTGGATGGAAGATTGGCTAACAAACAGGAAACAGAGAGTAGACATAATTTTTCTGGTTGGCAGCATGTGACAAGTGGTGTGCCACATGGATCGGTGCTGGGAATGTTATCGGGGGTAGGGTTAAAATTAGATCAGCTGTGACCTTATTGAATGGTGGAGCGGGCTCGAAAGTGGCCTACTCCTGCTCCTAATTCATAAGTTTGTATGTGACTAGGGGTGAGTTAGTGGGGGGCAGGGGTCACAGTCTCAGGATAAGGCACTGACCATTTTGGACTGAGATGAGGAGAAATTTCTTCACTACACGGTTGTGAATCGTTGGCATTTTCTATCGCAAATGGCTGTGGATGCTCTGTCATCAAGTATATTGAAGACTGATGGATTTTTGAAAACTAAAGGGAATTAGGGGATATTGGGAGTGGACAGGAATAAAGTGGAGTTGAGGTAGAAGATCAGCTACGATCATATTAAATAGTGGAGCAGGCTCGAGGGGCTGTGTGGCCTACTCCTGCTCCTAGTTCTTATGTTGTCACTTATTCCACAATGGTTCTTACAAACATCAGCCTGCAGCAGTGAAGACATGATCTCATTAACCATCCATGAGATGAGATTAAGAAATATAGCAGGCATATAGTAATCAATCAAAACAGACTGTAGAGAGGTCATCTTTTGCATTAGAACTGTACCAGGGAGAGATAAGAGGAAGCCATAACTGATTCCTAGGGTTTATCATTAGTTAGAGAGATTATTATGCAGCCTCACTGAATGGAATTTAACCAGATGTAGTCAAACACATTGATAATTACGTTAGGAGGGACATAATTAAACATATGAAGAAGCAGGGTCCCTTGAGGGCTTTTTAAATCTAGTCTTGCTGGGTCTAGTTTAAGCAATTAATGATGACATGCTTTTGCTCTCCTGAAAGTATCACCGGTATGTGATTTCTAATTAGTACCTACAACTGAATTTTACATCTCATTGACATGATGTAATAAAGAGCATTAACCAGAGGCTTTCAATGTCTCCTGGTCTTCAAACTTTTATTAGAGGGTTCAGAATGTATCATAATATCCAAAATATAAATGTAATACCTACATTACCCCACTTCAGGGTAAAAGATATATGACAACATCATATAATATCACACAACAGGGCAGTAGAGATATATGACAATATCCTATAATACCCCACATAAGGGCAGTAGAGATATATGACAATATCCTATAATACCCCACATCAGGGCAGTAGAGATATATGACAATATCCTATAATACCCCACATCAGGGCAGTAGAGATATATGACAATATCCTATAATACCCCACATAAGGGCAGTAGAGATATATGGCAATATCCTATAATACCCCACATCAGGGCAGTAGAGATATATGACAATATCCTATATTACCCCACATCAGGGCAGTAGAGATATATGACAATATCCTATATTACCCCACATCAGGGCAGTAGAGATATATGGCAATATCCTATAATACCCCACATCAGGGCAGTAGAGATATATGACAATATCCTATAATACCCCACATCAGGGCAGTAGAGATATATGACAATATCATATATCACCCACATCAGGGTAGCATGAAGATATGACAATATCCTATAATACCCCACATCAGGGCAGTAGAGATATATGGCAATATCATATATCACCCACATCAGGGTAGCATGAAGATATGACAATATCCTATAATACCCCACATCAGGGCAGTAGAGATATATGACAATATCCTATAATACCCCACATCAGGGCAGTAGAGATATATGGCAATATCCTATAATACCCCACATCAGGGCAGTAGAGATATATGACAATATCCTATAATACCCCACATCAGGGCAGTAGAGATATATGACAATATCCTATAATACCCCACATCAGGGCAGTAGAGATATATGACAATATCCTATAATACCCCACATCAGGGCAGTAGAGATATATGGCAATATCATATATCACCCACATCAGGGTAGCATGAAGATATGACAATATCCTAGCTAAACCCAACTACCCAACAGAAGCATCGGAAGAGGAGTTGGCCAGTTAGCTCCTCCAGCCTGTCCCTCAAAACAGAAACGCTGTCCCCTTCTTCTCCTGTCTAATCCAGGGACACAACTGTATTACCTCAGATGAAGTACCTCTGGGCAGCTGTTGCACACTCAAGTGTGACCCATCATACAGTTGGCAGATGCCCTGGAGCTGGTATCTTGCCCATCTTATTGGTGAGGATGACACAAGTGGTGCAGAGAGAACGGAAAGAGAAAGTATTCGGAATTAAAAATCACATGGTGTGCTCACCTGATTTAGAGATTACATCTTCCTGTGGAACCTCCAGCCAGTCGAGGTGCTGGATGCAGACTCTGCTGTCAATCTGGTATAGCAGAGCCGGGCATATGTAAGTGAACTGCTTTGGGGTGATCTCAAGCATGTTACTCATACCAAAGTTGACCAGGAGCTGGGTCACATTCAAACACTGTCAATGTTAAAGCAAAAATGAGTCACTATCAGTAACCCACTCATAACATCCTCCTGGTAAAGATCCATATTCAAATTTCTTTTCTTTCATTTAAGCAGTTTTCTTTTCTCCTGCACATTGTTCTCTTCCTACTGTAACATAAATTTGGCTATCACAGAGCAAGAATACTTTGTAACAATTTCAAAGTTTCTTCATTTGGCATGTGTAAAAAACGCACAAGACTGACTTTTGTTAATGGTATAGTAATTATATTGTAAGGATACACAGGTGAAGGGCATTGTTTAGTTAAGAACTTCGAGCACATATAAATAGGGGACTGGTCACCCGGTGTGGAGAGGGGTGGGAAGGGTAGAGGACCTCCTTGTGAACCTGCTCCTGGGCCTGGCCAACCAGACTGTCTGCCCCTCTTCCATGGCCGTGTGTCCATGGAGAGGGAGCACATGGTGTCCGCCGGCACGCTGGAGGCCCTTTCATGATTGGTGGGCGCCGCGGGGACTGGGGTGCATTGTTGACCCCAAAAAATCACATTTTGGTTTAACCTTTGTTAGTTTCCTTCCTGGTTTTGTCTTTTGTTGCAGTTCCCCTTTAAGGGGCTGCCCCTTTAATTTGTTCATTTGCTCTTTTGTTAATTTGTCCCCTTTAATTGTTTATTTGATTACTCAAAAGAGCATGAATGGGGAACTGGTCACCTAATGCGGAGGGGAGCGGGGAGAGAGGAGGACCTCCTCATAAGCTTGCTCCTGGGCCTGGCCAAAGTGACCATCAACAGGTCCAGGCAGTGGGCAGTCGAGGCGGTGTCTGGCCTGACTGTCTGCCCCTCTTCTGCAACTATGTTCACAGCTGGGTAGCCCTAGAGAGTGAACATGTGGTGTCTGCCAATATGCTTGAGGCTTTCTGTGTCTGGTGGGCAGAACAGGGGCTGGAGTGCATCATCAGCCCTGGAAACAATATTTTAGTTTGATTTGTTAAGTTTCCTTTTGAAATTTGATTTTTGTTACAGTGCCCCACTACAGGCTGTCACCCTGTCTATTAGCTCATTTGTTTTGACAATTTGTTTTATTAAAAGAGAATACAAATAGGGGACAGCTGGGACACTGGGTGTGGATGGAGAGCTATCAGACTGAACAAAGCCAATAAACTCTCTCAGTATAGAAAAGCTCTGTGTAATGGTTTTGCATTCACCAACTGGCTTAAATTCTATTAACAACTGTAATGTTCTGTGGGAATCATTTCAAAGAGTCATTCTGAAAAGCCAGCTAGCAGCCAGAGAAGACCTATGCAGGGATGGATTTACAGCAGAACGTCTCGAATGCTATGCACTCATTTAACTTTCTCCTATTCACTGTTTACTTGCTGCTTCATGGAACTGTGGCCCTGAACAGCAGAGACAGGAACGAGGAAGGGGGTAAAACCTGAAAGAGGGAAAAATGCCCACATTTGCACCAATTTCAAAATATTGAG
Organism: Carcharodon carcharias; assembly: GCF_017639515.1. Taxonomy (NCBI): domain Eukaryota; kingdom Metazoa; phylum Chordata; class Chondrichthyes; order Lamniformes; family Lamnidae; genus Carcharodon; species Carcharodon carcharias. The sequence continues at coordinate 26,624,842 of NC_054507.1, read as the reverse complement.
AAACATCCCTTCTTACTGAAACATCACCTGCAACATCCATGGCAATAATATTCAAGAATTGTTTTTAGTTATTCTGACTCTAATTCTTAAAGGAGACATGAGGAGGTTGGGGGATGGGGCTTCATATCTAAACTGCTTGTGAGAAACGAGATCTGATCGGTCACACCTTTTATACCTGCAACTGGAAAACAAATGCAGGTGAGCTGTAAAACAGCCAGTTGAACCCATCAGTCAGTTTTAGAATTGGACAGGTTCAATGGAGAGGGTGGGAGGAGAAAGACAGTGGGGTAGTGGTATTGTCACTGAGCTAGTAACCCAGAGGCCCAGGTTAATATTCTGGGAATACAGGTTCAAATCCCATCACAGCAGCTGGTGAAATTTATATTCAGTTAATAAATCTGGATTATAAAGCTAGACCATCATCAATTGTTGTAAAAACCCATCTGGTTTATTAATGCCCTTTAGGGAAGGAAATCTGCTGTCCTTACCCGGTCTGGCCCGCATGTGACTCCAGACCCGCAGCGATGTGGTTGACTCTTAGCTGCCCTCTGAAATGACCCAGCAAGCCACTCCGTTCAAGGTTAACCGATGGGCAACAAATGCTGGCCTTGCCAGTGATGACCACATCCCATCTAAGAGTAATTAGAATTAACACCCACTCCCCACACCACCTCCCGTCCATAGTTACATTGAGAACAGTAAAAATCGAAAGCTGATGCTCTTGATCTTCCAAAGGCTCACGTTTTCATGCAGGTGGTTGTACTCTGAATGATTCAGGATCTTGTCCACAGCAGCGGGGCTGTGGGATTTTGCCAAGTGATGACCTTTGGGCAATTCCTTATGGTGCTTGGCTGTGCTGCGCCGCTGAAGTCTCTCCCTTCCTTGGCCACCTGCCTGCCAATCTCTCGGCACATCGCGTCTGCCTGAGGTGGACAGTGTGCTTTTCCCTCGTGTGTATTTTGGGGACCTGCAGACGAAGAGTTTCAATCAGAGAGAAAGAGAGTGTCACTAAAAATGCGCGGGCTGCTGCTGTTTTACTTTATTTATTCATCTACTGGATGTGGGCATCGCTGGCTGGGCCAACATTTGTTGCCCATCCCTATTTGCCCTTGAGAAGGTGGTGGTGAGCTACCTTCTTGAACCGCTGCAGTCTGTGTGGTGTAGGTACACCCACGGCGCTGTTAGGGAGGGAGTTCCAGGATTTTGTCCCGTGTGGTGTAGGTACACCCACGGCGCTGTTAGGGCGGGAGTTCTAGGATTTTGTCTCTGTGGTGTAGGTACACCCACGGCGCTGTTAGTGAGGGAGTTCCAGGATTTTGTCCCTGTGGTGTAGGTACACCCACGGCGCTGTTAGGGAGGGAGTTCCAGGATTTTGTCCCATGTGGTGTAGGTACACCCACGGCGCTGTTAGGGAGGGAGTTCCAGGATTTTGTCCCGTGTGGTGTAGGTACACCCATGGCGCTGTTAGGGAGGGAGTTCCAGGATTTTGTCCCTGTGGTGTAGGTACACCCACGGCGCTGTTAGGGAGGGAGTTCCAGGATTTTGTCCCTGTGGTGTAGGTACACACACGGCGCTGTTAGGGAGGGAGTTCTAGGATTTTGTCCGTGTGGTGTAGGTACACCCACAGCGCTGTTAGGGAGGGAGTTCCAGGATTTTGTCCCGTGTGTGGTGCAGGTACACCCACAGCGCTGTTAGGGAGGGAGTTCCAGGATTTTGTCCCGTGTGTGGTGTAGGTACACCCACAGCGCTGTTAGGGAGGGAGTTCCAGGATTTTGTCCCGTGTGTGGTGTAGGTACACCCACGGCGCTGTTAGGGAGGGAGTTCCAGGATTTTGTCCCGTGTGTGGTGTAGGTACACCCACAGCGCTGTTAGGGAGGGAGTTCCAGGATTTTGTCCCGTGTGTGGTGTAGGTACACCCACAGCGCTGTTAGGGAGGGAGTTCCAGGATTTTGTCCGTGTGGTGTAGGTACACCCACGGCGCTGTTAGTGAGGGAGTTCCAGGATTTTGTCCCTGTGGTGTAGGTACACCCACGGCGCTGTTAGGGAGGGAGTTCCAGGATTTTGTCCCATGTGGTGTAGGTACACCCACGGCGCTGTTAGGGAGGGAGTTCCAGGATTTTGTCCCGTGTGGTGTAGGTACACCCACGGCGCTGTTAGGGAGGGAGTTCCAGGATTTTGTCCCGTGTGGTGTAGGTACACCCATGGCGCTGTTAGGGAGGGAGTTCCAGGATTTTGTCCCTGTGGTGTAGGTACACCCACGGCACTGTTAGGGAGGGAGTTCCAGGATTTTGTCCCTGTGGTGTAGGTACACACACGGCGCTGTTAGGGAGGGAGTTCTAGGATTTTGTCCGTGTGGTGTAGGTACACCCACAGCGCTGTTAGGGAGGGAGTTCCAGGATTTTGTCCCGTGTGGTGTAGGTACACACACGGCGCTGTTAGGGAGGGAGTTCCAGGATTTTGTCCCGTGTGTGGTGTAGGTACACCCACAGCGCTGTTAGGGAGGGAGTTCCAGGATTTTGTCCCGTGTGTGGTGTAGGTACACCCACAGCGCTGTTAGGGAGGGAGTTCCAGGATTCTGACCCAGCGACAGTGAAGGAACGGTCGATATATTCCCAAGTCGGGATGATGAGTGGCTGGGAGGGGAACTTGCAGGTGGTGGTGTTCCCCATGTGTCTGCTGCTCTCGTCCTTCTAGATGGTAGAGGTCGTGGGTTTGGGCGGCGCTGTCGAAGGTGCCTTGGCGAGTTGCTGCAGTGCATCTTGTAGATGGTACACACACTGCTGCCCCTGTGCGTCGGTGGTGGTGGAGGGAGTGAATGTTTGTGGATGGGGTGCCCCATCGAGCGGGGCTGCTTTGTCCTGGACAGTGTTGAGCTTCTTGAGTGTTGTGGGAGCCACACTCATCCAGGCAAGTGGGGAGTGTCCCATCACACTCCTGACTTGTGCCTTGTAGATGGTGGACAGGCTTTGGGGAGTCAGGGTCACACTAAGTCAGTGGCTCCTTCAGGTGGACCATCCTCATCACATTCTGGTTCAGCTGCATTAACCAAAAGCACCTGGTATATCAAGCTGCCAGTGGTCAGTGGTCTTAGGATTCCACCCCCAGTGCTCTGTGCAGGCTAACCTCAGCTAGGCCAATGATGCTGACTTTACAGTTTGGCCGCAACATTCCCTGACTCTGGAAAGAAAACATCAGCCAGGATTCCAGCTGTTGACCATGAGCCAAGGGCCCCCAGTGGTCAGTACACTTCTGTCAATGGGAGGGAGGGTTGGGGGATGGGATGAAAGTCATTTTGAGGATCCCTTGGTGAAATAGTCCAACAAAACATCTTGTCCAGGGTCATGTCTGGAGAATGGGCACTTGGGGTGAGGTAGTGCAAGGCAGGCATTGTACCCTGTGTAAGAGAGTGGTTATCATAACCATAATGGCTTATTGTACCGGACTAGCAAGAGGTTTGCCAAAGAAAGAAATAATTTGCATTTTGCATCTTGCCTGACCTCAGGACAGCTTAAAGCACCTCACAGCCACTGAAGAACTTTTTGCAAGCGTGGTCACTGTTGTAATGTCGGAAATGCAGCAGTCAATTTGCGCACAGCAGGATCCCACAGACAGCAATGTCATAATGACCATATTCAATGTTTATTTTTTAAAATAATCACGGTTGTATTGTTCCAGGACAGCAGGAAGAACGCATTTGCTTTTCATTCAAATAGCAACCGTGGGATCTTTTATGTCCACCTGAAAGGGCCTCATTTTAACAACATATCTGAAAGATGGCGCCTCAGATAGTGCAGTGCACCCTTAGTACTGCCCATCAGACAGTGTAGCATTCCCTTATTACTGACCCGCTGACAGTGCGACGCTACCTCAGTATTGTCCCCCAATAGTGTGGCAATCCCTCAGTACTGACCCTTCAACAGTGTAGCATTCCCTCAGTATTACCTCCCAATAATGCAGCATTCCCTCAGCACTGACTCTCCAACAGTGCAATGCTCCCTCAGTGCTTCCTCACTGACAGTGCGGCGCTCCCTCAGCACTGACCCTCTGACAGTACAGCGCTCCCTCAGCACTGACCCTCCCACAGTACCGCACTCCCTCAGCACTGACCCTCTGACAGTGCAGCACTCCCTCAGCGCTGACCCTCTGATAGTACAGCGCTCCCTCAGCACTGACCCTCTGACAGTGCGGCACTCCCTCAGTACTGGCACTGGTATTGTCAGCCTAGATTTTGTTTTCATCTCTGGAGTGAGGATCATGATCCACAACCTTTTGACTCAGAGGCAGGAGAGCTACTCACTGATGCCTCAACTCCAAGTTCAAATGCACCAGGGCAAGTTGCAAATTCAACTTCAACAAACCTGATCATTTGTGGGATGGCACCAGAGAAATAGAAGGGAAAATCTTTTTGAACTTACTTACCACAGAACATTCTACCGGAGCTGGTGATGTAGTGGTAATCTCACAGGCTAATTTCCAGGGGTCAAACCTCACCACGGCCGCTGGTGGAATTTAAATTCAATTAATAAAATCTGGAAGCGAGAGCGAGTCTCAGTCACGGTGACCATGACGCCGATCATCGATTGTTGTAAAAACCCATCTGGTTCACTAATGTCCCCTTTAGGGAAGGAAATCTGCTGTCCTCACCCCGGTCTGGCCCTACACGTGACTCCAGACCCACACAGTGGTGCGGCTGACTTTTAACTGCCCCTCTGAAATGGCCAAGCAAGACACTCCGTTCAAGGGCAATTATGGATGGGCAACAAGTGTTGGCCTTGCCAGTGAAGCCCACATCCCATGTAAGAATAAAAAAAAGCACAAAGTCTACATCATTGTACTGAAATCTTGTAAACAAAATGAGCCGCTTGGCCCCACCATGCAACAGGCTAGTTTTACTTACCTCAAGCTGGAGGCCATGGTTGTTCTTGCATTGGGGAAGTCTCGCTGGTGGGGCGCTAGACTGGTCGCCTTGCCATCCTTAGTCAACATGGAGATGTGATCCATTGTGGTGTGGCTATGCACGTGCTTGTTCTCCTGCAGGTCCAGAAGATCCAGGTGTGAGACATAGTCATGGCCCAGCCCCTTGTGCTCAATCTCCACCACCTGTAGTTCACCCAGGCCCAGGTTCATGAGCAGCTTGTGGAGCCCATCGAAGGACAACTTCCCATTCTCTCCATAATGCCGGAAGAGCTGCAGCAGGTAGTAGCGCTGCTCTGTCAGAGCATCGCGAGAGACAAACCTGTTCTTGCCTGGGGCCCTGCTGATGGGGTCGGCATCAGATTCTGCTTCTGGCAATTCGTCCCGCTTGTGGTCAGGCCTCGCTGCAGCCCTTGGGGCCTGCCTGTGGACTTTACAGTAATAACCATGATCCATCCAAACAGCCAGCCACCCAGTGAGAAAAACAGTCCAGATCCCACACTTCATACTTCTGCCGTCACCTGCATGTGAATACAAAAGCAAAGAGAAAGGACTTTGCGTTTCTATAGTTCCTTCTGTCATCTTAAGACACTCCAAAGCATTTTACAGCGGATGAAGTAACTTCGAAGTGTAGTCCCTGTTGCGATGTAGGAAATGCAGCAGCCAATTTGCGCATAGCGAGCTCCCACAAACAGCAATGAGATAATGAGCAGATAGTATGGTTTAGTGATGTTGATTGAGGGATAAATATTGGGCAGGACCCCGGGGAGAACTCCCCCCCTCCTCTACTCCGCCACCCCCAGCTCTTCTTCCATTGGTGGCCTTGGGACCTTTAATGTCCATCTGAGAGGGCAAAATGGGCCTGAGTTTAATGTTTCATCTGAAAGACGGCATCTCTGACAGTACTGCACTCCCTCAGGATTGAACCAAGTGTCAGCCCAGGTGCTCAAGTCTCTGGAGCTGGGCTTGACTCAGAGGCGAGTGAGATATGTCAAAAAGTGTGTAAATCTGTGATGTTTTTAAACCAGCACAAAGGGACTCTCACTCCAAATAGGTCAGATATAATTGGCTCACACGTGATAAATGACCAGGTGAGTGAGCTGCCAGGAGGGTTGATGGCCTCCATAAAGTGTATCCCAGTACAGAGTCACTGCCCTTCAAGATTGGAGAGAGCTTCGCTTCAGTTTAGAAGAAATATATAACATTCTTAGCAGGTTTTTCAGGGTAGATGCTGAGAGGCTGCCCTCACCTCCCCCAGGTAGAGAGTCTAGAACTAGCGGAGGGGGGGGGTCACAGTCTCAGGATAAGGGGTCGGCCATTTTGGACTAAGATGAGGAGAAATTTCTTCGCTGGAGGGTTGTTGAATCTTTGGAATTCTCAACCCCAAAGGGCTGTGGTTCCTCCGTTGTTGAGTATATCAGAGACGGTGAGATTGATAGATTTTTGGGCACTAAGAAAATCAAGGGATAGGGCAGGGAAAGTGGAGTTCGAGGCAGGAGATCAGCCGTGATCTTATTAGATGGGGGAGCAGGCTCAAGGGGCTGAATGGCCGACTCCTGCTCCTGTTTATTATGTTCTGAATGTCGAAATAGAGACAGACCAGGTGTGTGAGGTGAAACGATAAGGTCATTGTGAAGTCAAACGATTAAATTAATGTGTTTACAAACAAGGCAGGAAGCTGACAGATTTGCGACGAGGGGGGTTTGGCGCTGGGGATTTGTCACTTTGTTGCGGGCAGCAATGTGCGAACTATGTCATTTTGACAAGGCTGCCTCTTGAGGTAATGTGTGCAACACAAACATAGAAAAACACCATCTGGCAAGGTACAATGTCTCTTTAATTGTTAAATAGATTGCTTGCAATGAGTGACCTTTGGTGTTTATAGCCTGTAATTGAGAATTGAGTCCCAGTCTTGTGCAAAGCCTATTGTTTACAGCATGGAGCTTCACCCAGTCAATGCTGAACAAAGTGTTTTTTTATATAAAGGAGTTATAAACTCTTCCGAAACAAAAAAAAAACAAGCTGACACAGCAGCCCTTTTTCACTGCCTCAATCTTGCCTGTATTTTCAATTCTGTAACCATTAGCCACTTAACAGGCACATTCTGAAAATTCTGCATTGTATCACCAAGTTTGGATCAATCAGGTCAAACGCCTGGAGCACTGTGAGCTGCTGGGTCCCCTTGTCCAGAGGAGTTCCAGCAAATTGTTTCCCACCACCAGAAATTGGTGATAAAGTCTTCTCTCCTTCCAGACAGTAACTACCCCACCCTCATAGACCCTTTTCAGTCCAGGGCCAATATGTCCTTCCTAAGGCGTAGTGCCCAGACTGAACACGATGCTCCAGATGTCTGCACATCAGGCGGTGACATGATCCAGAGATAAAAGCAAAGAACTGCGGATGCTGGAAATCCAAAACAAAAACAGAAACAGAAATACCTGGAAAAGCTCAGCAGGTCTGGCAGCATCGGCAGAGAAGAGCACAGTTGACGTTTCGAGTCCTCGTGACCCTTCAACAGAACTTCTCCGCCGATGCTGCCAGACCTGCTGAGCTTTTCCAGGTATTTCTGTTGGTGACGTGATCCATCTCCTTTGTCAAGCCCACCATGCTAAAACTTGCTGTCAAAAACCCACAAAAGAATAATGACTGTTTTTTTTGCCTTGACTTATACAGCAGTTTTCATGTCCTCAGAACATCTCAAAGTGCTTCACAGCCAATGAAGTACCATTTGAAGTGTACTCATTATCGTAATGTTGGCAGATGGAATATAATGTGAGAAAATGTGAACTTGTCCACTTTGGCAAGGGGAATAAAAACACAATATATTATTTAAGTGGAGAGCGATCTAGCTATCCTGGAAAACGAATCACAAAATATTATTATGCAGCTACAGCAAGTGATTAGGAAGGCAAATGGAATGTTGGTGTTTATTGCAAGGGGAATGGAATATAAAAATAGGGAAATTTTACTGCAGCTGTACAGGACCTTGGTAAGACCACATCTGGAGTACAGTGTGCAGTTTTGGTCTCTTGATTTGAAAAAACGATCTAATTGCATTAGAAGCAGTTCAGAGAAGGCTCACTTGACTCATTCCTGGAATGAAGGGCTTATTTTATGAAGAAGAGTTGAACACGTAGAGCCTATACCCATTGGAGTTTAGAAGAACGAGAGGTGATCTCATTGAAATATATAAGATCCTGAGGGAATTTGATAGGGTGGAAACTGGGAGGATGTTTCCACTTGAGGGAGAGACGAGAACCAGGAGACACAGTTTAAGATGGAGATGAGGAGAATTCTTTTTCTCTCAAAGGGTCATTGGCGTTTAGAATTCGCTTCCCCAGAAAGTAGTGGAGGCTGGGTTATTGAAGGGAAAGGGGATGGTGGTGAATAAATTTCTTCTCTGTTATTAAGAACTGAATCAACAATGAATCTTTGCAGAGACCTTCAGCATGTGACGACCCAAACAATACGAGACAGTTGATAAGTAGGAGTCTTGCTGCCATTTTTTTTAGGCACTTATTCTTCAGTCATGTGTTCCCCATCTGACCAGGAGAATTTCTGATTCAGTGAACTTTTCTCAGATATATCCAACACCATTTGTCCCATACTTTTCGAATCATGCTCAGTCCACACTATACAATCAAATTGCTCCATGAATTCATCACACCCTAACCCCTGTGCTCTCCTCATCCATGTAACCCTCTGCCACCAGATTAACCTTTGACACTCACTGGTTGCCATTCTTTCATTATGTCCCTGTCTTCCTGCACCCCTTCCTCATATCCCTTAACCTCAGCACCTTCCTTTCCTGCATCCAAAAGCTTCGTAATCCCTTCCCTTTAACAGGGCATTTGCATTTCTCTAACCTCTGCTTTCCTCATTATATCCCCAGGGCTAAAACGGTTAAATTACGAGGACAGGTCACACAGACTGTGCTTATATTCCCTCGAGTATAGAAGATTAAGGGGTGATCTGATCGAAGGGTTTAAGATGATTAAAGGATTCAATGGGGTAGATAGAGAGAAACTATTTCTTCTGCTGGGGGGTGAGCTGAGGGGAGTCCAGAACAAGGGGGCAGAACCTTAAACTAGGAGCCAGGCCGTTCAGGGGTGATGTCAGGAAGCACTGCCTCACACAGAGGAGCTGAATGGCCTCCTCCTGTTCCTGTGTAACAGCCTCAAGGGGGGAACATAGGACTTAGGAGCAGGAGTAGGCAATTTGGACCTTCGAACCTGCTCCACCATTCAATATGATCATGGCTGATCCGGTTGTGGTCTCAGTTCCACCTTCCTATCTACCACCCCATAACCCTCAACTCTCTGGTTGATAAAAATCTGTCTAACTCAGCCTTGAATAGATTCAGTGACTCAGCCTCCAGTGCTCCCTGGGGAGGAGAATTCCACAGACTAATGACCATCTCAGAGAAAAGAAAATCTTTTCATCTCTGTCTTAAAAGGTAGACTTTTTATTCTTAAACTATGTCCCCTAGTTCTAGCCTCTCCCACAAGGGAAACATCCTCTCCATAGAACCATAGAAAAGTTACAGCACAGAAGGAGCCATTCGGCCCATCTTGTCCATGCCAGCCCGAGGACACCCAGGTGCCCTTTCTAATCCCACCTTCCTGCACCCGGCCCATAGCCCTGCAGTTTACAGCAATTAAGGTGCAGGTCCCGGTACTTTTTAAAAGAGTTTAGAGTTTCTGCCTCTACCACCAACTTGGGCAGTGAACTCTCAGCCTCGTCAAGTCCCCTAAGAATCTTACATGTCTCAATAAGACCACCTCTCATTCTTCTAAACTCCAATGGGTACAGACCCAACCTGATCAACCTTTCCTCATCCCAGGAATGAGTTCAGGGAACTTCCTCTGAACTGCTCCAAAAGCAATTATATCTTTTTTCGAATATGGAGACCAAAATGGCACATAGTGCTCCAGATGTGGTCTCACCAAGGCCCTGTACATCTACAGTAAAAACTCCCTATTTTTATATTCCATTCCCTTTGCAATAAATGACAGCAACTTTCCTAATCACTCACTGTACCTGCATATTCACTTTTTGTGATCCATGTACCGGGACACCCAGATCCCTCTGTACCTCAGAGTTCTGCAATCTCTCTCCATTTAAATAATATGCTGAATAGCCTCCTCCTGTTCCTGTGCTCCTTACTTTTTTTAAATTTATTCATGGGATGTGGGTGTTGCTGGCTGGGCCAGCATTTATTGCCCATCCCTAATTGCCCCTTGAGAACTGAGTGGCTTGCTAGGCCATTTCAGAGGGCATTTAACAGTCAACCACATAGTGGGTCTGGAGTCACATGTAGGCCAGACCAGGTAAGGACAGCAGATTTCCTTCCCTAAAGGACATTAGTGACCCAGATGGGTTTTATGTTCTCACCACTATCTTTCAAAGTAATCAGACACTATTCTTTACTTGGGCAACACTACAGAGACACACAAGTTTTTGAATCCAATTAAATTTCCACTTGCACATTTTGTCAACGTTTGCCTGTCTGAAATAAAATCGTTAAAAAAAAAGCTATCATTCGTTTCTCAATCTAAAACCACAGAGAGTTCATCTGTGCTCTCACGGTGATTCCCAGTAAGGGAGCTCTGAGAGGCTATGTTGTGGATAAGGGCAAAGAAAGGCTGAACTCCCCTCCCGACTCCCAATTCGCTAGAACAATCACATTCTCAAACTTGTGATTTAAGAGAAAGAAGTGATTGTATCTGTCGCCAAACTGGTGCAACCCTCAATGGGGAGAAAAGCTTCAAGAGCACCCAGTGGGGGAGGTTGAGGGGGTCGGGGGAGGTTGAGGGGGTTGGGGAGGGAAGAAAATGGAGGGAAAAAACTGGCAAGAAAGAAAAGGAGAGCAGCTGGACATTGCTTTCCAATGCCCTTGCACAAGGCTATTAAGGAACAGTAATTATACTAGGCACCTGGCTAGAAGATAAATACACACTGAGTTCCCAGGATCATGTTACAATGAGGATGGAGCCATTTAAAAATATATAGATTTTATTTTTATGGTTTCCCCTTTTTGATTTCCCAGGGCATGGCTGAAAGGATCGAACAGGTAGCCTAAGCCTCGGCTTAGTGTTGTCTAAAATTGGCTGCTGTGAGCTGTCCAAGAGCCTTTTCAGGTTATTCTTTGCTTCACGGTACTCACTCAGTACCTCACCACCACTCCACAGCTAAGATCAAAATTCAACACACTGCAAAGGTACATCACAACACACTTACAGAATCTTAAAATGATGCAGCACGGAAGGCTATTTGACCCATGGTGCTAGTGATGGCTCTCTGAAAGAGCTTTCCAGTGAATCCCATTCCCCTGCTCCTTCCCCATAACCCTGCAAATTTCTCCTTTCAAAGAACCCCTTTGGAAAGTTCCTATTGAATCTGCTTCCACCGCCCTTTCAGGCAGCGCCTTCCAGATCACAACAACTCGCTGTCTGAAAACATTTTTCTTCATAATTAAGAAAGGATATACTTGCACTGGAAGCAGGTCCAGCGAAGGTTCACTAGATTGATCCCTGGGAAGAGGGGAGTGTCCTGTGATGAGAGGCTGAGTTCAGTTGGGGTAACTGAGTAACTATCTGGAGTCTGGAAGAATGAGAGGTGATCTCATTGAAACCTATAAGATTCTGAAGGGGTTTGACAGAGTGGACGCCGAGAGATTGTTTCCACTGGTCGGGGGAATCTAAATCACAGAGTTGGGGGGGGAGGAGGGCACAGTCTCAGGATAAGAAGCCGGTCATTTAGGATCGGGATGAGGAGAAATTACTTCACTCAAAGGGTTGTGAATCTTAGAAATTCTCTACCCCAGAGGGCTGTGGATGCTCTGCCATTGGATACAATTAAGGCTGGGGTTGACAGGGTCTCAGGGAAGCAAGGATTATGGCAAGTGTGTGGGAAAGTGGAGTTGAAGCCAAAGTTCAGCCATGATAGTGTATTAAGTGGCGGAGCAGACTCAATGGGCCAAATGGTCTACTCCTGCTATTATTTCTTATGCTCTCCCCTCTGGTTCTTTTGTCAGTTATCTTCAATCTGTGACCTCTGCTTCTCATCTTTGAAATAACTTTTCTTCTCCTCAGTTTTAAAATCAATGTGCATGGCACAGTCCCTCCCTCTGGCTAACTGTGTACATCTGGGGAAGCTCTTGCACATTGTTATCGGCTGTAAACTGAGAGATGAACCCTCAGATCGCAGCTGGATAAACAGTCAATAGCGCCAGAAGCACTCACGTCCTGCGTCCTGAGATGATTCTCAGCTCCTTCAGGACTCTCATTTAGATCATAGCAAAGTTATTGCAGCAGTGGCAGTGCTGTAATAGAGCGGAGTCACAAGACTGACACTGTTGGAACCTAACCAAAGATATGGAGCCTGCTTAAAGCTTTGCGGGTTGTACTGTATGTGGTGGTCACTGGCTGTCCCTCGATTCGAGGGTGACATCTGCTCATGTTTGTGCATTTCTGCCATGGGTCTTTGTGTGACTGAACAGGTCGATACTCCACTTGCAGATCTTTGGGTACATGGGACAGTACGTCCCAGGAGGTAATGGGATCCAGAGTGTAGGATTTGCTTCTCTTTCTTTCCTTCTCTGCCACTGCACTACCTCATCATTAAGGTATTTAGGCTCAAAGCGGGACGCAGCTTGATGGACAAGTTGTCACCATTTTGAACAATTGGTAGCCAGTCATTAATATCAATGCTGCTGTGTTTCAAGGAGAGCTTCAGAGTGTCTTTGTAGTGTTTTCTTTGTCCTCCCCTGGAACGCTGGCCATTTGAGAGTTGAGAAAACAGGACCTGGCAGAGGAGACACTTTGTGGTCATCCTGACAGCAATGAAGTTGATTTTGCAGGAGTTTTGCCTGAATGCTTGTGGAGCTGGATTCAAGAAGGACACTAGTGTTTGTTCGACCATCCTCCCATTGAATCCAGAGGATGCAGTAGAGGCATTGCTGGTGGAATTTCTCTAGTGCTCTTACGTGTTGCTGATACACAGTCCTGGTCTCGCTGCAGTACAGGAGTGTGGTGACGATAACTGCTCTGTACATTAGGACCTTTGTGACTTGCAGAGATCTTTGTTATCAAACACTCGCTGCTGTAGTTTGTAGAAGGCTGAGCTGGTGCAGCTGATCCAACATTGGATCTCCACTTCAATGGTTACCTTTTGAGGGAAGTGGCTGCATAGGTATGGGAAGCACTCAACATATTCCAGAGACTCTCTTTCAACATATATGGGAGCTGGAATATTTGACTGAACAGGTCTGGGTTGATATCAAGGACAGGCTGAGTTTTTTGTATACAGAATTGAAGAGATTAAGAGTGGCTTGCAAATCAGCTACAGTGTGAGCAACAACACTGCAGTCATCTGTAAACCATACATCATGTATGTCTTTGGTGGTCAGTATAGTTTTGGCACAGAAGCAACTGAGGTTAAAGGGTTTCCCATCTAGATAGTATTAATAGTCACAGCAGAGGGCAGTTGATCTTTGATGTCAGGTAAATTGTCAAAAGTATGGGGGCTATCATGCAGTTTTGCTTGACCCCAGTCTGGACTTTGAAAGTAAAAACAGAATTACCTGGAAAAACTCAGCAGGTCTGGCAGCATCGGCGGAGAAGAAAAGAGTTGACGTTTCGAGTCCTCATGACCCTTCGACAGAATGTCTGTTTCAAATCACCCACTCAAGACAGATGTAGAAATGGTGGCATTGCTCAAAAGGGAGAGACCGAGAATATTCTGTCATTCCTGTGCCTTCTGATTGCTGAAGCAAACTGTGATAGTTCTATTACAGCATGAGTGTTGCCCATTAAAACTGACAAATCTTTTATCTCCATTCATGCATTTAGGATCCTAACAGTTCGTTCCATTGGGGGAGGGGAGACTAAATTTTACAACTGTACCAGGCCCACTGTGAGAACTCATGCTCTCAGTGGCCTGTCTTTCTCCTCCAATTTTCTGGTCATTTTTTTCCCCTCAGCCCTGAACTCAATGACTGTTGGCAGTGTATGTTTCTACAGAGAGTGGTAGCCCTCTGGTACCTTGCCCAAGTGGCTGTCTCTCATGTCTGTGCTTGGATGCTGATCGTCAGTGGGCTCTTTTATCACTATGGAAGGGGCACACAGCTAAGCCAGGCTGATGTCCCTACAACCTCCCCTGCTCCATAGCCCAGAGACCTCCAAGCCAATTTTAATATCTCTGCTGCATGCCAGTACAGATCAGTGATAACGCCTGGGATCATGTCCAATACCACAGGGCAATATTACTTACTGAGTAGATGTAAGATATTGCAAAAACAAAGTAATCTTAAAGCTCCTCTCCCCAAGGGGATTTGGTACACTGAGCACACACACCATGCTGGATCCTTGGTCTGAGTTGGGTTGACTGGCATCAGCAACCCTGGCACTGGGTGGAGGCGTTGAAAAGCAATCAGAGTTTCAGCTCCTGCTGCTTTGCAAAGACTGCTTCAAGAAAATGGAGGTTGAATGGCTTACCGACACTCACTGCCTTGGCCGAATCAGGAGTTCGGACCATGTGCAAGGTGTACCAGAGGTGATGCCCAGGATTCCTCAGTTCAAGTCAGCAGATTAAGGAGCGGGGGTGGAATTTACAATCGTACAAACATACGAATTAGGAGCAGGAGCAGGCCATTCAGCCCCTCAAACCTGCTCTGCCATTCAATAAGATCGTGGCTGATCTGATCATGACCTTAACTCCCCATTCTGGCCTACCCCTGATATCCTTTGACTCCCTCATTAGAGAAGAACCTACCTACCTCTGCCTTAAAAATATTCAATGACCCTGCCTCTTCCCACTCTCTGGGGAAGAGAGTTCCAAAGACTCCCCCACCAGCCCCCCGCCCCCGAGAGAAATAAAAATTTCTCACCTCCATGTTAAATGGGAGACCCCTTATTTTTAAACTCTGTCCCCTAGTTCTAGTCTCCCCCACACGGGTAGAATTCCTTTCAGCATTTTGGAATAAGAGAATTGCACGCTCAGATTTACGGCAGAACTAGGCTTTATTTTGTAACACAGGCATTTTACACAAATTGCCCCAAATTTCGAGGACGACCCCCGCAATGAAGGGCAACTTGCATTTCTGTAGCGCCTTTCACCACCCCAGGGTGTCCCAAATGGGCTTCACAGCCGCTGAGGTGCTTTTCTTTGAAGTGCAGTCCCCGTCGTAACGTAGGAAATCTGGTGAAATACTTACCTCACCATAAAAAGGAACACGAGAGCATTTTTTTTTTGTGTGTCACAAAACACATTATGTGATAATTTCCAAACAGGAACCCCCCCCCCACCCCTTTCTTTCCCTCTTTTCAGGAACTCAGTGCCCAGGTGCAGTAGAATTTCAGTGTCCCAGCTTCTGTGCTGGGAGGTGAAGTTTTCCAGATATCAGAGAAAGTTTATGGCAAAATGTATCGCACCGACTAGGGAATCCAGAACAGGACCTGATCGCTGGCTGTCAACCACTGCACTCCATTTCCCCATGGACACCTCGTGGTACTAGCTCACTTTCCCCGCACCCCCATCACAACTGCAGAGCACAGGCTTAAAGCACCAGAGAGGAGCAGTTGTATGGGGGAAGTTAATTCGTTGCGAAAAAAAAAGAGATTTACCTGCGTCTTTCTCCCGTAATCCGTAATCCTGAATCCCTGGGGCTTTCTGGAGGGCAGTAGGCTGCCAGGCGAGGTCATCAATCCCCCTTTAAATGCAGTGGTCAGCTGAGAGCAACCCCTTAAAAAGGCGCAAAAGTCCAGTAGGACAGCCTCTGCTCCTCTTGTTCAACCTTAACCCTCCAGCCAGGTCTGAGGGCTCAAGAAACATGTATAGAATTAACTACTGTCTTGTGTCCAGTGCAGACCAGCAAGTGACGTGTAAAAAGCAATGCAACCGAACATCCTTCAGGCAGTAAAGTGATTCGCATTGTACTTTGTACCCTATACCATTGACACTGAACAGTAGTGCTGTGTCTAGCAGTAAGACTAACGCAGCATTGACTGTACAATACACTTCAGCAGTTAAATTTAAGATAAGGAAACAGGGCAAGATTTCTTAAGCAAACACTGATTGTTTGACACTGTTCTATGTATTTCATAGTGAGACGCTTGGAATCTGAAAGAGGAAAGTGGTCTTCAGCACTGGTTGGTCTTGGTCACACAGATAGTACTGGGTATTTTAACTCTGCTCCCGCCCCACCCCCTGTTTTCTCCCCATCCCTCCTGAAGACACTACTCAGGGTGTAGCTTCACAGGGACAGGAGGAGGCCATTCTGCCCATTGAGCCTGTTCCACCATTCAGTTAGTTCATAGTTGATCTGTATCTTAACCCCATTTACTTCCTAAGCACTATATGCTACCCTTACCTAACAAAAAAAATCTCTCAATCTCAGCTTTGAAATTTCCCATTGACCCCCAGCCTCAACAGCTTTTTTTATGGAGGAAGAGACTTCCAGATATTTTGTGGGGGAGAGGGTTCCAGATTCCCACTCCCCCGCTTCCTGACATCACTCCCGAATGGCCTGGCTTGAATTTTAAGGTTTTGACCCCTTGTCCTAGACTCCCCTGCACCCCCACCCATGCACCCACACCCATCCCACACCAGGGGAAACAGTTTCTCTCTATTGACCCTATTGAATCCTTTAATCATCTGAAATACCTCAAGCAGATCACCCCTTAATCTTCTATACTTGAGAAAATGCAAGCCCAGTGTGTGCAGGCTGTCCTCATATTGTTATTATCATTACTCTATCCATCTACACCAAAATACTGCTTCAAAATGACTGTTTAAGGATGTGTGAGTACTTCACAATCCCTTCCCTATCAATTGGAGTTATAGGGAGTAACAGCAAGGAACTAGAGAGTGATTTGATGATCACTTGCAGCGTGATATTTCAAACAGGATGATATTGCTGATGAGAACCGGTGAAGACTTTGTGAATTGTGAGGAGGATGGAAAGAAGCTTCAAGGAGATTTAGGCAGACTAAGTGAGTGGGCAAGAACATAGCAGGTAGAATATAATGTGGAAAAATATGAAGTTATTCACTTTGGTAGGAAAAACAGAAATGCAGCGTATTTCTTAAACAGGGAAGAGATTGGGAAGTGTTGATGTCCAAAGGGTCCTGGGTGTTCTTGTTCATAAGTCACTGAAAGCTAATGTGTAGGTGCAACAAGCAATTAGGAAGGCAAATGATATGTCAGCCTTTATTGCAAGGGGATTTGAGTACAGGAGTAAGGAAATCTTGCTGCAGTTGTATAGAGCCTTGGTGAGACCACACCTGGAGTAGTGTGTGCAGTTTTGTTCTCCTTAGCTAAGGAAGGATATATTGGCCATGGAGGGAGTTCAACAAAGATTCACCAACTAATCCCTGGGGTGGCAGGATTGTCCTATGGAGGAAAGATTGAGGAGCCTGGACCTGTATTCTCTAGAATTTAGAAGAATGAGAGGTGATCTCATTGAAGTATACAAAATTCTTACAGGGCTCGACAAGGTAGATGCAGGAAAGATGTTTCCCTTGGCTGGGGACTCTAGAACCAGGGCACAGAGTCTCAGGATAAGAGGCAGGACATTTAGGACTGAGATGAGGAGGAATTTCTTCAGTCGGAGGGCAGTAAATCTTTGGCATTCTCTACCCCAGAGGGCTGTGGAGGCTCAACCATTGAGTATGTTCAAAGCAGAGGTCAATAGGTGTTCAGATACCAATGCTATGAAGGGATATGGGGATAGTGTGGGAAGATGGTGTTGAGGTAGAGGATCAGCCAGGATCTAGCTGAATGGCAGCACCGACTTGAAGGGGGCCGATTGGCCTATTCCTGCTCCTATGTTCCTAAGACACAGTCCACACATGAACTGTTCTATTTTATGACAAATAGATAAAACAGACACTCAGTATGATCAGTGACAAATGATTGGCCATTCAATTTGCCTGTTGTGGAAATTATGTAGAATTTCCAGCACAGAAATAGGCCATTCAGCCCACCTGCTCTATGCCAGTGTTCGTGCTCCATGTGAGCCCCCTCCCTGCCCATCCCCAAATGCCTTCCATTCCTTTCTTCCTCACGTGTTTATCCAGCTTCCAGTAAGCAGATACAGCGAGTGATTGGGAAGGCAAATGGAAGGTTGGCCTTTATTGCAAGGGGGATGGAGTATAAAAGTCGTGGAGTCTTGCTACAACTGTCGAGAGACCGCACCTGGAGCCCTGGGTACAGTCCCGGCCTCCTTACTTAAGGGAGGGACGTACTCACATTGGAGGCCGTTCAGAGAAGGTTCACTGGGCTGATCCCTGGGACAAAGGGGGGTTTGTCTCACGGGGAAAGGTTGAGCAGGTTGGGCCCTGGACCCGTTGGGAGTTTAGGAGAACGAGAGGTGATCTTATTGAAACAGGTCAGATTCTGAGAGGAGGGGGGTGGGGGGCTTGACAGGGTGGATGCTGAGAGGGTGTTTCCCTCCCCCCACCTCGTGGGGGAATCTAGAACGAGGGAGGAGGAGGGGGACACAGTTTCAGAATAAGGGGTCTCCCATTGAAGACGGAGACGAGGAGGAATTTCTTCCCTCAGAGGGTGGTCAGTCTGTGGAATTGTCTCTCCCCCCCCCACCACAGAGAGCAGCGGAGGCCGGGTCAGTGAATATACCCGAGGCTGAGTTAGACGGGTTTCTGATCGAGGAGCGGGGTGGAGGGTTATGGGGAGCAGGCAGGAAAGTGGAGTTAAGGCCACAATCGGATCAACCCTGATCTTATTGAATGATGGAGCAGGCTCGAAGGGCTGAATGGCCAACTCATGCTCATATTTCTTGTGAACTTATGACCTTATTTCCCTTAAATGTATCTCTGCTTTTCTCCTCAACCACTGACGATGGTAGCAGGTTCCACGTTCTCACCACTCTGTGGGTAAATGTTGAACTATAAAAACATACAAGAAGTGCAGCCAATTCTTCCTCCTCACAGGTGATGGGAAAAGTACATGTGCCAACTGATATCTGGTTAGTTTTCCTTTAAAATCATATATCGCATCAAGTCCTTTATTTTACGAAAACACCAGCTGTTTGTAATTGAGACTAATAGGTTATGGCTGCCAAAAACACCATGTAAACATTGCCCATTTTTATCATCAAGTTTCACAATCAGAAATGAAGCCTTATGACACAACTAAAAAAAAGGACAAACTTCCACATGCAGTGCAGAGCTACAGAGTCCAGGAAGGTTGCAACGTCAACCAGGTACTGTGCAGGCACAACTCAGCTGGGAAACTGGGTCCAGATGGTACAATTGTCCTCATCTGGCCCACAGGCTACAGAAGGAAAAGATCAATCAAGGTGTCAGCCATGGCCCAGGAGGTAGCGCTCTCACCGCTGAGTCACAAGCTAGTGAGTTTGACTCCAGAGACTTCAGCACCAAAGTCAAGGTTGGCACACCAAATGCAGCACTGAGGGAGTGCAACACTGTCGCACGGTCAGGACTGAGGGAGTGCAACACTGTCGCACGGTCAGTACTGAGGGAGTGCAACACTGTCGCACGGTCGGTACTGAGGGAGTGCAACACTGTCGCACGATTGGTACTGAGGGTGTGCAACACTGTCGCACGGTCGGTACTGAGGGAGTGCAACACTGTCGCACGGTCGGTACTGAGGAAGTGCAACACTGTCGCATGGTCAGTACTGAGGGATTACAACACTGTCGCACGGTCAGTAATGAGGGAGTGCAACACTGTCGCACCGTCAGTACTGAGGGAGTGCAACACTGTCGCACGGTCGGTACTGAGGGAGTGCAACACTGTCGCACGGTCGGTACTGAGGGAGTGCAACACTGTCGCACGGTCGGTACTGAGGGAGTGCAACACTGTCGCACGGTCGGTACTGAGGGAGTGCAACACTGTCGCACGGTCGGTACTGAGGGAGTGCAACACTGTCGCACGGTCGGCACTGAGGGAGTGCAACACTGTCGCACGGTCAGTACTGAGGGAGTGCAACACGGTCGCACGGTCAGTACCGAGGGAGTGCAACACTGTCGCATGGTCAGAATTGAGGGAATGGTAAACTGTCGCACGATCAGTACTGAGGGAGTGCAACACTGTCGCACGGTCAGGACTGAGGGAGTGCAACACTGTCGCACGGTCAGTACTGAGGGAGTGCAACACTGTCGGTACTGAGGGAGTGCAACACTGTCGCACGGTCGGTACTGAGGGAGTGCAACACTGTCGCACGGACAGTACTGAGGGAGTGCAACACTGTCGCACGGTTGTTACTGAGGGAGTGCAACACTGTCGCACGGTCAGTACTGAGGGATTACAACAATGTCGCACGGTCAGTACTGAGGGAGTGCAACACTGTCGCACCGTCAGTACCGAGGGAGGGCAACACTGTCGCACGGTCGGTACTGAGGGAGTGCAACACTGTCGCACGATCAGAACTGAGGGAGTGCAACACTGTCGCACGGTCGGTACTGAGGGAGTGCAACACTGTCGCACGGTCGGTACTGAGGGAGTGCAACACTGTCGCACGGTCGGTACTGAGGGAGTGCAACACTGTCGCACGGCCGGCACTGAGGGAGTGCAACACTGTCGCACGGTCAGTACTGAGGGAGTGCAACACTGTCGCACGGTCAGTACCGAGGGAGTGCAACACTGTCGCACGGTCAGAATTGAGGGAATGGTACACTGTCGCACGGTCAGTACTGAGGGAGTGCAAAACTGTCGCACGGTCAGTACTGAGGGAATGGTACACTGTCGCACGGTCAGTACTGAGGGAGTGAAACACTGTCGCACGGTCAGTACTGAGGGAGTACAACACTGTCGCACGGACAGTACTGAGGGAGTGCAACACTGTCGCACGGTCAGTACTGAGGGAGTGCAACACTGTTGCACTGCCAGTACTGAGGGAGTGCATCACTGTCGCACGGTCAGAACTGAGGGAATGGTACACTGTCGCACGGTCAGTACTGAGGTAGTGCAACACTGTCGCACGGTCAGTACTGAGGGAATGGTACACTGTCGCGTGGTCAGTACTGAGGGAGTGCAACACTGTCGCACGGTCAGTACTGAGGGAGTGCAACACTGTCACACGGTCAGTACTGAGGGAGTGCAACACTGTCGCACGGTCAGTACTGCGGGAGTGCAACACTGTCGTACGGTCAGTACTGAGGGAGTGCAAAACTGTCACACGGTCAGTACTGAGGGAGTGCAACACTGTCGCACAGTCAGTACTGAGGGAGTACAACACTGTCGCACGGTCAGTACTGAGGGAGTGCAACACTGTTGTACGGTCATCGCTGCGGGAGTGCAAAACTGTCGCACGGTTAGTACTGAGGGAGTGCAACACTTTCGCACGTTCGGGACTGAGGGATTGCAACACTATCGCACGGTCAGTACTGAGGGAGTGCAAAACTGTTGCACGGTCATCGCTGAGGACGTACAACACTGTCGCACGGTCAGTACTGAGGGAGTGCAACACGGTCGCACGGTCAGTACAGAGGGAGTGCAACACTGTCGCACGGTCAGAATTGAGGGAATGGAAAACTGTCGCACGGTCAGTACTGAGGGAGTGCAACACTGTCGCACGGTCAGGACTGAGGGAGTGCAACACTGTCGCACGGTCAGTACTGAGGGAGTGCAACACTGTCGCACGGTCGGTACTGAGGGAGTTCAACACTGTCGCACGGTCGGTACTGAGGGAGTGCAACACTGTCGCACAGTCGGTACTGAGGGAGTGCAACAGTGTGGCACGGTTGGTACTGAGGGAGTGCAACACTGTCGCACGGTCAGTACTGAGGGATTACAACACTGTCGCACGGTCAGTACTGAGGGAGTGCAACACTGTCGCACCGTCAGTACTGAGGGAGTGCAACACTGTCGCACGGTCGGTACTGAGGGAGTGCAACACTGTCGCACGATCAGAACTGAGGGAGTGCAACACTGTCGCACGGTCAGTACTGAGGGAGTGCAACACTGTCGCACGGTCGGTACTGAGGGAGTGCAACACTGTCGCACGGTCGGTACTGAGGGAGTGCAACACTGTCGCACGGTCAGGACTGAGGGAGTGCAACACTGTCGCACGGTCAGTACTGAGGGAGTGCAACACTGTCGCACGGTCGGTACTGAGGGAGTTCAACACTGTCGCACGGTCGGTACTGAGGGAGTGCAACACTGTCGCACGGTCGGTACTGAGGGAGTGCAACAGTGTGGCACGGTTGGTACTGAGGGAGTGCAACACTGTCGCACGGTCAGTACTGAGGGATTACAACACTGTCGCACGGTCAGTACTGAGGGAGTGCAACACTGTCGCACCGTCAGTACTGAGGGAGTGCAACACTGTCGCACGGTCGGTACTGAGGGAGTGCAACACTGTCGCACGATCAGAACTGAGGGAGTGCAACACTGTCGCACGGTCGGTACTGAGGGAGTGCAACACTGTCGCACGGTCGGTACTGAGGGAGTGCAACACTGTCGCACGGTCGGTACTGAGGGAGTGCAACACTGTCGCACGGTCGGCACTGAGGGAGTGCAACACTGTCGCACGGTCAGTACTGAGGGAGTGCAACACTGTCGCACGGTCAGTACCGAGGGAGTGCAACACTGTCGCACGGTCAGAATTGAGGGAATCGTACACTGTCGCACGGTCAGTACTGAGGGAGTGCAAAACTGTCGCACGGTCAGTACTGAGGGAATGGTACACTGTCGCACGGTCAGTACTGAGGGAGTGAAACACTGTCGCACGGTCAGTACTGAGGGAGTACAACACTGTCGCACGGACAGTACTGAGGGAGTGCAACACTGTCGCACGGTCAGTACTGAGGGAGTGCAACACTGTCGCACGGTCAGAACTGAGGGAATGGTACACTGTCGCACGGAAAGTACTGAGGTAGTGCAACACTGTCGCACGGTCAGTACTGAGGGAATGGTACACTGTCGCGCGGTCAGTACTGAGGGAGTGCAACACTGTCGCACGGTCAGTACTGAGGGAGTGCAACACTGTCACACGGTCAGTACTGAGGGAGTGCAACACTGTCGCACGGTCAGTACTGCGGGAGTGCAACACTGTCGTACGGTCAGTACTGAGGGAGTGCAACACTGTCGCACGGTCAGTACTGAGGGAGTGCAACACTGTCGCACGGTCAGTACTGAGGGAGTGCAACACCGTCGCACGGTCAGTACTGAGGGAAAGCAACACTGTCACACGGTCAGTAATGAGGAAGTGCAACACTGTCGCACGGTCAGTACTGAGGGAGTGCAACACTGTCGCATGGTCAGAACTGAGGGAGTGCAACACTGTCGCACAGACAGTACTGAGGGAGTGCAACACTGTCGCACGGTCGCTACTGAGGGGGTGCAACAATGTCGCACGGTCAGTACTGAGGGAGTGCAGCACTGTCGCACGTTCAGTACTGAGGGAGTGCAACACTGTCGCACGTTCAGTACTGAGGGAGGGCAACACTGTCGCACGGACAGTACTGAGGGAATGGAACACTGTCGCACGGTCAGTACTGAGGGAGTGCAACACTGTCGCACGGTGAGTACTGAGAGAATGGTACACTGTCGCACGGTCAGTACTGAGGGAGTGCAAAACTGTCGCACGGTCAGTACTGAGGGAGTGCAACACTGTCACACGGTCAGTACTGAGGGAGTGCAATAGTGTCGCACGGTCGGTACTGAGGGAGTGCAACACTGTCGCACGGTCGGGACTGAGGGAGTGCAACACTGTCGCAAGGTCGGTACTGAGGGAGTGCAACAATGTCGCACGGTCAGTACTGAGGGAGCGCAAAACTGTCGCAAGGTCAGAACTGAGGGAATGGTACACTGTCGCACGGTCAATACCGAGGGAGTGAAACACTGTCGCACGGTCAGTACTGAGGGAGTACAACACTGTCGCACGGTCAGTACTGAGGGAGTGCAACACTGTCGCACAGTCAGTACCGAGGGAGTGCAACATTGTCACAAGGTCAGCACTGAGCGAGTGCAACACTGTCGCATGGTCAGTACAGAGGGAGTGCAACACTGTCGCACGGTCAGTACTGAGGGAGTGCAACACTGTCGCACTGTCAGTACTGAGGGAGTGCAACACTGTTGCACGGTCAGTACTGAGGGAGTGCAAAACTGTCGCACGGTCAGTACTGAGGGAGTGCAACACTGTCGCACGGTCAGAACTGAGGGAATGGTACACTGTCGCACGGTCAGTACTGAGGAAGTGCAACACTGTCGCATGGTCAGTACTGCGGGAATGGTTGACTGTCGCACGGTCAGTACTGAGGGAGTGCAACATTGTCACATGGACAGTAATGAGGGAGTACAACACTGTCGCACAGTCAGTACTGAGGGAGTACAACACTGTCGCACGGTCAGTACTGAGGGAGTGCAACACTGTTGTACGGTCATCGCTGCGGGAGTGCAAAACTGTCGCACGGTTAGTACTGAGGGAGTGCAACACTTTCGCACGTTCGGGACTGAGGGATTGCAACACTATCGCACGGTCAGTACTGAGGGAGTGCAAAACTGATGCACGGTCATCGCTGAGGACGTACAACAATGTCGCATGGTCAGTACTGAGGGAGTGCAACACTGTCGCACGGTCAGTACTGAGGGAGAAAAGCACTGTCACACGGTCAGTACTGTGGGAGTGCAGCACTGTCGGACATTCAGTACTGATGGAGTGCAACACTGTCGCACGTTCAGTACTGAGGGAGTGCGACACTGTCGCACGGCCAGTACTGAGGGAGTGCGACACTGTCGCATGGTCAGTACAGAGGGGGTGCAGCACTGTCGCACGGTCAGTACTGAGGGAGTGCAACACTGTCGCACGGTCAGTACTGAGGGAGTGCAACACTGTCGCACGGTCAGTACTGAGGGAGCGCAACACTGTCGCAAGGTCAGTAATGAGGGAATGCAACACTGTTGCACGGTCAGTAATGAGGGAGTGCAACACTGTCGCACGGTCAGTACTGAGGGAGTGCAACACTGCCGCACGGTCAGTACTGAGGGAGTGCAAAAATGTCGCACCATCAGTACTGAGGGAGTGCAACACTGTCACACGGCGAGTACTGAGGGAGTGCAACACTGTGGCAGGGGTAGTAATGAGGGAGTTCAACACTGTCGCACGGTTCGTACTGAGGGAGTGCAACAATGTCGCACCGTCAGTGCTGAGGGAGTGCAACACTGTCACACGGTGAGTACTGAGGGAGTGCAACGCTGTCGCACGGTCAGTACTGAGGGACTGCAACACGGTCGCAAGGTCAGTAATGAGGGAATGCAACACTGCCTCACGGTCAGTACTGAGGGAGTGCAAAACTGTCGGACGGTGAGTACTGAGGGAGTGCAACACTGTCGCATGGACAGTACTGAGGGAGTGCAACACTGTCACAAGGTTATTACTGAGGGAGTGCAACACTGTCGCAAGGTCAGTACTGAGGGAGTGCAACACTGTCGCACGGTCAGTACTGAGGGAGTGCAACACTGTCGCACGGTCGGTACTCAGGGGGTGCAACAATGTCGCACGGTCAGTACTGAGGGAGTGCAGCACTGTTGCACGTTCAGTACTGCGGGAGTGCAACACAGTCGCACGGTCAGTACTGAGGGAGTGCAACACTGTCGTACGGTCAGTACTGAGTGAGTTCAACACTGTCGCACGGTCAGTAATGAGGGAGTGCAACACTGTCGCACCATCAGTACTGAGGGAGTGCAACACTGTCACACGGCGAGTACTGAGGGAGTGCAACACTGTGGCAGGGGTAGTAATGAGGGAGTTCAACACTGTCGCACGGTTCGTACTGAGGGAGTGCAACAATGTCGCACCGTCAGTGCTGAGGGAGTGCAACACTGTCACACGGTGAGTACTGAGGGAGTGCAACGCTGTCGCACGGTCAGTACTGAGGGACTGCAACACGGTCGCAAGGTCAGTAATGAGGGAATGCAACACTGCCTCACGGTCAGTACTGAGGGAGTGCAAAACTGTCGGACGGTGAGTACTGAGGGAGTGCAACACTGTCGCATGGACAGTACTGAGGGAGTGCAACACTGTCACAAGGTTATTACTGAGGGAGTGCAACACTGTCGCAAGGTCAGTACTGAGGGAGTGCAACACTGTCGCACGGTCAGTACTGAGCGAGTGCAACACTGTCGCACGGTCGGTACTCAGGGGGTGCAACAATGTCGCACGGTCAGTACTGAGGGAGTGCAGCACTGTTGCACGTTCAGTACTGCGGGAGTGCAACACAGTCGCACGGTCAGTACTGAGGGAGTGCAACACTGTCGTACGGTCAGTACTGAGTGAGTTCAACACTGTCGCACGGTCAGTAATGAGGGAGTGCAACACTGTCGCACGGTCAGTACTGAGGGAGTGCAACACGGTCGCACGGTCAGTACTGAGGGAGTGCAACACTGTTGCACAGTCAGTACTGAGGGAGTGCAACACTGTTGCATGGTCAGTACTGAGTGAGCGCAACAATGACGCCTTTTCAGTACTGAGGGAGTGCAACACTGTCGCACGGTCAGTACTGAGGGAGTGCAACATTGTCGCACGGTCAGTACTGAGGGACTGCAACACTGTCGCACGGTCAGTACTGAGGGAGTGCAACACTGTTGCATGGTCAGTACTGAGTGAGCGCAACAATGCCGCCTGGTGAGTACTGAGGGAGTGCAACACTGTCGCACGGTCAGTACTGAGGGAGTGCAACATTGTCAAAAGGTCAGGACTGAGGGAGCGCAACACTGTCGCATCGTCAGTACTGAGGGAGTGCAACACTGTCGCACGGTCAGTACTGAGGGAGTGAAACACTGTCACACGGTCAGTACTGAGGGAGTGCAACACTGTCGTACGGTAAGTACTGAGGGAGGGCAACACTGTCGCACGGTCAGTACTGAGGGAGTGCAACACTGTCGCACGGGCAGTACTGAGGGAGTGCAACACAGTCGCACTGTCAGTACTGAGGGAGTGCAACATGGTCGCACGGTCAGTACTGAGGGAGTGCAACACTGTCGCACGGTCAGTACTGAGGGAGTGCAACAATGTCGCACCGTCAGTACTAAGGGAGTGCAACACTGTCGCACGTTCAGTACTGAGGGAGTGCAACATTGTCGCACGGTCAGTACTGAGCGAGTACAAAACTGTCGCACGGTCAGTAATGAAGGAGTGCAACACTGTCGCATGGTCAGTACTGATGGAGTGCAACACTGTCACACGCTCAGTACTGAGGGAGTGCAACACTGTTTTACGGTCATCGCTGAGGGAGTGCAACACTGTCGCACGGTCAGTACTGAGGGAGTGCAAGACTGTTGTACGGTCATCGCTGAGGGAGTGCAACACTGTTGCATGGTCAGTACTGAGGGATTGCAACACAGTCAAACGGTCAGTACTGAGGGAGTGCAACAATGCCGCACGGTCAGTACTGAGGGAGTGAAACACTGTCGCACGGTCAGTACTGAGGGAGTGCAACACTGTCGCACGGTCAGTACTGAGGGAGTGCAACGTTGTCGCCCGGTCAGAACTGAGGGAATGGTACACTGTAGCACGGTCAGTACTGAGGGAGTGCAACACTGTCGCACGGTCAGTTCTGAGGGAATGGTACACTGTCGCGCGGTCAGTACTGAGGGAGTGCAAAACTGTCGCACGGTCAGTACTGAGGGAGTGCAACACTGTCACACGGTCAGTACTGAGGGAGTGCAACACTGTCGCACGGTCAGTACTGAGGGAGTGCAACACTGTCGTACATCAGTACTGAGGGAGTGCAACACTGCCACACGGTCAGTACTGAGGGAGTGCAACACTGTCGCACGGTCGGTACTGAGGGAGTGCAACACTGTCGCACGGTCGGGACTGAGGGAGTGCAAAACTGTCGCAAGGTCAGAACTGAGGGAATGGTACACTGTCGCACGGTCAGTACTGAGGGAGTGAAACACTGTTGCACGGTCAGTACTGAGGGAGTACAACACTGTCGCACGGTCAGTACTGAGGGAGTGCAACACTGTCGCACAGTCAGTACTGAGGGAGTGCAACACTGTCACAAGGTCAGCACTGAGCGAGTGCAACACTGTCGCAAGGTCAGTACAGAGGGAGTGCAACACTGTCGCACGGTCAGTACTGAGGGAGTGCAACACTGTCGCACTGTCAGTACTGAGGGAGTGCAACAATGCCGGCCGGTCAGTACTGAGGGAGTGCAACACTGTCGCACGGTCAGTACTGAGGGAGTGCAAAACAGTCGCACGGTCAGTACTGAGGGAGTGCAACACTGTCGCACGGTCAGTACTGAGGGAGTGCAACACTGTCGCATGGTCAGTACTGAGGGAATGGTAGACTGTCGCGCGGTCAGTACTGAGGGAGTGCAACACTGTCGCACTGTCAGTACTGAGGGAGTGCAACACTGTCACACGGTCAGTACTGAGGAAGTGCAACACTGTCACACGGTCAGTACTGAGGGGGTGCAGCACTGTCGCACGGTCAGTACTGAGGGAGTGCAACATTGTCACACGGTCAATAATGAGGGAGTACAACACTGTCGCACAGTCAGTACTGAGGGAGTACAACACTGTCGCACGGTCAGTACTGAGGGAGTGCAACACTGTTGTACAGTCATCGCTGCGGGAGTGCAAAACTGTCGCACGATTAGTACTGAGGGAGTGCAACACTTTCGCACGTTCGGGACTGAGGGATTGCAACACTATCGCACGGTCAGTACTGAGGGAGTGCAAAACTGTTGCACGGTCATCGCTGAGGACGTACAACACTGTCACACGGTCAGTACTGAGGGAGTGCAACACTGTCGCACGGTCAGTACTGAGGGAGAAAAGCACTGTCACACGGTCAGTACTGAGGGAGTGCAGCACTGTCGCACATTCAGTACTGATGGAGTGCAACACTGTCGCACGTTCAGTACAGAGGGAGTGCGACACTGTCGCACGGCCAGTACTGAGGGAGTGCGACACTGTCGCATGGTCAGTACAAAGGGGGTGCAGCACTGTCGCACGGTCAGTACTGAGGGAGTGCAACACTGTCGCACGGTCAGTACTGAGGGAATGGTACACTGTCGCACGGTCAGTACTGAGGGAGTGAAACACTGTCGCACGGTCAGTACTGAGGGAGTACAACACTGTCGCACGGACAGTACTGAGGGAGTGCAACACTGTCGCACGGTCAGTACTGAGGGAGTGCAACACTGTTGCACTGTCAGTACTGAGGGAGTGCATCACTGTCGCACGGTCAGAACTGAGGGAATGGTACACTGTCGCACGGTCAGTACTGAGGTAGTGCAACACTGTCGCACGGTCAGTACTGAGGGAATGGTACACTGTCACACGGTCAGTACTGAGGGAGTGCAACACTGTCGCACGGTCAGTACTGCGGAAGTGCAACACTGTCGTACGGTCAGTACTGAGGGAGTGCAAAACTGTCACACGGTCAGTACTGAGGGAGTGCAACACTGTCGCACAGTCAGTACTGAGGGAGTACAACACTGTCGCACGGTCAGTACTGAGGGAGTGCAACACTGTTGTACGGTCATCGCTGCGGGAGTGCAAAACTGTCGCACGGTTAGTACTGAGGGAGTGCAACACTTTCGCACGTTCGGGACTGAGGGATTGCAACACTATCGCACGGTCAGTACTGAGGGAGTGCAAAACTGTTGCACGGTCATCGCTGAGGACGTTCAACACTGTCGCACGGTCAGTACAGAGGGAGTGCAACACGGTCGCACGGTCAGTACAGAGGGAGTGCAACACTGTCGCACGGTCAGAATTGAGGGAATGGTAAACTGTCGCACGGTCAGTAATGAGGGAGTGCAACACTGTCGCACGGTCAGGACTGAGGGAGTGCAACACTGTCGCACGGTCAGTACTGAGGGAGTGCAACACTGTCGCACGGTCGGTACTGAGGGAGTTCAACACTGTCGCACGGTCGGTACTGAGGGAGTGCAACACTGTCGCACGGTCGGTACTGAGGGAGTGCAACACTGTCGCACGGTCAGTACTGAGGGATTACAACACTGTCGCACGGTCAGTACTGAGGGAGTGCAACACTGTCGCACGGTCGGTACTGAGGGAGTGCAACACTGTCGCACGATCAGAACTGAGGGAGTGCAACACTGTCGCACGGTCGGTACTGAGGGAGTGCAACACTGTCGCACGGTCGGTACTGAGGGAGTGCAACACTGTCGCACGGTCGGCACTGAGGGAGTGCAACACTGTCGCACGGTCAGTACTGAGGGAGTGCAACACTGTCGCACGGTCAGTACCGAGGGAGGGCAACACTGTCGCACGGTCAGAATTGAGGGAATCGTACACTGTCGCACGGTCAGTACTGAGGGAGTGCAAAACTGTCGCACGGTCAGTACTGAGGGAATGGTACACTGTCGCACGGTCAGTACTGAGGGAGTGAAACACTGTCGCACGGTCAGTACTGAGGGAGTACAACACTGTCGCACGGACAGTACTGAGGGAGTGCAACACTATCGCACGGTCAGAACTGAGGGAATGGTACACTGTCGCACGGAAAGTACTGAGGTAGTGCAACACTGTCGCACGGTCAGTACTGAGGGAATGGTACACTGTCGCGCGGTCAGTACTGAGGGAGTGCAACACTGTCGCACGGTCAGTACTGAGGTAGTGCAACACTGTCACACGGTCAGTACTGAGGGAGTGCAACACTGTCGCACGGTCAGTACTGCGGGAGTGCAACACTGTCGTACGGTCAGTACTGAGGGAGTGCAACACTGTCGCACGGTCAGTACTGAGGGAGTGCAACACTGTCGCACGGTCAGTACTGAGGGAGTGCAACACTGTCGCACGGTCAGTACTGAGGGAAAGCAACACTGTCGCACGGTCAGTAATGAGGGATTGCAACACTGTCGCACGGTCAGTACTGAGGGAGTGCAACACTGTCGCATGGTCAGAACTGAGGGAGTGCAACACTGTCGCACAGACAGTACTGAGGGAGTGCAACACTGTCGCACGGTCGCTACTGAGGGGGTGCAACGATGTCGCACGGTCAGTACTGAGGGAGTGCAGCACTGTCGCACGTTCAGTACTGAGGGAGTGCAACACTGTCGCACGTTCAGTACTGAGGGAGGGCAACACTGTCGCACGGACAGTACTGAGGGAAGGGAACACTGTCGCACGGTCAGTACTGAGGGAGTGCAACACTGTCGCACGGTGAGTACTGAGAGAATGGTACACTGTCGCACGGTCAGTACTGAGGGAGTGCAAAACTGTCGCACGGTCAGTACTGAGGGAGTGCAACACTGTCACACGGTCAGTACTGAGGGAGTGCAACACTGTCGCACGGTCAGTACTGAGGGAGTGCAACACTGTCGCACGGTCAGTACTGAGGGAGTGCAACACTGTCGCACGGTCAGTACTGAGGGAGTGCAACACTGTCGTACATCAGTACTGAGGGAGTGCAACAGTGTCGCACGGTCGGTACTGAGGGAGTGCAACACTGTCGCACGGTCGGGACTGAGGGAGTGCAACACTGTCGCAAGGTCGGTACTGAGGGAGTGCAACAATGTCGCACGGTCAGTACTGAGGGAGTGCAACACTGTCGCAAGGTCAGTACTGAGGGAGTGCTACACTGTCGCACGGTCAGTACTGAGGGAGTGCAACACTGTCGCACGGTCAGTACTGAGTGAGTGCAACACTGTCGCACGGTCAGTACTGAGGGAGTGCAACACTGTCGCACAGTCAGTACTGAGGGAGTGCAACACTGTCACAAGGTCAGCACTGAGCGAGTGCAACACTGTCGCATGGTCAGTACAGAGGGAGTGCAACACTGTCGCACGGTCAGTACTGAGGGAGTGCAACACTGTCACACGGTCAGTACTGAGGGAGTGCAACACTGTCGCACTGTCAGTACTGAGGGAGTGCAACAATGCCGCCCGGTCAGTACTGAGGGAGTGCAACACTGTTGCACGGTCAGTACTGAGGGAGTGCAAAACTGTCGCACGGTCAGTACTGAGGGAGTGCAACACTGTCGCACGGTCAGAACTGAGGGAATGGTACACTATCGCACGGTCAGTACTGAGGGAGTGCAAAACTGTTGCACGGTCATCGCTGAGGACGTACAACACTGTCGCACGGTCAGTACAGAGGGAGTGCAACACGGTCGCACGGTCAGTACAGAGGGAGTGCAACACTGTCGCACGGTCAGAACTGAGGGAATGGTAAACTGTCGCACGGTCAGTACTGAGGGAGTGCAACACTGTCGCACGGTCAGGACTGAGGGAGTGCAACACTGTCGCACGGTCAGTACTGAGGGAGTGCAACACTGTCGCACGGTCGGTACTGAGGGAGTTCAACACTGTCGCACGGTCGGTACTGAGGGAGTGCAACACTGTCGCACGGTCGGTACTGAGGGAGTGCAACACTGTCGCACGGTTGGTACTGAGGGAGTGCAACACTGTCGCACGGTCAGTACTGAGGGATTACAACACTGTCGCACGGTCAGTACTGAGGGAGTGCAACACTGTCGCACCGTCAGTACTGAGGGAGTGCAACACTGTCGCACGGTCGGTACTGAGGGAGTGCAACACTGTCGCACGTTCAGAACTGAGGGAGTGCAACACTGTCGCACGGTCGGTACTGAGGGAGTGCAACACTGTCGCACGGTCGGTACTGAGGGAGTGCAACACTGTCGCACGGTCGGCACTGAGGGAGTGCAACACTGTCGCACGGTCAGTACTGAGGGAGTGCAACACTGTCGCACGGTCAGTACCGAGGGAGGGCAACACTGTCGCACGGTCAGAATTGAGGGAATCGTACACTGTCGCACGGTCAGTACTGAGGGAGTGCAAAACTGTCGCACGGTCAGTACTGAGGGAATGGTACACTGTCGCACGGTCAGTACTGAGGGAGTGAAACACTGTCGCACGGTCAGTACTGAGGGAGTACAACACTGTCGCACGGACAGTACTGAGGGAGTGCAACACTGTCGCACGGTCAGTACTGAGGGAGTGCAACACTGTCGCACGGTCAGAACTGAGGGAATGGTACACTGTCGCACGGAAAGTACTGAGGTAGTGCAACACTGTCGCACGGTCAGTACTGAGGGAATGGTACACTGTCGCGCGGTCAGTACTGAGGGAGTGCAACACTGTCGCACGGTCAGTACTGAGGTAGTGCAACACTGTCACACGGTCAGTACTGAGGGAGTGCAACACTGTCGCACGGTCAGTACTGCGGGAGTGCAACACTGTCGTACGGTCAGTACTGAGGGAGTGCAACACTGTCGCACGGTCAGTACTGAGGGAGTGCAACACTGTCGCACGGTCAGTACTGAGGGAGTGCAACACTGTCGCACGGTCAGTACTGAGGGAGTGCAACACTGTCGCACGGTCAGTACTGAGGGAGTGCAACACTGTCGCACGGTCAGTACTGAGGGAGTGCAACACTGTCGCATGGTCAGTACTGAGGGAGTGCAACACTGTCGCACAGACAGTACTGAGGGAGTGCAACACTGTCGCACGGTCAGTACTGAGGGAGTGCAACGACTGTCGCACGGTCAGTACTGAGGGAGTGCAAGCACTGTCGCACGTTCAGTACTGAGGGAGTGCAACACTGTCGCACGTTCAGTACTGAGGGAGTGCAACACTGTCGCACGGACAGTACTGAGGGAGTGCAACACTGTCACACAATCAGTACTGAGGGAGTGCAACACTGTCGCACGGTCCAGTACTGAGGAGATGGCAACACTGTCGCACGGTCAGTACTGAGGGAGTGCAACACTGTCGCACGGTCAGTACTGAGGGAGTGCAACACTGTCACACGGTCAGTACTGAGGGAGTGCAACACTGTCGCACGGTCAGTACTGAGGGAGTGCAACACTGTCGCACGGTCAGTACTGAGGGAGTGCAACACTGTCGTACGTCAGTACTGAGGGAGTGCAACAGTGTCGCACGGTCAGTACTGAGGGAGTACAAAACTGTCGCACGGTCAGGACTGAGGGAGCACAACACTGTTCCACGGTCAGTACTGAGGGAGTACAACAATGTCGCACGGTCAGTACTGAGGGAGCGCAAAACTGTCGCACGGTCAGTACTGAGGGAGTGCAACACTGTCGCACGGTCAGTACTGAGGGAGTGAAACACTGTCGCACGGTCAGTACTGAGGGAGTACAACACTGTCGCACGGTCAGTACTGAGGGAGTGCAACACTGTCGCACAGTCAGTACTGAGGGAGTGCAACACTGTCACATGGTCAGCACTGAGGGAGTGCAACACTGTCGCACGGTCAGTACAGAGGGAGTGCAAAACTGTCCCACGGTCAGTACTGAGGGAATGCTGCACTGTCGCACTGTCAGTACTGAGGGAGTGCAACAATGACGCACGGTCAGTACTGAGGGAGTGCAACACTGTTGCACGGTCAGTACTGAGGGAGTACAGCACTGTCGCACGGTCAGTACTGAGGGAGTGCAACACTGTCGCACGGTCAGAACTGAGGGAATGGTACACTGTCGCACGGTCAGTACTGAGGAAGTGCAACACTGTCGCATGGTCAGTACTGCGGGAATGGTTGACTGTCGCACCGTCGGTACTGAGGGAGTGCAACATTGTCACACGGTCAATACTGAGGGAGTGCAACACTTTCGCACGTTCGGGACTGAGGGATTGCAACACTATCGCACGGTCAGTACTGAGGGAGTGCAAAACTGTTGCACGGTCATCGCTGAGGACGTACAACAATGTCGCACGGTCAGTACTGAGGGAGTGCAACACTGTCGCACGGTCAGTACTGAGGGAGAAAAGCACTGTCACACGGTCAGTACTGAGGGAGTGCAGCACTGTCGGACATTCAGTACTGATGGAGTGCAACACTGTCGCACGTTCAGTACTGAGGGAGTGCGACACTGTCGCATGGTCAGTACAGAGGGGGTGCAGCACTGTCGCACGGTCAGTACTGAGGGAGTGCAACACTGTCGCACGGTCAGTACTGAGGGAGTGCAACACTGTCGCACGGTCAGTACTGAGGGAGCGCAACACTGTCGCAAGGTCAGTAATGAGGGAGTGCAACACTGTCGCACGGTGAGTACTGAGAGAATGGTACACTGTCGCACGGTCAGTACTGAGGGAGTGCAACACTGTCGCACGGTCAGTACTGAGGGAGTGCAACACTGTCACACGGTCAGTACTGAGGGAGTGCAACACTGTCGCACGGTCAGTACTGAGGGAGTGCAACACTGTCGTACATCAGTACTGAGGGAGTGCAACAGTGTCGCACGGTCGGTACTGAGGGAGTGCAACACTGTTGCACGGTCGGGACTGAGGGAGTGCAACACTGTCGCAAGGTCGGTACTGAGGGAGTGCAACAATGTCGCACGGTCAGTACTGAGGGAGCGCAAAACTGTCGCAAGGTCAGAACTGAGGGAATGGTACACTGTCGCACGGTCAATACTGAGGGAGTGAAACACTGTCGCACGGTCAGTACTGAGGGAGTACAACACTGTCGCACGGTCAGTACTGAGGGAGTGCAACACTGTCGCACAGTCAGTACTGAGGGAGTGCAACATTGTCACAAGGTCAGCACTGAGCGAGTGCAACACTGTCGCATGGTCAGTACAGAGGGAGTGCAACACTGTCGCACGGTCAGTACTGAGGGAGTGCAACACTGTCGCACTGTCAGTACTGAGGGAGTGCAACAATGCCGCCCGGTCAGTACTGAGGGAGTGCAACACTGTTGCACGGTCAGTACTGAGGGAGTGCAAAACTGTCGCACGGTCAGTACTGAGGGAGTGCAACACTGTCGCACGGTCAGAACTGAGGGAATGGTACACTGTCGCACGGTCAGTACTGAGGAAGTGCAACACTGTCGCATGGTCAGTACTGCGGGAATGGTTGACTGTCGCGCGGTCAGTACTGAGGGAGTGCAACATTGTCACACGGTCAATAATGAGGGAGTGCAACACTTTCGCACTGTCGGGACTGAGGGATTGCAACACTATCGCACGGTCAGTACTGAGGGAGTGCAAAACTGTTGCACGGTCATCGCTCAGGACGTACAACAATGTCGCACGGTCAGTACTGAGGGAGTGCAACACTGTCGCACGGTCAGTACTGAGGGAGAAAAGCACTGTCACACGGTCAGTACTGAGGGAGTGCAGCACTGTCGGACATTCAGTACTGATGGAGTGCAACACTGTCGCACGTTCAGTACTGAGGGAGTGCGACACTGTCGCATGGTCAGTACAGAGGGGGTGCAGCACTGTCGCACGGTCAGTACTGAGGGAGTGCAACACTGTCGCACGGTCAGTACTGAGGGAGTGCAACACTGTCGCACGGTCAGTACTGAGGGAGCGCAACACTGTCGCAAGGTCAGTAATGAGGGAATGCAACACTGTTGCACGGTCAGTAATGAGGGAGTGCAACACTGTCGCACGGTCAGTACTGAGGGAGTGCAACACTGCCGCACGGTCAGTACTGAGGGAGTGCAAAAATGTCGCACCTTCAGTACTGAGGGAGTGCAACACTGTCACACGGCGAGTACTGAGGGAGTGCAACACTGTGGCAGGGTAGTAATGAGGGAGTTCAACACTGTCGCACGGTTCGTACTGAGGGAGTGCAACAATGTCGCACCGTCAGTGCTGAGGGAGTGCAACACTGTCACACGGTGAGTACTGAGGGAGTGCAACGCTGTCGCACGGTCAGTACTGAGGGACTGCAACACGGTCGCAAGGTCAGTAATGAAGGAATGCAACACTGCCTCACGGTCAGTACTGAGGGAGTGCAACACTGTCGCACGGTCAGTACTGAGGGAGTGCAACACTGTCGCACGGTCAGTACTGAGGGAGTGCAACACTGTCGCACGGTCAGTACTGAGGGAGTGCAACACTGTCGCCCGGTCAGTACTGAGGGAGTGCAACACTGTCGCACGGTCAGTACTGAGGGAGTGCAACACTGTCGCACGGTCAGTACTGAGGGAGTGCAACACTGTCGCACGGTCAGTACTGAGGGAGTGCAACACTGTCGCACGTTCAGTACTGAGGGAGTGCAACACTGTCGCACGGTCAGTACTGAGGGAGTGCAACACTGTCGCACGGTCAGTACTGAGGGAGTGCAACACTGTCGCACGGTCAGTACTGATGGAGTGCAACACTGTCCGCACGTCAGTACTGAGGGAGTGCAAACACTGTCTCACGGTCAGTACTGAGGGAGTGCAACACTGTCGCACGGTCAGTACTGAGGGAGTGCAACGACTGTCGCCCGGTCAGTACTGAGGGAGTGCAACACTGTCGCACGGTCAGTACTGAGGGAGTGCAACACTGTGCCACGGTCAGTACTGAGGGAGTGCAACACTGTCGCACGGTCAGTACTGAGGGAGTGCAACACTGTTGCACGGTAAGTACTGAGGGAGAGCAACACTGTCGCACGTTCAGTACTGAGGGAGTGCAACAATGTCGCACCGTCAGTACTGAGGGAGTGCAACACTGTCGCACGGTCAGTACTGAGGGAGTGCAACACTGTCGGCACGGTCAGTACTGAGGAGTGCAACACTGTCGCACGGTCAGTACTGAGGGAGGCAACACTGTCGCACGTCAGTACTGAGGGAGTGCAACACTGTCACACGGTCAGTACTGAGGGAGTGCAACACTGTCGCACGGTCAGTACTGAGGGAGTGCAACACTGTCGCACGGTCAGTACTGAGGGAGTGCAACACTGTCGCACGGTCAGTACTGAGGGAGTGCAACACTGTCGCACGGTCAGTACTGAGGGAGTGCAACACTGTCGGCTGGACAGTACTGAGGGAGTGCAAGCACTGTCGCACGGTCGTACTGAGGGAGAGCAGCACTGTTGCACGTTCAGTACTGCGGGAGTGCAACACAGTCGCACGGTCAGTACTGAGGGAGTGCAACACGTCGTACGGTCAGTACTGAGTGAGTTCAACACTGTCGCACGGTCAGTACTGAGGGAGTGCAACACTGTCGCACGGTCAGTACTGAGGGAGGCAACACAGTCGCACGTGTCAGTACTGAGGGAGTGCAACACTGTTGCACAGTCAGTACTGAGGGAGTGCAACACTGTTGCACTGGTCAGTACTGAGTGAGCGCAACATGAGCGCCTTTCAGTACTGAGGGAGTGCAACACTGTCGCATGGTCAGTACTGAGGGAGTGCAACACTGTCGCGACGGGCAGTACTGAGGGACTGCAACACTGTCGCACGGTCAGTACTGAGGGAGTGCAACACTGTCGCGCTGGTCAGTAATGAGTGAGCGCAACAATGTCGCACGGTCAGTACTGAGGGAGTGCAACACTGTCGCACGGTCAGTACTGAGGGAGTGCAACACTGTCGCACGGTCAGTACTGAGGGAGTGCAACACTGTCGCACGGTCAGTACTGAGGGAGTGCAACACTGTCGCACGGTCAGTACTGAGGGAGTGCAACACTGTCGCACGGTCAGTACTGAGGGAGTGCAACACTGTCGTACGGTCAGTACTGAGGGAGTGCAACACTGTCGCACGGTCAGTACTGAGGGAGTGCAACACTGTCGCACGGTCAGTACTGAGGGAGTGCAACACTGTCGCACGGTCAGTACTGAGGGAGTGCAACACTGTCGCACGGTCAGTACTGAGGGAGTGCAACACAGTGACACGGTCAGTACTGAGGGAGTGCAACACGGTTGTATTTCATCGCTGAGGGAGTGCAACACTGTCGCACGGTCAGTACTGAGGGAGTGCAACACTGTCGCACGGTCAGTACTGAGGGAGTGCAACACTGTCGCACGGTCAGTACTGAGGGAGTGCAACACTGTCGCACGGTCAGTACTGAGGGAGTGCAACACTGTCACACGGTCAGTACTGAGGGAGTGCAACACTGTCGCACGGTCAGTACTGAGGGAGTGCAACACTGTCGCACGGTCAGTACTGAGGGAGTGCAAGACTGTCGCACGGTCAGTACTGAGGGAGTGCAACACTGTCGCACGGTCAGTACTGAGGGATTGCAACACTGTCGCACGGTCAGTACTGAGGGAGTGCAACACTGTCGCACGGTCAGTACTGAGGGAGTGCAACACTGTCGCACGGTCAGTACTGAGGGAGTGCAACACTGTCGCACGGTCAGTACTGAGGGAGTGCAACACTGTCGCACGGTCAGTACTGAGGGAGTACAACACTGTCGCACGGTCAGTACTGAGGGAGTGCAACACTGTCGCACGGTCAGTAATGAGGGAGTGCAACACTGTCGCACGGTCAGTACTGAGGGAGTGCAACACTGTCGCACGGTCAGTACTGAGGGAGTACAACACTGTCGCACGGTCAGTACTGAGGGAGTGCAACACTGTCGCACGTCAGTACTGAGGGAGTGCAACACTGTCACACGGTCAGTACTGAGGGAGTGCAACACTGTCGCACGGTCAGTACTGAGGGAGTGCAACACTGTCGCACGGTCAGGACTGAGGGAGTGCAACACTGTCGCACGGTCAGTACTGAGGGAGTGCAACACTGTCGCACGGTCAGTACTGAGGGAGTACAAAACTGTCGCACGGTCAGAACTGAGGGAGTGCAACACTGTCGCACGGTCAGTACTGAGGGAGCACAACACTGTTGCACGGTCAGTACTGAGGGAGTACAACACTGTCGCGTGGTCAGTACTGAGGGAGTACAACACTGTCGCACGGTCAGTACTGAGGGAGTGCAACACTGTCGCACGGTCAGTACTGAGGGAGTGCAACACTGTCGCACGGTCAGTACTGAGGGAGTGCAACACTGTCGCACGGTCAGTACTGAGGGAGTGCAACACTGTCGCACGGTCAGGACTGAGGGAGTGCAACACTGTCGCACGGTCAGTACTGAGGGAGTGCAACACTGTCGCACGGTCAGTACTGAGGGAGTGCAACACTGTCGCACGGTCAGTACTGAGGGAGTGCAACACTGTCGCACGGTCAGTACTGAGGGAGTGCAACACTGTCGCACGGTCAGTACTGAGGGAGTGCAACACTGTCGCACGGTCAGTACTGAGGGAGTGCAACACTGTCGCACGGTCAGTACTGAGGGAGTGCAACACTGTCGCACGGTCAGTACTGAGGGAGTGCAACACTGTCGCACGGTCAGTACTGAGGGAGTGCAACACTGTCGCACGGTCAGTACTGAGGGAGTGCAACACTGTCGCACGGTCAGTACTGAGGGAGTGCAACACTGTCGCACGGTCAGTACTGAGGGAGTGCAACACTGTCGCACGGTCAGTACTGAGGGAGTGCAACACTGTCGCACGGTCAGTACTGAGGGAGTGCAACACTGTCGCACGGTCAGTACTGAGGGAGTGCAACACTGTCCGCACGGTCAGTACTGAGGGAGTGCAACACTGTCGCAACGGTCAGTACTGAGGGAGTGCAACACTGTCGCACGGTCAGTACTGAGGGAGTGCAACACTGTTGCACGGTCAGTACTGAGGGAGTGCAACACTGTCGCACGTTCAGTACTGAGGGAGTGCAACACTGTCGCACGGTCAGTACTGAAGGAGCACAACACTGTCGCACGATCAGTACTGAGGGAGTGCAGCACTGTCGCACAGTCAGTACTGATGGAGTGCAACACTGTCGCACGGTCAGTACTGAGGGAGTGTGACACTGTCGCACGGTCAGTACTGAGGGAGTGCAACACGGTTGTATTTCATCGCTGAGGGAGTGTAACACTGTCGCACGGTCAGTACTGAGGGATGCAACACTGTAGCACGGTCAATACTGAGGGAGTGCAACACTGTCGCACGTTCATTACTGAGGGAGTACAAAACTGTCGCACGGTCAGTACTGAGGGAGTGCAACACTGTCGCACGGTCAGTACTGAGGGAGTGCAACACTGTCGCACGGTCAGTACTGAGGGAGTACAACACTGTCGCACGGTAAGTACTGAGGGAGTACCACACTGTCGCACGGACAGTACTGAGGGAGTGCAACACTGTCGCACGGTCAGTACTGAGGGAGTGCAACAGTGTCGCACGGTCAGTACTGAGGGAGTGCAACACTGTCGCACGGTCAGTACTGAGGAGTGCAACACTGTCGCACGGTCAGTACTGAGGGAGTGCAACACTGTCGCACGGTCAGTACTGAGGGAGTGCAACACTGTCGCACGGTCAGTACTGAGGGAGTGCAACACTGTCGCACGGTCAGTACTGAGGGAGTGCAACACTGTCGCACGGTCAGTACTGAGGGAGTGCAACACTGTCGCACGGTCAGTACTGAGGGAGTGCAACACTGTCGCACGGTCAGTACTGAGGGAGTGCAACACTGTCGCACGGTCAGTACTGAGGGAGTGCAACACTGTCGCACGGTCAGTACTGAGGGAGTGCAACACTGTCGCACGGTCAGTACTGAGGGAGTGCAACAGTGTCGCACGGTCAGTACTGAGGGAGTGCAACACTGTCGCACGGTCAGTACTGAGGGAGTGCAACACTGTCGCACGGTCAGTACTGAGGGAGTGCAACACTGTCGCACGGTCAGTACTGAGGGAATGGTACACTGTCGCACGGTCAGTACTGAGGGAGTGCAACACTGTCGCACGGTCAGTACTGAGGGAGTGCAACACTGTCGCACGGTCAGTACTGAGGGAGTGCAACACTGTCGCACGGTCAGTACTGAGGGAGTGCAACACTGTCGCACGGTCAGTACTGAGGGAGTGCAACACTGTCGCACGGTCAGTACTGAGGGAGTGCAACACTGTCGCACGGTCAGTACTGAGGGAATGCAACACTGTCGCACGGTCAGTACTGAGGGAGTGCAACACTGTCGCACGGTCAGTACTGAGGGAGTGCAACACTGTCGCACGGTCAGTACTGAGGGAGTGCAACACTGTCGCACGGTCAGTACTGAGGGATTGCAACACTGTCGCACGGTCAGTACTGAGGGAGTGCAACACTGTCGCACGGTCAGTACTGAGGGAGTGCAACACTATCGCACGGTCAGCAATGAGGGAATGCAACACTGTCGCACGGTCAGTACTGAGGGAGTGCAACACTGTCGCACGGTCAGAACTGAGGGAGTGCAACACTGTCGCACGGTCAGTACTGAGGGAGTGCAACACTGTCGCACGGTCAGTACTGAGGGAGTGCAACACTGTCGCACGGTCAGTACTGAGGGAGCAACACTGTCGACGGTCAGTACTGAGGGAGTGCAACACTGTCGCACGGTCAGTACTGAGGGAGTGCAACACTGTCGCACGGTCAGTACTGAGGGAGTGCAACACTGTAGCCACGGTCAGTACTGAGGGAGTGCAACACTGGTCGCACGGTCAGTACTGAGGGAGTGCAACACTGTCGCACGGTCAGTACTGAGGGAGTGCAACACTGTCGCACGGGCAGTACTGAGGGAGTGCAAAACTGTCGCACGGTCAGTACTGAGGGAGTGCAACACTGTCGCACGGTCAGTACTGAGGGAGTGCAACACTGTCGCACGGTCAGTACTGAGGGAGTGCAACACTGTCGCACGGTCAGTACTGAGGGAGTGCAACACTGTCGCACGGTCAGTACTGAGGGAGTGCAACACTGTCGCACGGTCAGTACTGAGGGAGTGCAACACTGTCGCACGGTCAGTACTGAGGGAATGCAACACTGTCGCACGCTCAGTACTGAGGAGTGCAACACTGTCGCACGGTGAGTACTGAGGGAGTGCAACACTGTCGCAAGGTCAGTACTGAGGGAGTGCAACACTGTCGACAAGGTCAGTACTGAGGGAGTGCAACACTGTCACACGGTGAGTACTGAGGGAGTGCAACACTGTCGCATGGTCAGTACTGAGGGAGTGCAACACTGTCTCACGGTAAGTACTGAGGGAGTGCAACACTGTCGCACGTAAGTACTGAGGGAGTGCAACACTGTCGCACGGTAAGTACTGAGGGAGTGCAACACTGTCGCACGGTCAGTACTGAGGGAGTGCAACACTGTCGCACGGTCAGTACTGAGGGAGTGCAACACTGTCGCACGGTCAGTACTGAGGGAGTGCAACACTGTCGCACGGTCAGTACTGAGGGAGTGCAACACTGTCGCACGGTCAGTACTGAGGGAGTGCAACACTGTCGCGCGGTCAGTACTGAGGGAGTGCAACACTGTCGCAAGGTCAGTACTGAGGAGTGCAACAGTGTCACACGGTCAGTACTGAGGGAGTGCAACACTGTCTACGGTCAGTACTGAGGGAGTGCAACACTGTCGCACGGTAAGTACTGAGGGAGTGCAACACTGTCGCAAGGTCAGTACTGAGGGAGTGCAACACTGTGGCACGGTCAGTACTGAGGGAGTGCAAAACTGTCGGACGGTGAGTACTGAGGGAGTGCAACACTGTCGCATGGACAGTACTGAGGGAGTGCAGCACTGTCGCACGGTCGGTACTGAGGGAGTGCAGCACTGTTGCACGTTCAGTACTGCGGGAGTGCAACACAGTCGCACGGTCAGTACTGAGGGAGTGCAACACTGTCGCACGGTCAGTACTGAGTGAGTTCAACACTGTCGCACGGTCAGTAATGAGGGAGTGCAACACTGTCGCACGGTCAGTACTGAGGGAGTGCAACACTGTCGCACGGTCAGTACTGAGGGAGTGCAACACTGTCGCACGGTCAGTACTGAGGGAGTGCAACACTGTCGCCCGGTCAGAACTGAGGGAATGCAACACTGTAGCACGGTCAGTACTGAGGGAGTTCAACACTGTCGCACGGTCAGTACTGAGGGAGTGCAACACTGTCGCA
Organism: Carcharodon carcharias; assembly: GCF_017639515.1. Lineage (NCBI taxonomy): Eukaryota > Metazoa > Chordata > Chondrichthyes > Lamniformes > Lamnidae > Carcharodon > Carcharodon carcharias. The sequence goes on along the minus strand of NC_054507.1, from coordinate 26,581,300 downwards.
CGGTCAGTACTGAGGGAGTGCAACACTGTCGCACGGTCAGTACTGAGGGAGTGCAACACTGTCGCACGGTCAGTACTGAGGGAGTGCAACACTGTCGCACGGTCAGTACTGAGGGAGTGCAACACTGTCGCACGGTCAGTACTGAGGGAGTGCAACACTGTCGCACGGTCAGTACTGAGGGAGTGCAACACTGTCGCACGGTCAGTACTGAGGGAGTGCAACACTGTCGCACGGTCAGTACTGAGGGAGTGCAACACTGTCGCACGGTCAGTACTGAGGGAGTGCAACACTGTCGCACGGTCAGTACTGAGGGAGTGCAACACTGTCGCACGGTCAGTACTGAGGGAGTGCAACACTGTCGCACGGTCAGTACTGAGGGAGTGCAACACTGTCGCACGGTCAGTACTGAGGGAGTGCAACACTGTCGCACGGTCAGTACTGAGGGAGTGCAACACTGTCGCACGGTCAGTACTGAGGGAGTGCAACACTGTCGCACGGTCAGTACTGAGGGAGTGCAACACTGTCGCACGGTCAGTACTGAGGGAGTGCAACACTGTCGCACGGTCAGTACTGAGGGAGTGCAACACTGTCGCACGGTCAGTACTGAGGGAGTGCAACACTGTCGCACGGTCAGTACTGAGGGAGTGCAACACTGTCGCACGGTCAGTACTGAGGGAGTGCAACACTGTCGCACGGTCAGTACTGAGGGAGTGCAACACTGTCGCACGGTCAGTACTGAGGGAGTGCAACACTGTCGCACGGTCAGTACTGAGGGAGTGCAACACTGTCGCACGGTCAGTACTGAGGGAGTGCAACACTGTCGCACGGTCAGTACTGAGGGAGTGCAACACTGTCGCACGGTCAGTACTGAGGGAGTGCAACACTGTCGCACGGTCAGTACTGAGGGAGTGCAACACTGTCGCACGGTCAGTACTGAGGGAGTGCAACACTGTCGCACGGTCAGTACTGAGGGAGTGCAACACTGTCGCACGGTCAGTACTGAGGGAGTGCAACACTGTCGCACGGTCAGTACTGAGGGAGTGCAACACTGTCGCACGGTCAGTACTGAGGGAGTGCAACACTGTCGCACGGTCAGTACTGAGGGAGTGCAACACTGTCGCACGGTCAGTACTGAGGGAGTGCAACACTGTCGCACGGTCAGTACTGAGGGAGTGCAACACTGTCGCACGGTCAGTACTGAGGGAGTGCAACACTGTCGCACGGTCAGTACTGAGGGAGTGCAACACTGTCGCACGGTCAGTACTGAGGGAGTGCAACACTGTCGCACGGTCAGTACTGAGGGAGTGCAACACTGTCGCACGGTCAGTACTGAGGGAGTGCAACACTGTCGCACGGTCAGTACTGAGGGAGTGCAACACTGTCGCACGGTCAGTACTGAGGGAGTGCAACACTGTCGCACGGTCAGTACTGAGGGAGTGCAACACTGTCGCACGGTCAGTACTGAGGGAGTGCAACACTGTCGCACGGTCAGTACTGAGGGAGTGCAACACTGTCGCACGGTCAGTACTGAGGGAGTGCAACACTGTCGCACGGTCAGTACTGAGGGAGTGCAACACTGTCGCACGGTCAGTACTGAGGGAGTGCAACACTGTCGCACGGTCAGTACTGAGGGAGTGCAACACTGTCGCACGGTCAGTACTGAGGGAGTGCAACACTGTCGCACGGTCAGTACTGAGGGAGTGCAACACTGTCGCACGGTCAGTACTGAGGGAGTGCAACACTGTCGCACGGTCAGTACTGAGGGAGTGCAACACTGTCGCACGGTCAGTACTGAGGGAGTGCAACACTGTCGCACGGTCAGTACTGAGGGAGTGCAACACTGTCGCACGGTCAGTACTGAGGGAGTGCAACACTGTCGCACGGTCAGTACTGAGGGAGTGCAACACTGTCGCACGGTCAGTACTGAGGGAGTGCAACACTGTCGCACGGTCAGTACTGAGGGAGTGCAACACTGTCGCACGGTCAGTACTGAGGGAGTGCAACACTGTCGCACGGTCAGTACTGAGGGAGTGCAACACTGTCGCACGGTCAGTACTGAGGGAGTGCAACACTGTCGCACGGTCAGTACTGAGGGAGTGCAACACTGTCGCACGGTCAGTACTGAGGGAGTGCAACACTGTCGCACGGTCAGTACTGAGGGAGTGCAACACTGTCGCACGGTCAGTACTGAGGGAGTGCAACACTGTCGCACGGTCAGTACTGAGGGAGTGCAACACTGTCGCACGGTCAGTACTGAGGGAGTGCAACACTGTCGCACGGTCAGTACTGAGGGAGTGCAACACTGTCGCACGGTCAGTACTGAGGGAGTGCAACACTGTCGCACGGTCAGTACTGAGGGAGTGCAACACTGTCGCACGGTCAGTACTGAGGGAGTGCAACACTGTCGCACGGTCAGTACTGAGGGAGTGCAACACTGTCGCACGGTCAGTACTGAGGGAGTGCAACACTGTCGCACGGTCAGTACTGAGGGAGTGCAACACTGTCGCACGGTCAGTACTGAGGGAGTGCAACACTGTCGCACGGTCAGTACTGAGGGAGTGCAACACTGTCGCACGGTCAGTACTGAGGGAGTGCAACACTGTCGCACGGTCAGTACTGAGGGAGTGCAACACTGTCGCACGGTCAGTACTGAGGGAGTGCAACACTGTCGCACGGTCAGTACTGAGGGAGTGCAACACTGTCGCACGGTCAGTACTGAGGGAGTGCAACACTGTCGCACGGTCAGTACTGAGGGAGTGCAACACTGTCGCACGGTCAGTACTGAGGGAGTGCAACACTGTCGCACGGTCAGTACTGAGGGAGTGCAACACTGTCGCACGGTCAGTACTGAGGGAGTGCAACACTGTCGCACGGTCAGTACTGAGGGAGTGCAACACTGTCGCACGGTCAGTACTGAGGGAGTGCAACACTGTCGCACGGTCAGTACTGAGGGAGTGCAACACTGTCGCACGGTCAGTACTGAGGGAGTGCAACACTGTCGCACGGTCAGTACTGAGGGAGTGCAACACTGTCGCACGGTCAGTACTGAGGGAGTGCAACACTGTCGCACGGTCAGTACTGAGGGAGTGCAACACTGTCGCACGGTCAGTACTGAGGGAGTGCAACACTGTCGCACGGTCAGTACTGAGGGAGTGCAACACTGTCGCACGGTCAGTACTGAGGGAGTGCAACACTGTCGCACGGTCAGTACTGAGGGAGTGCAACACTGTCGCACGGTCAGTACTGAGGGAGTGCAACACTGTCGCACGGTCAGTACTGAGGGAGTGCAACACTGTCGCACGGTCAGTACTGAGGGAGTGCAACACTGTCGCACGGTCAGTACTGAGGGAGTGCAACACTGTCGCACGGTCAGTACTGAGGGAGTGCAACACTGTCGCACGGTCAGTACTGAGGGAGTGCAACACTGTCGCACGGTCAGTACTGAGGGAGTGCAACACTGTCGCACGGTCAGTACTGAGGGAGTGCAACACTGTCGCACGGTCAGTACTGAGGGAGTGCAACACTGTCGCACGGTCAGTACTGAGGGAGTGCAACACTGTCGCACGGTCAGTACTGAGGGAGTGCAACACTGTCGCACGGTCAGTACTGAGGGAGTGCAACACTGTCGCACGGTCAGTACTGAGGGAGTGCAACACTGTCGCACGGTCAGTACTGAGGGAGTGCAACACTGTCGCACGGTCAGTACTGAGGGAGTGCAACACTGTCGCACGGTCAGTACTGAGGGAGTGCAACACTGTCGCACGGTCAGTACTGAGGGAGTGCAACACTGTCGCACGGTCAGTACTGAGGGAGTGCAACACTGTCGCACGGTCAGTACTGAGGGAGTGCAACACTGTCGCACGGTCAGTACTGAGGGAGTGCAACACTGTCGCACGGTCAGTACTGAGGGAGTGCAACACTGTCGCACGGTCAGTACTGAGGGAGTGCAACACTGTCGCACGGTCAGTACTGAGGGAGTGCAACACTGTCGCACGGTCAGTACTGAGGGAGTGCAACACTGTCGCACGGTCAGTACTGAGGGAGTGCAACACTGTCGCACGGTCAGTACTGAGGGAGTGCAACACTGTCGCACGGTCAGTACTGAGGGAGTGCAACACTGTCGCACGGTCAGTACTGAGGGAGTGCAACACTGTCGCACGGTCAGTACTGAGGGAGTGCAACACTGTCGCACGGTCAGTACTGAGGGAGTGCAACACTGTCGCACGGTCAGTACTGAGGGAGTGCAACACTGTCGCACGGTCAGTACTGAGGGAGTGCAACACTGTCGCACGGTCAGTACTGAGGGAGTGCAACACTGTCGCACGGTCAGTACTGAGGGAGTGCAACACTGTCGCACGGTCAGTACTGAGGGAGTGCAACACTGTCGCACGGTCAGTACTGAGGGAGTGCAACACTGTCGCACGGTCAGTACTGAGGGAGTGCAACACTGTCGCACGGTCAGTACTGAGGGAGTGCAACACTGTCGCACGGTCAGTACTGAGGGAGTGCAACACTGTCGCACGGTCAGTACTGAGGGAGTGCAACACTGTCGCACGGTCAGTACTGAGGGAGTGCAACACTGTCGCACGGTCAGTACTGAGGGAGTGCAACACTGTCGCACGGTCAGTACTGAGGGAGTGCAACACTGTCGCACGGTCAGTACTGAGGGAGTGCAACACTGTCGCACGGTCAGTACTGAGGGAGTGCAACACTGTCGCACGGTCAGTACTGAGGGAGTGCAACACTGTCGCACGGTCAGTACTGAGGGAGTGCAACACTGTCGCACGGTCAGTACTGAGGGAGTGCAACACTGTCGCACGGTCAGTACTGAGGGAGTGCAACACTGTCGCACGGTCAGTACTGAGGGAGTGCAACACTGTCGCACGGTCAGTACTGAGGGAGTGCAACACTGTCGCACGGTCAGTACTGAGGGAGTGCAACACTGTCGCACGGTCAGTACTGAGGGAGTGCAACACTGTCGCACGGTCAGTACTGAGGGAGTGCAACACTGTCGCACGGTCAGTACTGAGGGAGTGCAACACTGTCGCACGGTCAGTACTGAGGGAGTGCAACACTGTCGCACGGTCAGTACTGAGGGAGTGCAACACTGTCGCACGGTCAGTACTGAGGGAGTGCAACACTGTCGCACGGTCAGTACTGAGGGAGTGCAACACTGTCGCACGGTCAGTACTGAGGGAGTGCAACACTGTCGCACGGTCAGTACTGAGGGAGTGCAACACTGTCGCACGGTCAGTACTGAGGGAGTGCAACACTGTCGCACGGTCAGTACTGAGGGAGTGCAACACTGTCGCACGGTCAGTACTGAGGGAGTGCAACACTGTCGCACGGTCAGTACTGAGGGAGTGCAACACTGTCGCACGGTCAGTACTGAGGGAGTGCAACACTGTCGCACGGTCAGTACTGAGGGAGTGCAACACTGTCGCACGGTCAGTACTGAGGGAGTGCAACACTGTCGCACGGTCAGTACTGAGGGAGTGCAACACTGTCGCACGGTCAGTACTGAGGGAGTGCAACACTGTCGCACGGTCAGTACTGAGGGAGTGCAACACTGTCGCACGGTCAGTACTGAGGGAGTGCAACACTGTCGCACGGTCAGTACTGAGGGAGTGCAACACTGTCGCACGGTCAGTACTGAGGGAGTGCAACACTGTCGCACGGTCAGTACTGAGGGAGTGCAACACTGTCGCACGGTCAGTACTGAGGGAGTGCAACACTGTCGCACGGTCAGTACTGAGGGAGTGCAACACTGTCGCACGGTCAGTACTGAGGGAGTGCAACACTGTCGCACGGTCAGTACTGAGGGAGTGCAACACTGTCGCACGGTCAGTACTGAGGGAGTGCAACACTGTCGCACGGTCAGTACTGAGGGAGTGCAACACTGTCGCACGGTCAGTACTGAGGGAGTGCAACACTGTCGCACGGTCAGTACTGAGGGAGTGCAACACTGTCGCACGGTCAGTACTGAGGGAGTGCAACACTGTCGCACGGTCAGTACTGAGGGAGTGCAACACTGTCGCACGGTCAGTACTGAGGGAGTGCAACACTGTCGCACGGTCAGTACTGAGGGAGTGCAACACTGTCGCACGGTCAGTACTGAGGGAGTGCAACACTGTCGCACGGTCAGTACTGAGGGAGTGCAACACTGTCGCACGGTCAGTACTGAGGGAGTGCAACACTGTCGCACGGTCAGTACTGAGGGAGTGCAACACTGTCGCACGGTCAGTACTGAGGGAGTGCAACACTGTCGCACGGTCAGTACTGAGGGAGTGCAACACTGTCGCACGGTCAGTACTGAGGGAGTGCAACACTGTCGCACGGTCAGTACTGAGGGAGTGCAACACTGTCGCACGGTCAGTACTGAGGGAGTGCAACACTGTCGCACGGTCAGTACTGAGGGAGTGCAACACTGTCGCACGGTCAGTACTGAGGGAGTGCAACACTGTCGCACGGTCAGTACTGAGGGAGTGCAACACTGTCGCACGGTCAGTACTGAGGGAGTGCAACACTGTCGCACGGTCAGTACTGAGGGAGTGCAACACTGTCGCACGGTCAGTACTGAGGGAGTGCAACACTGTCGCACGGTCAGTACTGAGGGAGTGCAACACTGTCGCACGGTCAGTACTGAGGGAGTGCAACACTGTCGCACGGTCAGTACTGAGGGAGTGCAACACTGTCGCACGGTCAGTACTGAGGGAGTGCAACACTGTCGCACGGTCAGTACTGAGGGAGTGCAACACTGTCGCACGGTCAGTACTGAGGGAGTGCAACACTGTCGCACGGTCAGTACTGAGGGAGTGCAACACTGTCGCACGGTCAGTACTGAGGGAGTGCAACACTGTCGCACGGTCAGTACTGAGGGAGTGCAACACTGTCGCACGGTCAGTACTGAGGGAGTGCAACACTGTCGCACGGTCAGTACTGAGGGAGTGCAACACTGTCGCACGGTCAGTACTGAGGGAGTGCAACACTGTCGCACGGTCAGTACTGAGGGAGTGCAACACTGTCGCACGGTCAGTACTGAGGGAGTGCAACACTGTCGCACGGTCAGTACTGAGGGAGTGCAACACTGTCGCACGGTCAGTACTGAGGGAGTGCAACACTGTCGCACGGTCAGTACTGAGGGAGTGCAACACTGTCGCACGGTCAGTACTGAGGGAGTGCAACACTGTCGCACGGTCAGTACTGAGGGAGTGCAACACTGTCGCACGGTCAGTACTGAGGGAGTGCAACACTGTCGCACGGTCAGTACTGAGGGAGTGCAACACTGTCGCACGGTCAGTACTGAGGGAGTGCAACACTGTCGCACGGTCAGTACTGAGGGAGTGCAACACTGTCGCACGGTCAGTACTGAGGGAGTGCAACACTGTCGCACGGTCAGTACTGAGGGAGTGCAACACTGTCGCACGGTCAGTACTGAGGGAGTGCAACACTGTCGCACGGTCAGTACTGAGGGAGTGCAACACTGTCGCACGGTCAGTACTGAGGGAGTGCAACACTGTCGCACGGTCAGTACTGAGGGAGTGCAACACTGTCGCACGGTCAGTACTGAGGGAGTGCAACACTGTCGCACGGTCAGTACTGAGGGAGTGCAACACTGTCGCACGGTCAGTACTGAGGGAGTGCAACACTGTCGCACGGTCAGTACTGAGGGAGTGCAACACTGTCGCACGGTCAGTACTGAGGGAGTGCAACACTGTCGCACGGTCAGTACTGAGGGAGTGCAACACTGTCGCACGGTCAGTACTGAGGGAGTGCAACACTGTCGCACGGTCAGTACTGAGGGAGTGCAACACTGTCGCACGGTCAGTACTGAGGGAGTGCAACACTGTCGCACGGTCAGTACTGAGGGAGTGCAACACTGTCGCACGGTCAGTACTGAGGGAGTGCAACACTGTCGCACGGTCAGTACTGAGGGAGTGCAACACTGTCGCACGGTCAGTACTGAGGGAGTGCAACACTGTCGCACGGTCAGTACTGAGGGAGTGCAACACTGTCGCACGGTCAGTACTGAGGGAGTGCAACACTGTCGCACGGTCAGTACTGAGGGAGTGCAACACTGTCGCACGGTCAGTACTGAGGGAGTGCAACACTGTCGCACGGTCAGTACTGAGGGAGTGCAACACTGTCGCACGGTCAGTACTGAGGGAGTGCAACACTGTCGCACGGTCAGTACTGAGGGAGTGCAACACTGTCGCACGGTCAGTACTGAGGGAGTGCAACACTGTCGCACGGTCAGTACTGAGGGAGTGCAACACTGTCGCACGGTCAGTACTGAGGGAGTGCAACACTGTCGCACGGTCAGTACTGAGGGAGTGCAACACTGTCGCACGGTCAGTACTGAGGGAGTGCAACACTGTCGCACGGTCAGTACTGAGGGAGTGCAACACTGTCGCACGGTCAGTACTGAGGGAGTGCAACACTGTCGCACGGTCAGTACTGAGGGAGTGCAACACTGTCGCACGGTCAGTACTGAGGGAGTGCAACACTGTCGCACGGTCAGTACTGAGGGAGTGCAACACTGTCGCACGGTCAGTACTGAGGGAGTGCAACACTGTCGCACGGTCAGTACTGAGGGAGTGCAACACTGTCGCACGGTCAGTACTGAGGGAGTGCAACACTGTCGCACGGTCAGTACTGAGGGAGTGCAACACTGTCGCACGGTCAGTACTGAGGGAGTGCAACACTGTCGCACGGTCAGTACTGAGGGAGTGCAACACTGTCGCACGGTCAGTACTGAGGGAGTGCAACACTGTCGCACGGTCAGTACTGAGGGAGTGCAACACTGTCGCACGGTCAGTACTGAGGGAGTGCAACACTGTCGCACGGTCAGTACTGAGGGAGTGCAACACTGTCGCACGGTCAGTACTGAGGGAGTGCAACACTGTCGCACGGTCAGTACTGAGGGAGTGCAACACTGTCGCACGGTCAGTACTGAGGGAGTGCAACACTGTCGCACGGTCAGTACTGAGGGAGTGCAACACTGTCGCACGGTCAGTACTGAGGGAGTGCAACACTGTCGCACGGTCAGTACTGAGGGAGTGCAACACTGTCGCACGGTCAGTACTGAGGGAGTGCAACACTGTCGCACGGTCAGTACTGAGGGAGTGCAACACTGTCGCACGGTCAGTACTGAGGGAGTGCAACACTGTCGCACGGTCAGTACTGAGGGAGTGCAACACTGTCGCACGGTCAGTACTGAGGGAGTGCAACACTGTCGCACGGTCAGTACTGAGGGAGTGCAACACTGTCGCACGGTCAGTACTGAGGGAGTGCAACACTGTCGCACGGTCAGTACTGAGGGAGTGCAACACTGTCGCACGGTCAGTACTGAGGGAGTGCAACACTGTCGCACGGTCAGTACTGAGGGAGTGCAACACTGTCGCACGGTCAGTACTGAGGGAGTGCAACACTGTCGCACGGTCAGTACTGAGGGAGTGCAACACTGTCGCACGGTCAGTACTGAGGGAGTGCAACACTGTCGCACGGTCAGTACTGAGGGAGTGCAACACTGTCGCACGGTCAGTACTGAGGGAGTGCAACACTGTCGCACGGTCAGTACTGAGGGAGTGCAACACTGTCGCACGGTCAGTACTGAGGGAGTGCAACACTGTCGCACGGTCAGTACTGAGGGAGTGCAACACTGTCGCACGGTCAGTACTGAGGGAGTGCAACACTGTCGCACGGTCAGTACTGAGGGAGTGCAACACTGTCGCACGGTCAGTACTGAGGGAGTGCAACACTGTCGCACGGTCAGTACTGAGGGAGTGCAACACTGTCGCACGGTCAGTACTGAGGGAGTGCAACACTGTCGCACGGTCAGTACTGAGGGAGTGCAACACTGTCGCACGGTCAGTACTGAGGGAGTGCAACACTGTCGCACGGTCAGTACTGAGGGAGTGCAACACTGTCGCACGGTCAGTACTGAGGGAGTGCAACACTGTCGCACGGTCAGTACTGAGGGAGTGCAACACTGTCGCACGGTCAGTACTGAGGGAGTGCAACACTGTCGCACGGTCAGTACTGAGGGAGTGCAACACTGTCGCACGGTCAGTACTGAGGGAGTGCAACACTGTCGCACGGTCAGTACTGAGGGAGTGCAACACTGTCGCACGGTCAGTACTGAGGGAGTGCAACACTGTCGCACGGTCAGTACTGAGGGAGTGCAACACTGTCGCACGGTCAGTACTGAGGGAGTGCAACACTGTCGCACGGTCAGTACTGAGGGAGTGCAACACTGTCGCACGGTCAGTACTGAGGGAGTGCAACACTGTCGCACGGTCAGTACTGAGGGAGTGCAACACTGTCGCACGGTCAGTACTGAGGGAGTGCAACACTGTCGCACGGTCAGTACTGAGGGAGTGCAACACTGTCGCACGGTCAGTACTGAGGGAGTGCAACACTGTCGCACGGTCAGTACTGAGGGAGTGCAACACTGTCGCACGGTCAGTACTGAGGGAGTGCAACACTGTCGCACGGTCAGTACTGAGGGAGTGCAACACTGTCGCACGGTCAGTACTGAGGGAGTGCAACACTGTCGCACGGTCAGTACTGAGGGAGTGCAACACTGTCGCACGGTCAGTACTGAGGGAGTGCAACACTGTCGCACGGTCAGTACTGAGGGAGTGCAACACTGTCGCACGGTCAGTACTGAGGGAGTGCAACACTGTCGCACGGTCAGTACTGAGGGAGTGCAACACTGTCGCACGGTCAGTACTGAGGGAGTGCAACACTGTCGCACGGTCAGTACTGAGGGAGTGCAACACTGTCGCACGGTCAGTACTGAGGGAGTGCAACACTGTCGCACGGTCAGTACTGAGGGAGTGCAACACTGTCGCACGGTCAGTACTGAGGGAGTGCAACACTGTCGCACGGTCAGTACTGAGGGAGTGCAACACTGTCGCACGGTCAGTACTGAGGGAGTGCAACACTGTCGCACGGTCAGTACTGAGGGAGTGCAACACTGTCGCACGGTCAGTACTGAGGGAGTGCAACACTGTCGCACGGTCAGTACTGAGGGAGTGCAACACTGTCGCACGGTCAGTACTGAGGGAGTGCAACACTGTCGCACGGTCAGTACTGAGGGAGTGCAACACTGTCGCACGGTCAGTACTGAGGGAGTGCAACACTGTCGCACGGTCAGTACTGAGGGAGTGCAACACTGTCGCACGGTCAGTACTGAGGGAGTGCAACACTGTCGCACGGTCAGTACTGAGGGAGTGCAACACTGTCGCACGGTCAGTACTGAGGGAGTGCAACACTGTCGCACGGTCAGTACTGAGGGAGTGCAACACTGTCGCACGGTCAGTACTGAGGGAGTGCAACACTGTCGCACGGTCAGTACTGAGGGAGTGCAACACTGTCGCACGGTCAGTACTGAGGGAGTGCAACACTGTCGCACGGTCAGTACTGAGGGAGTGCAACACTGTCGCACGGTCAGTACTGAGGGAGTGCAACACTGTCGCACGGTCAGTACTGAGGGAGTGCAACACTGTCGCACGGTCAGTACTGAGGGAGTGCAACACTGTCGCACGGTCAGTACTGAGGGAGTGCAACACTGTCGCACGGTCAGTACTGAGGGAGTGCAACACTGTCGCACGGTCAGTACTGAGGGAGTGCAACACTGTCGCACGGTCAGTACTGAGGGAGTGCAACACTGTCGCACGGTCAGTACTGAGGGAGTGCAACACTGTCGCACGGTCAGTACTGAGGGAGTGCAACACTGTCGCACGGTCAGTACTGAGGGAGTGCAACACTGTCGCACGGTCAGTACTGAGGGAGTGCAACACTGTCGCACGGTCAGTACTGAGGGAGTGCAACACTGTCGCACGGTCAGTACTGAGGGAGTGCAACACTGTCGCACGGTCAGTACTGAGGGAGTGCAACACTGTCGCACGGTCAGTACTGAGGGAGTGCAACACTGTCGCACGGTCAGTACTGAGGGAGTGCAACACTGTCGCACGGTCAGTACTGAGGGAGTGCAACACTGTCGCACGGTCAGTACTGAGGGAGTGCAACACTGTCGCACGGTCAGTACTGAGGGAGTGCAACACTGTCGCACGGTCAGTACTGAGGGAGTGCAACACTGTCGCACGGTCAGTACTGAGGGAGTGCAACACTGTCGCACGGTCAGTACTGAGGGAGTGCAACACTGTCGCACGGTCAGTACTGAGGGAGTGCAACACTGTCGCACGGTCAGTACTGAGGGAGTGCAACACTGTCGCACGGTCAGTACTGAGGGAGTGCAACACTGTCGCACGGTCAGTACTGAGGGAGTGCAACACTGTCGCACGGTCAGTACTGAGGGAGTGCAACACTGTCGCACGGTCAGTACTGAGGGAGTGCAACACTGTCGCACGGTCAGTACTGAGGGAGTGCAACACTGTCGCACGGTCAGTACTGAGGGAGTGCAACACTGTCGCACGGTCAGTACTGAGGGAGTGCAACACTGTCGCACGGTCAGTACTGAGGGAGTGCAACACTGTCGCACGGTCAGTACTGAGGGAGTGCAACACTGTCGCACGGTCAGTACTGAGGGAGTGCAACACTGTCGCACGGTCAGTACTGAGGGAGTGCAACACTGTCGCACGGTCAGTACTGAGGGAGTGCAACACTGTCGCACGGTCAGTACTGAGGGAGTGCAACACTGTCGCACGGTCAGTACTGAGGGAGTGCAACACTGTCGCACGGTCAGTACTGAGGGAGTGCAACACTGTCGCACGGTCAGTACTGAGGGAGTGCAACACTGTCGCACGGTCAGTACTGAGGGAGTGCAACACTGTCGCACGGTCAGTACTGAGGGAGTGCAACACTGTCGCACGGTCAGTACTGAGGGAGTGCAACACTGTCGCACGGTCAGTACTGAGGGAGTGCAACACTGTCGCACGGTCAGTACTGAGGGAGTGCAACACTGTCGCACGGTCAGTACTGAGGGAGTGCAACACTGTCGCACGGTCAGTACTGAGGGAGTGCAACACTGTCGCACGGTCAGTACTGAGGGAGTGCAACACTGTCGCACGGTCAGTACTGAGGGAGTGCAACACTGTCGCACGGTCAGTACTGAGGGAGTGCAACACTGTCGCACGGTCAGTACTGAGGGAGTGCAACACTGTCGCACGGTCAGTACTGAGGGAGTGCAACACTGTCGCACGGTCAGTACTGAGGGAGTGCAACACTGTCGCACGGTCAGTACTGAGGGAGTGCAACACTGTCGCACGGTCAGTACTGAGGGAGTGCAACACTGTCGCACGGTCAGTACTGAGGGAGTGCAACACTGTCGCACGGTCAGTACTGAGGGAGTGCAACACTGTCGCACGGTCAGTACTGAGGGAGTGCAACACTGTCGCACGGTCAGTACTGAGGGAGTGCAACACTGTCGCACGGTCAGTACTGAGGGAGTGCAACACTGTCGCACGGTCAGTACTGAGGGAGTGCAACACTGTCGCACGGTCAGTACTGAGGGAGTGCAACACTGTCGCACGGTCAGTACTGAGGGAGTGCAACACTGTCGCACGGTCAGTACTGAGGGAGTGCAACACTGTCGCACGGTCAGTACTGAGGGAGTGCAACACTGTCGCACGGTCAGTACTGAGGGAGTGCAACACTGTCGCACGGTCAGTACTGAGGGAGTGCAACACTGTCGCACGGTCAGTACTGAGGGAGTGCAACACTGTCGCACGGTCAGTACTGAGGGAGTGCAACACTGTCGCACGGTCAGTACTGAGGGAGTGCAACACTGTCGCACGGTCAGTACTGAGGGAGTGCAACACTGTCGCACGGTCAGTACTGAGGGAGTGCAACACTGTCGCACGGTCAGTACTGAGGGAGTGCAACACTGTCGCACGGTCAGTACTGAGGGAGTGCAACACTGTCGCACGGTCAGTACTGAGGGAGTGCAACACTGTCGCACGGTCAGTACTGAGGGAGTGCAACACTGTCGCACGGTCAGTACTGAGGGAGTGCAACACTGTCGCACGGTCAGTACTGAGGGAGTGCAACACTGTCGCACGGTCAGTACTGAGGGAGTGCAACACTGTCGCACGGTCAGTACTGAGGGAGTGCAACACTGTCGCACGGTCAGTACTGAGGGAGTGCAACACTGTCGCACGGTCAGTACTGAGGGAGTGCAACACTGTCGCACGGTCAGTACTGAGGGAGTGCAACACTGTCGCACGGTCAGTACTGAGGGAGTGCAACACTGTCGCACGGTCAGTACTGAGGGAGTGCAACACTGTCGCACGGTCAGTACTGAGGGAGTGCAACACTGTCGCACGGTCAGTACTGAGGGAGTGCAACACTGTCGCACGGTCAGTACTGAGGGAGTGCAACACTGTCGCACGGTCAGTACTGAGGGAGTGCAACACTGTCGCACGGTCAGTACTGAGGGAGTGCAACACTGTCGCACGGTCAGTACTGAGGGAGTGCAACACTGTCGCACGGTCAGTACTGAGGGAGTGCAACACTGTCGCACGGTCAGTACTGAGGGAGTGCAACACTGTCGCACGGTCAGTACTGAGGGAGTGCAACACTGTCGCACGGTCAGTACTGAGGGAGTGCAACACTGTCGCACGGTCAGTACTGAGGGAGTGCAACACTGTCGCACGGTCAGTACTGAGGGAGTGCAACACTGTCGCACGGTCAGTACTGAGGGAGTGCAACACTGTCGCACGGTCAGTACTGAGGGAGTGCAACACTGTCGCACGGTCAGTACTGAGGGAGTGCAACACTGTCGCACGGTCAGTACTGAGGGAGTGCAACACTGTCGCACGGTCAGTACTGAGGGAGTGCAACACTGTCGCACGGTCAGTACTGAGGGAGTGCAACACTGTCGCACGGTCAGTACTGAGGGAGTGCAACACTGTCGCACGGTCAGTACTGAGGGAGTGCAACACTGTCGCACGGTCAGTACTGAGGGAGTGCAACACTGTCGCACGGTCAGTACTGAGGGAGTGCAACACTGTCGCACGGTCAGTACTGAGGGAGTGCAACACTGTCGCACGGTCAGTACTGAGGGAGTGCAACACTGTCGCACGGTCAGTACTGAGGGAGTGCAACACTGTCGCACGGTCAGTACTGAGGGAGTGCAACACTGTCGCACGGTCAGTACTGAGGGAGTGCAACACTGTCGCACGGTCAGTACTGAGGGAGTGCAACACTGTCGCACGGTCAGTACTGAGGGAGTGCAACACTGTCGCACGGTCAGTACTGAGGGAGTGCAACACTGTCGCACGGTCAGTACTGAGGGAGTGCAACACTGTCGCACGGTCAGTACTGAGGGAGTGCAACACTGTCGCACGGTCAGTACTGAGGGAGTGCAACACTGTCGCACGGTCAGTACTGAGGGAGTGCAACACTGTCGCACGGTCAGTACTGAGGGAGTGCAACACTGTCGCACGGTCAGTACTGAGGGAGTGCAACACTGTCGCACGGTCAGTACTGAGGGAGTGCAACACTGTCGCACGGTCAGTACTGAGGGAGTGCAACACTGTCGCACGGTCAGTACTGAGGGAGTGCAACACTGTCGCACGGTCAGTACTGAGGGAGTGCAACACTGTCGCACGGTCAGTACTGAGGGAGTGCAACACTGTCGCACGGTCAGTACTGAGGGAGTGCAACACTGTCGCACGGTCAGTACTGAGGGAGTGCAACACTGTCGCACGGTCAGTACTGAGGGAGTGCAACACTGTCGCACGGTCAGTACTGAGGGAGTGCAACACTGTCGCACGGTCAGTACTGAGGGAGTGCAACACTGTCGCACGGTCAGTACTGAGGGAGTGCAACACTGTCGCACGGTCAGTACTGAGGGAGTGCAACACTGTCGCACGGTCAGTACTGAGGGAGTGCAACACTGTCGCACGGTCAGTACTGAGGGAGTGCAACACTGTCGCACGGTCAGTACTGAGGGAGTGCAACACTGTCGCACGGTCAGTACTGAGGGAGTGCAACACTGTCGCACGGTCAGTACTGAGGGAGTGCAACACTGTCGCACGGTCAGTACTGAGGGAGTGCAACACTGTCGCACGGTCAGTACTGAGGGAGTGCAACACTGTCGCACGGTCAGTACTGAGGGAGTGCAACACTGTCGCACGGTCAGTACTGAGGGAGTGCAACACTGTCGCACGGTCAGTACTGAGGGAGTGCAACACTGTCGCACGGTCAGTACTGAGGGAGTGCAACACTGTCGCACGGTCAGTACTGAGGGAGTGCAACACTGTCGCACGGTCAGTACTGAGGGAGTGCAACACTGTCGCACGGTCAGTACTGAGGGAGTGCAACACTGTCGCACGGTCAGTACTGAGGGAGTGCAACACTGTCGCACGGTCAGTACTGAGGGAGTGCAACACTGTCGCACGGTCAGTACTGAGGGAGTGCAACACTGTCGCACGGTCAGTACTGAGGGAGTGCAACACTGTCGCACGGTCAGTACTGAGGGAGTGCAACACTGTCGCACGGTCAGTACTGAGGGAGTGCAACACTGTCGCACGGTCAGTACTGAGGGAGTGCAACACTGTCGCACGGTCAGTACTGAGGGAGTGCAACACTGTCGCACGGTCAGTACTGAGGGAGTGCAACACTGTCGCACGGTCAGTACTGAGGGAGTGCAACACTGTCGCACGGTCAGTACTGAGGGAGTGCAACACTGTCGCACGGTCAGTACTGAGGGAGTGCAACACTGTCGCACGGTCAGTACTGAGGGAGTGCAACACTGTCGCACGGTCAGTACTGAGGGAGTGCAACACTGTCGCACGGTCAGTACTGAGGGAGTGCAACACTGTCGCACGGTCAGTACTGAGGGAGTGCAACACTGTCGCACGGTCAGTACTGAGGGAGTGCAACACTGTCGCACGGTCAGTACTGAGGGAGTGCAACACTGTCGCACGGTCAGTACTGAGGGAGTGCAACACTGTCGCACGGTCAGTACTGAGGGAGTGCAACACTGTCGCACGGTCAGTACTGAGGGAGTGCAACACTGTCGCACGGTCAGTACTGAGGGAGTGCAACACTGTCGCACGGTCAGTACTGAGGGAGTGCAACACTGTCGCACGGTCAGTACTGAGGGAGTGCAACACTGTCGCACGGTCAGTACTGAGGGAGTGCAACACTGTCGCACGGTCAGTACTGAGGGAGTGCAACACTGTCGCACGGTCAGTACTGAGGGAGTGCAACACTGTCGCACGGTCAGTACTGAGGGAGTGCAACACTGTCGCACGGTCAGTACTGAGGGAGTGCAACACTGTCGCACGGTCAGTACTGAGGGAGTGCAACACTGTCGCACGGTCAGTACTGAGGGAGTGCAACACTGTCGCACGGTCAGTACTGAGGGAGTGCAACACTGTCGCACGGTCAGTACTGAGGGAGTGCAACACTGTCGCACGGTCAGTACTGAGGGAGTGCAACACTGTCGCACGGTCAGTACTGAGGGAGTGCAACACTGTCGCACGGTCAGTACTGAGGGAGTGCAACACTGTCGCACGGTCAGTACTGAGGGAGTGCAACACTGTCGCACGGTCAGTACTGAGGGAGTGCAACACTGTCGCACGGTCAGTACTGAGGGAGTGCAACACTGTCGCACGGTCAGTACTGAGGGAGTGCAACACTGTCGCACGGTCAGTACTGAGGGAGTGCAACACTGTCGCACGGTCAGTACTGAGGGAGTGCAACACTGTCGCACGGTCAGTACTGAGGGAGTGCAACACTGTCGCACGGTCAGTACTGAGGGAGTGCAACACTGTCGCACGGTCAGTACTGAGGGAGTGCAACACTGTCGCACGGTCAGTACTGAGGGAGTGCAACACTGTCGCACGGTCAGTACTGAGGGAGTGCAACACTGTCGCACGGTCAGTACTGAGGGAGTGCAACACTGTCGCACGGTCAGTACTGAGGGAGTGCAACACTGTCGCACGGTCAGTACTGAGGGAGTGCAACACTGTCGCACGGTCAGTACTGAGGGAGTGCAACACTGTCGCACGGTCAGTACTGAGGGAGTGCAACACTGTCGCACGGTCAGTACTGAGGGAGTGCAACACTGTCGCACGGTCAGTACTGAGGGAGTGCAACACTGTCGCACGGTCAGTACTGAGGGAGTGCAACACTGTCGCACGGTCAGTACTGAGGGAGTGCAACACTGTCGCACGGTCAGTACTGAGGGAGTGCAACACTGTCGCACGGTCAGTACTGAGGGAGTGCAACACTGTCGCACGGTCAGTACTGAGGGAGTGCAACACTGTCGCACGGTCAGTACTGAGGGAGTGCAACACTGTCGCACGGTCAGTACTGAGGGAGTGCAACACTGTCGCACGGTCAGTACTGAGGGAGTGCAACACTGTCGCACGGTCAGTACTGAGGGAGTGCAACACTGTCGCACGGTCAGTACTGAGGGAGTGCAACACTGTCGCACGGTCAGTACTGAGGGAGTGCAACACTGTCGCACGGTCAGTACTGAGGGAGTGCAACACTGTCGCACGGTCAGTACTGAGGGAGTGCAACACTGTCGCACGGTCAGTACTGAGGGAGTGCAACACTGTCGCACGGTCAGTACTGAGGGAGTGCAACACTGTCGCACGGTCAGTACTGAGGGAGTGCAACACTGTCGCACGGTCAGTACTGAGGGAGTGCAACACTGTCGCACGGTCAGTACTGAGGGAGTGCAACACTGTCGCACGGTCAGTACTGAGGGAGTGCAACACTGTCGCACGGTCAGTACTGAGGGAGTGCAACACTGTCGCACGGTCAGTACTGAGGGAGTGCAACACTGTCGCACGGTCAGTACTGAGGGAGTGCAACACTGTCGCACGGTCAGTACTGAGGGAGTGCAACACTGTCGCACGGTCAGTACTGAGGGAGTGCAACACTGTCGCACGGTCAGTACTGAGGGAGTGCAACACTGTCGCACGGTCAGTACTGAGGGAGTGCAACACTGTCGCACGGTCAGTACTGAGGGAGTGCAACACTGTCGCACGGTCAGTACTGAGGGAGTGCAACACTGTCGCACGGTCAGTACTGAGGGAGTGCAACACTGTCGCACGGTCAGTACTGAGGGAGTGCAACACTGTCGCACGGTCAGTACTGAGGGAGTGCAACACTGTCGCACGGTCAGTACTGAGGGAGTGCAACACTGTCGCACGGTCAGTACTGAGGGAGTGCAACACTGTCGCACGGTCAGTACTGAGGGAGTGCAACACTGTCGCACGGTCAGTACTGAGGGAGTGCAACACTGTCGCACGGTCAGTACTGAGGGAGTGCAACACTGTCGCACGGTCAGTACTGAGGGAGTGCAACACTGTCGCACGGTCAGTACTGAGGGAGTGCAACACTGTCGCACGGTCAGTACTGAGGGAGTGCAACACTGTCGCACGGTCAGTACTGAGGGAGTGCAACACTGTCGCACGGTCAGTACTGAGGGAGTGCAACACTGTCGCACGGTCAGTACTGAGGGAGTGCAACACTGTCGCACGGTCAGTACTGAGGGAGTGCAACACTGTCGCACGGTCAGTACTGAGGGAGTGCAACACTGTCGCACGGTCAGTACTGAGGGAGTGCAACACTGTCGCACGGTCAGTACTGAGGGAGTGCAACACTGTCGCACGGTCAGTACTGAGGGAGTGCAACACTGTCGCACGGTCAGTACTGAGGGAGTGCAACACTGTCGCACGGTCAGTACTGAGGGAGTGCAACACTGTCGCACGGTCAGTACTGAGGGAGTGCAACACTGTCGCACGGTCAGTACTGAGGGAGTGCAACACTGTCGCACGGTCAGTACTGAGGGAGTGCAACACTGTCGCACGGTCAGTACTGAGGGAGTGCAACACTGTCGCACGGTCAGTACTGAGGGAGTGCAACACTGTCGCACGGTCAGTACTGAGGGAGTGCAACACTGTCGCACGGTCAGTACTGAGGGAGTGCAACACTGTCGCACGGTCAGTACTGAGGGAGTGCAACACTGTCGCACGGTCAGTACTGAGGGAGTGCAACACTGTCGCACGGTCAGTACTGAGGGAGTGCAACACTGTCGCACGGTCAGTACTGAGGGAGTGCAACACTGTCGCACGGTCAGTACTGAGGGAGTGCAACACTGTCGCACGGTCAGTACTGAGGGAGTGCAACACTGTCGCACGGTCAGTACTGAGGGAGTGCAACACTGTCGCACGGTCAGTACTGAGGGAGTGCAACACTGTCGCACGGTCAGTACTGAGGGAGTGCAACACTGTCGCACGGTCAGTACTGAGGGAGTGCAACACTGTCGCACGGTCAGTACTGAGGGAGTGCAACACTGTCGCACGGTCAGTACTGAGGGAGTGCAACACTGTCGCACGGTCAGTACTGAGGGAGTGCAACACTGTCGCACGGTCAGTACTGAGGGAGTGCAACACTGTCGCACGGTCAGTACTGAGGGAGTGCAACACTGTCGCACGGTCAGTACTGAGGGAGTGCAACACTGTCGCACGGTCAGTACTGAGGGAGTGCAACACTGTCGCACGGTCAGTACTGAGGGAGTGCAACACTGTCGCACGGTCAGTACTGAGGGAGTGCAACACTGTCGCACGGTCAGTACTGAGGGAGTGCAACACTGTCGCACGGTCAGTACTGAGGGAGTGCAACACTGTCGCACGGTCAGTACTGAGGGAGTGCAACACTGTCGCACGGTCAGTACTGAGGGAGTGCAACACTGTCGCACGGTCAGTACTGAGGGAGTGCAACACTGTCGCACGGTCAGTACTGAGGGAGTGCAACACTGTCGCACGGTCAGTACTGAGGGAGTGCAACACTGTCGCACGGTCAGTACTGAGGGAGTGCAACACTGTCGCACGGTCAGTACTGAGGGAGTGCAACACTGTCGCACGGTCAGTACTGAGGGAGTGCAACACTGTCGCACGGTCAGTACTGAGGGAGTGCAACACTGTCGCACGGTCAGTACTGAGGGAGTGCAACACTGTCGCACGGTCAGTACTGAGGGAGTGCAACACTGTCGCACGGTCAGTACTGAGGGAGTGCAACACTGTCGCACGGTCAGTACTGAGGGAGTGCAACACTGTCGCACGGTCAGTACTGAGGGAGTGCAACACTGTCGCACGGTCAGTACTGAGGGAGTGCAACACTGTCGCACGGTCAGTACTGAGGGAGTGCAACACTGTCGCACGGTCAGTACTGAGGGAGTGCAACACTGTCGCACGGTCAGTACTGAGGGAGTGCAACACTGTCGCACGGTCAGTACTGAGGGAGTGCAACACTGTCGCACGGTCAGTACTGAGGGAGTGCAACACTGTCGCACGGTCAGTACTGAGGGAGTGCAACACTGTCGCACGGTCAGTACTGAGGGAGTGCAACACTGTCGCACGGTCAGTACTGAGGGAGTGCAACACTGTCGCACGGTCAGTACTGAGGGAGTGCAACACTGTCGCACGGTCAGTACTGAGGGAGTGCAACACTGTCGCACGGTCAGTACTGAGGGAGTGCAACACTGTCGCACGGTCAGTACTGAGGGAGTGCAACACTGTCGCACGGTCAGTACTGAGGGAGTGCAACACTGTCGCACGGTCAGTACTGAGGGAGTGCAACACTGTCGCACGGTCAGTACTGAGGGAGTGCAACACTGTCGCACGGTCAGTACTGAGGGAGTGCAACACTGTCGCACGGTCAGTACTGAGGGAGTGCAACACTGTCGCACGGTCAGTACTGAGGGAGTGCAACACTGTCGCACGGTCAGTACTGAGGGAGTGCAACACTGTCGCACGGTCAGTACTGAGGGAGTGCAACACTGTCGCACGGTCAGTACTGAGGGAGTGCAACACTGTCGCACGGTCAGTACTGAGGGAGTGCAACACTGTCGCACGGTCAGTACTGAGGGAGTGCAACACTGTCGCACGGTCAGTACTGAGGGAGTGCAACACTGTCGCACGGTCAGTACTGAGGGAGTGCAACACTGTCGCACGGTCAGTACTGAGGGAGTGCAACACTGTCGCACGGTCAGTACTGAGGGAGTGCAACACTGTCGCACGGTCAGTACTGAGGGAGTGCAACACTGTCGCACGGTCAGTACTGAGGGAGTGCAACACTGTCGCACGGTCAGTACTGAGGGAGTGCAACACTGTCGCACGGTCAGTACTGAGGGAGTGCAACACTGTCGCACGGTCAGTACTGAGGGAGTGCAACACTGTCGCACGGTCAGTACTGAGGGAGTGCAACACTGTCGCACGGTCAGTACTGAGGGAGTGCAACACTGTCGCACGGTCAGTACTGAGGGAGTGCAACACTGTCGCACGGTCAGTACTGAGGGAGTGCAACACTGTCGCACGGTCAGTACTGAGGGAGTGCAACACTGTCGCACGGTCAGTACTGAGGGAGTGCAACACTGTCGCACGGTCAGTACTGAGGGAGTGCAACACTGTCGCACGGTCAGTACTGAGGGAGTGCAACACTGTCGCACGGTCAGTACTGAGGGAGTGCAACACTGTCGCACGGTCAGTACTGAGGGAGTGCAACACTGTCGCACGGTCAGTACTGAGGGAGTGCAACACTGTCGCACGGTCAGTACTGAGGGAGTGCAACACTGTCGCACGGTCAGTACTGAGGGAGTGCAACACTGTCGCACGGTCAGTACTGAGGGAGTGCAACACTGTCGCACGGTCAGTACTGAGGGAGTGCAACACTGTCGCACGGTCAGTACTGAGGGAGTGCAACACTGTCGCACGGTCAGTACTGAGGGAGTGCAACACTGTCGCACGGTCAGTACTGAGGGAGTGCAACACTGTCGCACGGTCAGTACTGAGGGAGTGCAACACTGTCGCACGGTCAGTACTGAGGGAGTGCAACACTGTCGCACGGTCAGTACTGAGGGAGTGCAACACTGTCGCACGGTCAGTACTGAGGGAGTGCAACACTGTCGCACGGTCAGTACTGAGGGAGTGCAACACTGTCGCACGGTCAGTACTGAGGGAGTGCAACACTGTCGCACGGTCAGTACTGAGGGAGTGCAACACTGTCGCACGGTCAGTACTGAGGGAGTGCAACACTGTCGCACGGTCAGTACTGAGGGAGTGCAACACTGTCGCACGGTCAGTACTGAGGGAGTGCAACACTGTCGCACGGTCAGTACTGAGGGAGTGCAACACTGTCGCACGGTCAGTACTGAGGGAGTGCAACACTGTCGCACGGTCAGTACTGAGGGAGTGCAACACTGTCGCACGGTCAGTACTGAGGGAGTGCAACACTGTCGCACGGTCAGTACTGAGGGAGTGCAACACTGTCGCACGGTCAGTACTGAGGGAGTGCAACACTGTCGCACGGTCAGTACTGAGGGAGTGCAACACTGTCGCACGGTCAGTACTGAGGGAGTGCAACACTGTCGCACGGTCAGTACTGAGGGAGTGCAACACTGTCGCACGGTCAGTACTGAGGGAGTGCAACACTGTCGCACGGTCAGTACTGAGGGAGTGCAACACTGTCGCACGGTCAGTACTGAGGGAGTGCAACACTGTCGCACGGTCAGTACTGAGGGAGTGCAACACTGTCGCACGGTCAGTACTGAGGGAGTGCAACACTGTCGCACGGTCAGTACTGAGGGAGTGCAACACTGTCGCACGGTCAGTACTGAGGGAGTGCAACACTGTCGCACGGTCAGTACTGAGGGAGTGCAACACTGTCGCACGGTCAGTACTGAGGGAGTGCAACACTGTCGCACGGTCAGTACTGAGGGAGTGCAACACTGTCGCACGGTCAGTACTGAGGGAGTGCAACACTGTCGCACGGTCAGTACTGAGGGAGTGCAACACTGTCGCACGGTCAGTACTGAGGGAGTGCAACACTGTCGCACGGTCAGTACTGAGGGAGTGCAACACTGTCGCACGGTCAGTACTGAGGGAGTGCAACACTGTCGCACGGTCAGTACTGAGGGAGTGCAACACTGTCGCACGGTCAGTACTGAGGGAGTGCAACACTGTCGCACGGTCAGTACTGAGGGAGTGCAACACTGTCGCACGGTCAGTACTGAGGGAGTGCAACACTGTCGCACGGTCAGTACTGAGGGAGTGCAACACTGTCGCACGGTCAGTACTGAGGGAGTGCAACACTGTCGCACGGTCAGTACTGAGGGAGTGCAACACTGTCGCACGGTCAGTACTGAGGGAGTGCAACACTGTCGCACGGTCAGTACTGAGGGAGTGCAACACTGTCGCACGGTCAGTACTGAGGGAGTGCAACACTGTCGCACGGTCAGTACTGAGGGAGTGCAACACTGTCGCACGGTCAGTACTGAGGGAGTGCAACACTGTCGCACGGTCA
Organism: Carcharodon carcharias; assembly: GCF_017639515.1. Classification (NCBI taxonomy): domain Eukaryota; kingdom Metazoa; phylum Chordata; class Chondrichthyes; order Lamniformes; family Lamnidae; genus Carcharodon; species Carcharodon carcharias. The sequence goes on along the minus strand of NC_054507.1, from coordinate 26,557,006 downwards.
GTACTGAGGGAGTGCAACACTGTCGCACGGTCAGTACTGAGGGAGTGCAACACTGTCGCACGGTCAGTACTGAGGGAGTGCAACACTGTCGCACGGTCAGTACTGAGGGAGTGCAACACTGTCGCACGGTCAGTACTGAGGGAGTGCAACACTGTCGCACGGTCAGTACTGAGGGAGTGCAACACTGTCGCACGGTCAGTACTGAGGGAGTGCAACACTGTCGCACGGTCAGTACTGAGGGAGTGCAACACTGTCGCACGGTCAGTACTGAGGGAGTGCAACACTGTCGCACGGTCAGTACTGAGGGAGTGCAACACTGTCGCACGGTCAGTACTGAGGGAGTGCAACACTGTCGCACGGTCAGTACTGAGGGAGTGCAACACTGTCGCACGGTCAGTACTGAGGGAGTGCAACACTGTCGCACGGTCAGTACTGAGGGAGTGCAACACTGTCGCACGGTCAGTACTGAGGGAGTGCAACACTGTCGCACGGTCAGTACTGAGGGAGTGCAACACTGTCGCACGGTCAGTACTGAGGGAGTGCAACACTGTCGCACGGTCAGTACTGAGGGAGTGCAACACTGTCGCACGGTCAGTACTGAGGGAGTGCAACACTGTCGCACGGTCAGTACTGAGGGAGTGCAACACTGTCGCACGGTCAGTACTGAGGGAGTGCAACACTGTCGCACGGTCAGTACTGAGGGAGTGCAACACTGTCGCACGGTCAGTACTGAGGGAGTGCAACACTGTCGCACGGTCAGTACTGAGGGAGTGCAACACTGTCGCACGGTCAGTACTGAGGGAGTGCAACACTGTCGCACGGTCAGTACTGAGGGAGTGCAACACTGTCGCACGGTCAGTACTGAGGGAGTGCAACACTGTCGCACGGTCAGTACTGAGGGAGTGCAACACTGTCGCACGGTCAGTACTGAGGGAGTGCAACACTGTCGCACGGTCAGTACTGAGGGAGTGCAACACTGTCGCACGGTCAGTACTGAGGGAGTGCAACACTGTCGCACGGTCAGTACTGAGGGAGTGCAACACTGTCGCACGGTCAGTACTGAGGGAGTGCAACACTGTCGCACGGTCAGTACTGAGGGAGTGCAACACTGTCGCACGGTCAGTACTGAGGGAGTGCAACACTGTCGCACGGTCAGTACTGAGGGAGTGCAACACTGTCGCACGGTCAGTACTGAGGGAGTGCAACACTGTCGCACGGTCAGTACTGAGGGAGTGCAACACTGTCGCACGGTCAGTACTGAGGGAGTGCAACACTGTCGCACGGTCAGTACTGAGGGAGTGCAACACTGTCGCACGGTCAGTACTGAGGGAGTGCAACACTGTCGCACGGTCAGTACTGAGGGAGTGCAACACTGTCGCACGGTCAGTACTGAGGGAGTGCAACACTGTCGCACGGTCAGTACTGAGGGAGTGCAACACTGTCGCACGGTCAGTACTGAGGGAGTGCAACACTGTCGCACGGTCAGTACTGAGGGAGTGCAACACTGTCGCACGGTCAGTACTGAGGGAGTGCAACACTGTCGCACGGTCAGTACTGAGGGAGTGCAACACTGTCGCACGGTCAGTACTGAGGGAGTGCAACACTGTCGCACGGTCAGTACTGAGGGAGTGCAACACTGTCGCACGGTCAGTACTGAGGGAGTGCAACACTGTCGCACGGTCAGTACTGAGGGAGTGCAACACTGTCGCACGGTCAGTACTGAGGGAGTGCAACACTGTCGCACGGTCAGTACTGAGGGAGTGCAACACTGTCGCACGGTCAGTACTGAGGGAGTGCAACACTGTCGCACGGTCAGTACTGAGGGAGTGCAACACTGTCGCACGGTCAGTACTGAGGGAGTGCAACACTGTCGCACGGTCAGTACTGAGGGAGTGCAACACTGTCGCACGGTCAGTACTGAGGGAGTGCAACACTGTCGCACGGTCAGTACTGAGGGAGTGCAACACTGTCGCACGGTCAGTACTGAGGGAGTGCAACACTGTCGCACGGTCAGTACTGAGGGAGTGCAACACTGTCGCACGGTCAGTACTGAGGGAGTGCAACACTGTCGCACGGTCAGTACTGAGGGAGTGCAACACTGTCGCACGGTCAGTACTGAGGGAGTGCAACACTGTCGCACGGTCAGTACTGAGGGAGTGCAACACTGTCGCACGGTCAGTACTGAGGGAGTGCAACACTGTCGCACGGTCAGTACTGAGGGAGTGCAACACTGTCGCACGGTCAGTACTGAGGGAGTGCAACACTGTCGCACGGTCAGTACTGAGGGAGTGCAACACTGTCGCACGGTCAGTACTGAGGGAGTGCAACACTGTCGCACGGTCAGTACTGAGGGAGTGCAACACTGTCGCACGGTCAGTACTGAGGGAGTGCAACACTGTCGCACGGTCAGTACTGAGGGAGTGCAACACTGTCGCACGGTCAGTACTGAGGGAGTGCAACACTGTCGCACGGTCAGTACTGAGGGAGTGCAACACTGTCGCACGGTCAGTACTGAGGGAGTGCAACACTGTCGCACGGTCAGTACTGAGGGAGTGCAACACTGTCGCACGGTCAGTACTGAGGGAGTGCAACACTGTCGCACGGTCAGTACTGAGGGAGTGCAACACTGTCGCACGGTCAGTACTGAGGGAGTGCAACACTGTCGCACGGTCAGTACTGAGGGAGTGCAACACTGTCGCACGGTCAGTACTGAGGGAGTGCAACACTGTCGCACGGTCAGTACTGAGGGAGTGCAACACTGTCGCACGGTCAGTACTGAGGGAGTGCAACACTGTCGCACGGTCAGTACTGAGGGAGTGCAACACTGTCGCACGGTCAGTACTGAGGGAGTGCAACACTGTCGCACGGTCAGTACTGAGGGAGTGCAACACTGTCGCACGGTCAGTACTGAGGGAGTGCAACACTGTCGCACGGTCAGTACTGAGGGAGTGCAACACTGTCGCACGGTCAGTACTGAGGGAGTGCAACACTGTCGCACGGTCAGTACTGAGGGAGTGCAACACTGTCGCACGGTCAGTACTGAGGGAGTGCAACACTGTCGCACGGTCAGTACTGAGGGAGTGCAACACTGTCGCACGGTCAGTACTGAGGGAGTGCAACACTGTCGCACGGTCAGTACTGAGGGAGTGCAACACTGTCGCACGGTCAGTACTGAGGGAGTGCAACACTGTCGCACGGTCAGTACTGAGGGAGTGCAACACTGTCGCACGGTCAGTACTGAGGGAGTGCAACACTGTCGCACGGTCAGTACTGAGGGAGTGCAACACTGTCGCACGGTCAGTACTGAGGGAGTGCAACACTGTCGCACGGTCAGTACTGAGGGAGTGCAACACTGTCGCACGGTCAGTACTGAGGGAGTGCAACACTGTCGCACGGTCAGTACTGAGGGAGTGCAACACTGTCGCACGGTCAGTACTGAGGGAGTGCAACACTGTCGCACGGTCAGTACTGAGGGAGTGCAACACTGTCGCACGGTCAGTACTGAGGGAGTGCAACACTGTCGCACGGTCAGTACTGAGGGAGTGCAACACTGTCGCACGGTCAGTACTGAGGGAGTGCAACACTGTCGCACGGTCAGTACTGAGGGAGTGCAACACTGTCGCACGGTCAGTACTGAGGGAGTGCAACACTGTCGCACGGTCAGTACTGAGGGAGTGCAACACTGTCGCACGGTCAGTACTGAGGGAGTGCAACACTGTCGCACGGTCAGTACTGAGGGAGTGCAACACTGTCGCACGGTCAGTACTGAGGGAGTGCAACACTGTCGCACGGTCAGTACTGAGGGAGTGCAACACTGTCGCACGGTCAGTACTGAGGGAGTGCAACACTGTCGCACGGTCAGTACTGAGGGAGTGCAACACTGTCGCACGGTCAGTACTGAGGGAGTGCAACACTGTCGCACGGTCAGTACTGAGGGAGTGCAACACTGTCGCACGGTCAGTACTGAGGGAGTGCAACACTGTCGCACGGTCAGTACTGAGGGAGTGCAACACTGTCGCACGGTCAGTACTGAGGGAGTGCAACACTGTCGCACGGTCAGTACTGAGGGAGTGCAACACTGTCGCACGGTCAGTACTGAGGGAGTGCAACACTGTCGCACGGTCAGTACTGAGGGAGTGCAACACTGTCGCACGGTCAGTACTGAGGGAGTGCAACACTGTCGCACGGTCAGTACTGAGGGAGTGCAACACTGTCGCACGGTCAGTACTGAGGGAGTGCAACACTGTCGCACGGTCAGTACTGAGGGAGTGCAACACTGTCGCACGGTCAGTACTGAGGGAGTGCAACACTGTCGCACGGTCAGTACTGAGGGAGTGCAACACTGTCGCACGGTCAGTACTGAGGGAGTGCAACACTGTCGCACGGTCAGTACTGAGGGAGTGCAACACTGTCGCACGGTCAGTACTGAGGGAGTGCAACACTGTCGCACGGTCAGTACTGAGGGAGTGCAACACTGTCGCACGGTCAGTACTGAGGGAGTGCAACACTGTCGCACGGTCAGTACTGAGGGAGTGCAACACTGTCGCACGGTCAGTACTGAGGGAGTGCAACACTGTCGCACGGTCAGTACTGAGGGAGTGCAACACTGTCGCACGGTCAGTACTGAGGGAGTGCAACACTGTCGCACGGTCAGTACTGAGGGAGTGCAACACTGTCGCACGGTCAGTACTGAGGGAGTGCAACACTGTCGCACGGTCAGTACTGAGGGAGTGCAACACTGTCGCACGGTCAGTACTGAGGGAGTGCAACACTGTCGCACGGTCAGTACTGAGGGAGTGCAACACTGTCGCACGGTCAGTACTGAGGGAGTGCAACACTGTCGCACGGTCAGTACTGAGGGAGTGCAACACTGTCGCACGGTCAGTACTGAGGGAGTGCAACACTGTCGCACGGTCAGTACTGAGGGAGTGCAACACTGTCGCACGGTCAGTACTGAGGGAGTGCAACACTGTCGCACGGTCAGTACTGAGGGAGTGCAACACTGTCGCACGGTCAGTACTGAGGGAGTGCAACACTGTCGCACGGTCAGTACTGAGGGAGTGCAACACTGTCGCACGGTCAGTACTGAGGGAGTGCAACACTGTCGCACGGTCAGTACTGAGGGAGTGCAACACTGTCGCACGGTCAGTACTGAGGGAGTGCAACACTGTCGCACGGTCAGTACTGAGGGAGTGCAACACTGTCGCACGGTCAGTACTGAGGGAGTGCAACACTGTCGCACGGTCAGTACTGAGGGAGTGCAACACTGTCGCACGGTCAGTACTGAGGGAGTGCAACACTGTCGCACGGTCAGTACTGAGGGAGTGCAACACTGTCGCACGGTCAGTACTGAGGGAGTGCAACACTGTCGCACGGTCAGTACTGAGGGAGTGCAACACTGTCGCACGGTCAGTACTGAGGGAGTGCAACACTGTCGCACGGTCAGTACTGAGGGAGTGCAACACTGTCGCACGGTCAGTACTGAGGGAGTGCAACACTGTCGCACGGTCAGTACTGAGGGAGTGCAACACTGTCGCACGGTCAGTACTGAGGGAGTGCAACACTGTCGCACGGTCAGTACTGAGGGAGTGCAACACTGTCGCACGGTCAGTACTGAGGGAGTGCAACACTGTCGCACGGTCAGTACTGAGGGAGTGCAACACTGTCGCACGGTCAGTACTGAGGGAGTGCAACACTGTCGCACGGTCAGTACTGAGGGAGTGCAACACTGTCGCACGGTCAGTACTGAGGGAGTGCAACACTGTCGCACGGTCAGTACTGAGGGAGTGCAACACTGTCGCACGGTCAGTACTGAGGGAGTGCAACACTGTCGCACGGTCAGTACTGAGGGAGTGCAACACTGTCGCACGGTCAGTACTGAGGGAGTGCAACACTGTCGCACGGTCAGTACTGAGGGAGTGCAACACTGTCGCACGGTCAGTACTGAGGGAGTGCAACACTGTCGCACGGTCAGTACTGAGGGAGTGCAACACTGTCGCACGGTCAGTACTGAGGGAGTGCAACACTGTCGCACGGTCAGTACTGAGGGAGTGCAACACTGTCGCACGGTCAGTACTGAGGGAGTGCAACACTGTCGCACGGTCAGTACTGAGGGAGTGCAACACTGTCGCACGGTCAGTACTGAGGGAGTGCAACACTGTCGCACGGTCAGTACTGAGGGAGTGCAACACTGTCGCACGGTCAGTACTGAGGGAGTGCAACACTGTCGCACGGTCAGTACTGAGGGAGTGCAACACTGTCGCACGGTCAGTACTGAGGGAGTGCAACACTGTCGCACGGTCAGTACTGAGGGAGTGCAACACTGTCGCACGGTCAGTACTGAGGGAGTGCAACACTGTCGCACGGTCAGTACTGAGGGAGTGCAACACTGTCGCACGGTCAGTACTGAGGGAGTGCAACACTGTCGCACGGTCAGTACTGAGGGAGTGCAACACTGTCGCACGGTCAGTACTGAGGGAGTGCAACACTGTCGCACGGTCAGTACTGAGGGAGTGCAACACTGTCGCACGGTCAGTACTGAGGGAGTGCAACACTGTCGCACGGTCAGTACTGAGGGAGTGCAACACTGTCGCACGGTCAGTACTGAGGGAGTGCAACACTGTCGCACGGTCAGTACTGAGGGAGTGCAACACTGTCGCACGGTCAGTACTGAGGGAGTGCAACACTGTCGCACGGTCAGTACTGAGGGAGTGCAACACTGTCGCACGGTCAGTACTGAGGGAGTGCAACACTGTCGCACGGTCAGTACTGAGGGAGTGCAACACTGTCGCACGGTCAGTACTGAGGGAGTGCAACACTGTCGCACGGTCAGTACTGAGGGAGTGCAACACTGTCGCACGGTCAGTACTGAGGGAGTGCAACACTGTCGCACGGTCAGTACTGAGGGAGTGCAACACTGTCGCACGGTCAGTACTGAGGGAGTGCAACACTGTCGCACGGTCAGTACTGAGGGAGTGCAACACTGTCGCACGGTCAGTACTGAGGGAGTGCAACACTGTCGCACGGTCAGTACTGAGGGAGTGCAACACTGTCGCACGGTCAGTACTGAGGGAGTGCAACACTGTCGCACGGTCAGTACTGAGGGAGTGCAACACTGTCGCACGGTCAGTACTGAGGGAGTGCAACACTGTCGCACGGTCAGTACTGAGGGAGTGCAACACTGTCGCACGGTCAGTACTGAGGGAGTGCAACACTGTCGCACGGTCAGTACTGAGGGAGTGCAACACTGTCGCACGGTCAGTACTGAGGGAGTGCAACACTGTCGCACGGTCAGTACTGAGGGAGTGCAACACTGTCGCACGGTCAGTACTGAGGGAGTGCAACACTGTCGCACGGTCAGTACTGAGGGAGTGCAACACTGTCGCACGGTCAGTACTGAGGGAGTGCAACACTGTCGCACGGTCAGTACTGAGGGAGTGCAACACTGTCGCACGGTCAGTACTGAGGGAGTGCAACACTGTCGCACGGTCAGTACTGAGGGAGTGCAACACTGTCGCACGGTCAGTACTGAGGGAGTGCAACACTGTCGCACGGTCAGTACTGAGGGAGTGCAACACTGTCGCACGGTCAGTACTGAGGGAGTGCAACACTGTCGCACGGTCAGTACTGAGGGAGTGCAACACTGTCGCACGGTCAGTACTGAGGGAGTGCAACACTGTCGCACGGTCAGTACTGAGGGAGTGCAACACTGTCGCACGGTCAGTACTGAGGGAGTGCAACACTGTCGCACGGTCAGTACTGAGGGAGTGCAACACTGTCGCACGGTCAGTACTGAGGGAGTGCAACACTGTCGCACGGTCAGTACTGAGGGAGTGCAACACTGTCGCACGGTCAGTACTGAGGGAGTGCAACACTGTCGCACGGTCAGTACTGAGGGAGTGCAACACTGTCGCACGGTCAGTACTGAGGGAGTGCAACACTGTCGCACGGTCAGTACTGAGGGAGTGCAACACTGTCGCACGGTCAGTACTGAGGGAGTGCAACACTGTCGCACGGTCAGTACTGAGGGAGTGCAACACTGTCGCACGGTCAGTACTGAGGGAGTGCAACACTGTCGCACGGTCAGTACTGAGGGAGTGCAACACTGTCGCACGGTCAGTACTGAGGGAGTGCAACACTGTCGCACGGTCAGTACTGAGGGAGTGCAACACTGTCGCACGGTCAGTACTGAGGGAGTGCAACACTGTCGCACGGTCAGTACTGAGGGAGTGCAACACTGTCGCACGGTCAGTACTGAGGGAGTGCAACACTGTCGCACGGTCAGTACTGAGGGAGTGCAACACTGTCGCACGGTCAGTACTGAGGGAGTGCAACACTGTCGCACGGTCAGTACTGAGGGAGTGCAACACTGTCGCACGGTCAGTACTGAGGGAGTGCAACACTGTCGCACGGTCAGTACTGAGGGAGTGCAACACTGTCGCACGGTCAGTACTGAGGGAGTGCAACACTGTCGCACGGTCAGTACTGAGGGAGTGCAACACTGTCGCACGGTCAGTACTGAGGGAGTGCAACACTGTCGCACGGTCAGTACTGAGGGAGTGCAACACTGTCGCACGGTCAGTACTGAGGGAGTGCAACACTGTCGCACGGTCAGTACTGAGGGAGTGCAACACTGTCGCACGGTCAGTACTGAGGGAGTGCAACACTGTCGCACGGTCAGTACTGAGGGAGTGCAACACTGTCGCACGGTCAGTACTGAGGGAGTGCAACACTGTCGCACGGTCAGTACTGAGGGAGTGCAACACTGTCGCACGGTCAGTACTGAGGGAGTGCAACACTGTCGCACGGTCAGTACTGAGGGAGTGCAACACTGTCGCACGGTCAGTACTGAGGGAGTGCAACACTGTCGCACGGTCAGTACTGAGGGAGTGCAACACTGTCGCACGGTCAGTACTGAGGGAGTGCAACACTGTCGCACGGTCAGTACTGAGGGAGTGCAACACTGTCGCACGGTCAGTACTGAGGGAGTGCAACACTGTCGCACGGTCAGTACTGAGGGAGTGCAACACTGTCGCACGGTCAGTACTGAGGGAGTGCAACACTGTCGCACGGTCAGTACTGAGGGAGTGCAACACTGTCGCACGGTCAGTACTGAGGGAGTGCAACACTGTCGCACGGTCAGTACTGAGGGAGTGCAACACTGTCGCACGGTCAGTACTGAGGGAGTGCAACACTGTCGCACGGTCAGTACTGAGGGAGTGCAACACTGTCGCACGGTCAGTACTGAGGGAGTGCAACACTGTCGCACGGTCAGTACTGAGGGAGTGCAACACTGTCGCACGGTCAGTACTGAGGGAGTGCAACACTGTCGCACGGTCAGTACTGAGGGAGTGCAACACTGTCGCACGGTCAGTACTGAGGGAGTGCAACACTGTCGCACGGTCAGTACTGAGGGAGTGCAACACTGTCGCACGGTCAGTACTGAGGGAGTGCAACACTGTCGCACGGTCAGTACTGAGGGAGTGCAACACTGTCGCACGGTCAGTACTGAGGGAGTGCAACACTGTCGCACGGTCAGTACTGAGGGAGTGCAACACTGTCGCACGGTCAGTACTGAGGGAGTGCAACACTGTCGCACGGTCAGTACTGAGGGAGTGCAACACTGTCGCACGGTCAGTACTGAGGGAGTGCAACACTGTCGCACGGTCAGTACTGAGGGAGTGCAACACTGTCGCACGGTCAGTACTGAGGGAGTGCAACACTGTCGCACGGTCAGTACTGAGGGAGTGCAACACTGTCGCACGGTCAGTACTGAGGGAGTGCAACACTGTCGCACGGTCAGTACTGAGGGAGTGCAACACTGTCGCACGGTCAGTACTGAGGGAGTGCAACACTGTCGCACGGTCAGTACTGAGGGAGTGCAACACTGTCGCACGGTCAGTACTGAGGGAGTGCAACACTGTCGCACGGTCAGTACTGAGGGAGTGCAACACTGTCGCACGGTCAGTACTGAGGGAGTGCAACACTGTCGCACGGTCAGTACTGAGGGAGTGCAACACTGTCGCACGGTCAGTACTGAGGGAGTGCAACACTGTCGCACGGTCAGTACTGAGGGAGTGCAACACTGTCGCACGGTCAGTACTGAGGGAGTGCAACACTGTCGCACGGTCAGTACTGAGGGAGTGCAACACTGTCGCACGGTCAGTACTGAGGGAGTGCAACACTGTCGCACGGTCAGTACTGAGGGAGTGCAACACTGTCGCACGGTCAGTACTGAGGGAGTGCAACACTGTCGCACGGTCAGTACTGAGGGAGTGCAACACTGTCGCACGGTCAGTACTGAGGGAGTGCAACACTGTCGCACGGTCAGTACTGAGGGAGTGCAACACTGTCGCACGGTCAGTACTGAGGGAGTGCAACACTGTCGCACGGTCAGTACTGAGGGAGTGCAACACTGTCGCACGGTCAGTACTGAGGGAGTGCAACACTGTCGCACGGTCAGTACTGAGGGAGTGCAACACTGTCGCACGGTCAGTACTGAGGGAGTGCAACACTGTCGCACGGTCAGTACTGAGGGAGTGCAACACTGTCGCACGGTCAGTACTGAGGGAGTGCAACACTGTCGCACGGTCAGTACTGAGGGAGTGCAACACTGTCGCACGGTCAGTACTGAGGGAGTGCAACACTGTCGCACGGTCAGTACTGAGGGAGTGCAACACTGTCGCACGGTCAGTACTGAGGGAGTGCAACACTGTCGCACGGTCAGTACTGAGGGAGTGCAACACTGTCGCACGGTCAGTACTGAGGGAGTGCAACACTGTCGCACGGTCAGTACTGAGGGAGTGCAACACTGTCGCACGGTCAGTACTGAGGGAGTGCAACACTGTCGCACGGTCAGTACTGAGGGAGTGCAACACTGTCGCACGGTCAGTACTGAGGGAGTGCAACACTGTCGCACGGTCAGTACTGAGGGAGTGCAACACTGTCGCACGGTCAGTACTGAGGGAGTGCAACACTGTCGCACGGTCAGTACTGAGGGAGTGCAACACTGTCGCACGGTCAGTACTGAGGGAGTGCAACACTGTCGCACGGTCAGTACTGAGGGAGTGCAACACTGTCGCACGGTCAGTACTGAGGGAGTGCAACACTGTCGCACGGTCAGTACTGAGGGAGTGCAACACTGTCGCACGGTCAGTACTGAGGGAGTGCAACACTGTCGCACGGTCAGTACTGAGGGAGTGCAACACTGTCGCACGGTCAGTACTGAGGGAGTGCAACACTGTCGCACGGTCAGTACTGAGGGAGTGCAACACTGTCGCACGGTCAGTACTGAGGGAGTGCAACACTGTCGCACGGTCAGTACTGAGGGAGTGCAACACTGTCGCACGGTCAGTACTGAGGGAGTGCAACACTGTCGCACGGTCAGTACTGAGGGAGTGCAACACTGTCGCACGGTCAGTACTGAGGGAGTGCAACACTGTCGCACGGTCAGTACTGAGGGAGTGCAACACTGTCGCACGGTCAGTACTGAGGGAGTGCAACACTGTCGCACGGTCAGTACTGAGGGAGTGCAACACTGTCGCACGGTCAGTACTGAGGGAGTGCAACACTGTCGCACGGTCAGTACTGAGGGAGTGCAACACTGTCGCACGGTCAGTACTGAGGGAGTGCAACACTGTCGCACGGTCAGTACTGAGGGAGTGCAACACTGTCGCACGGTCAGTACTGAGGGAGTGCAACACTGTCGCACGGTCAGTACTGAGGGAGTGCAACACTGTCGCACGGTCAGTACTGAGGGAGTGCAACACTGTCGCACGGTCAGTACTGAGGGAGTGCAACACTGTCGCACGGTCAGTACTGAGGGAGTGCAACACTGTCGCACGGTCAGTACTGAGGGAGTGCAACACTGTCGCACGGTCAGTACTGAGGGAGTGCAACACTGTCGCACGGTCAGTACTGAGGGAGTGCAACACTGTCGCACGGTCAGTACTGAGGGAGTGCAACACTGTCGCACGGTCAGTACTGAGGGAGTGCAACACTGTCGCACGGTCAGTACTGAGGGAGTGCAACACTGTCGCACGGTCAGTACTGAGGGAGTGCAACACTGTCGCACGGTCAGTACTGAGGGAGTGCAACACTGTCGCACGGTCAGTACTGAGGGAGTGCAACACTGTCGCACGGTCAGTACTGAGGGAGTGCAACACTGTCGCACGGTCAGTACTGAGGGAGTGCAACACTGTCGCACGGTCAGTACTGAGGGAGTGCAACACTGTCGCACGGTCAGTACTGAGGGAGTGCAACACTGTCGCACGGTCAGTACTGAGGGAGTGCAACACTGTCGCACGGTCAGTACTGAGGGAGTGCAACACTGTCGCACGGTCAGTACTGAGGGAGTGCAACACTGTCGCACGGTCAGTACTGAGGGAGTGCAACACTGTCGCACGGTCAGTACTGAGGGAGTGCAACACTGTCGCACGGTCAGTACTGAGGGAGTGCAACACTGTCGCACGGTCAGTACTGAGGGAGTGCAACACTGTCGCACGGTCAGTACTGAGGGAGTGCAACACTGTCGCACGGTCAGTACTGAGGGAGTGCAACACTGTCGCACGGTCAGTACTGAGGGAGTGCAACACTGTCGCACGGTCAGTACTGAGGGAGTGCAACACTGTCGCACGGTCAGTACTGAGGGAGTGCAACACTGTCGCACGGTCAGTACTGAGGGAGTGCAACACTGTCGCACGGTCAGTACTGAGGGAGTGCAACACTGTCGCACGGTCAGTACTGAGGGAGTGCAACACTGTCGCACGGTCAGTACTGAGGGAGTGCAACACTGTCGCACGGTCAGTACTGAGGGAGTGCAACACTGTCGCACGGTCAGTACTGAGGGAGTGCAACACTGTCGCACGGTCAGTACTGAGGGAGTGCAACACTGTCGCACGGTCAGTACTGAGGGAGTGCAACACTGTCGCACGGTCAGTACTGAGGGAGTGCAACACTGTCGCACGGTCAGTACTGAGGGAGTGCAACACTGTCGCACGGTCAGTACTGAGGGAGTGCAACACTGTCGCACGGTCAGTACTGAGGGAGTGCAACACTGTCGCACGGTCAGTACTGAGGGAGTGCAACACTGTCGCACGGTCAGTACTGAGGGAGTGCAACACTGTCGGTCAGTACTGAGGGAGTGCAACACTGTCGCACGGTCAGTACTGAGGGAGTGCAACACTGTCGCACGGTCAGTACTGAGGGAGTGCAACACTGTCGCACGGTCAGTACTGAGGGAGTGCAACACTGTCGCACGGTCAGTACTGAGGGAGTGCAACACTGTCGCACGGTCAGTACTGAGGGAGTGCAACACTGTCGCACGGTCAGTACTGAGGGAGTGCAACACTGTCGCACGGTCAGTACTGAGGGAGTGCAACACTGTCGCACGGTCAGTACTGAGGGAGTGCAACACTGTCGCACGGTCAGTACTGAGGGAGTGCAACACTGTCGCACGGTCAGTACTGAGGGAGTGCAACACTGTCGCACGGTCAGTACTGAGGGAGTGCAACACTGTCGCACGGTCAGTACTGAGGGAGTGCAACACTGTCGCACGGTCAGTACTGAGGGAGTGCAACACTGTCGCACGGTCAGTACTGAGGGAGTGCAACACTGTCGCACGGTCAGTACTGAGGGAGTGCAACACTGTCGCACGGTCAGTACTGAGGGAGTGCAACACTGTCGCACGGTCAGTACTGAGGGAGTGCAACACTGTCGCACGGTCAGTACTGAGGGAGTGCAACACTGTCGCACGGTCAGTACTGAGGGAGTGCAACACTGTCGCACGGTCAGTACTGAGGGAGTGCAACACTGTCGCACGGTCAGTACTGAGGGAGTGCAACACTGTCGCACGGTCAGTACTGAGGGAGTGCAACACTGTCGCACGGTCAGTACTGAGGGAGTGCAACACTGTCGCACGGTCAGTACTGAGGGAGTGCAACACTGTCGCACGGTCAGTACTGAGGGAGTGCAACACTGTCGCACGGTCAGTACTGAGGGAGTGCAACACTGTCGCACGGTCAGTACTGAGGGAGTGCAACACTGTCGCACGGTCAGTACTGAGGGAGTGCAACACTGTCGCACGGTCAGTACTGAGGGAGTGCAACACTGTCGCACGGTCAGTACTGAGGGAGTGCAACACTGTCGCACGGTCAGTACTGAGGGAGTGCAACACTGTCGCACGGTCAGTACTGAGGGAGTGCAACACTGTCGCACGGTCAGTACTGAGGGAGTGCAACACTGTCGCACGGTCAGTACTGAGGGAGTGCAACACTGTCGCACGGTCAGTACTGAGGGAGTGCAACACTGTCGCACGGTCAGTACTGAGGGAGTGCAACACTGTCGCACGGTCAGTACTGAGGGAGTGCAACACTGTCGCACGGTCAGTACTGAGGGAGTGCAACACTGTCGCACGGTCAGTACTGAGGGAGTGCAACACTGTCGCACGGTCAGTACTGAGGGAGTGCAACACTGTCGCACGGTCAGTACTGAGGGAGTGCAACACTGTCGCACGGTCAGTACTGAGGGAGTGCAACACTGTCGCACGGTCAGTACTGAGGGAGTGCAACACTGTCGCACGGTCAGTACTGAGGGAGTGCAACACTGTCGCACGGTCAGTACTGAGGGAGTGCAACACTGTCGCACGGTCAGTACTGAGGGAGTGCAACACTGTCGCACGGTCAGTACTGAGGGAGTGCAACACTGTCGCACGGTCAGTACTGAGGGAGTGCAACACTGTCGCACGGTCAGTACTGAGGGAGTGCAACACTGTCGCACGGTCAGTACTGAGGGAGTGCAACACTGTCGCACGGTCAGTACTGAGGGAGTGCAACACTGTCGCACGGTCAGTACTGAGGGAGTGCAACACTGTCGCACGGTCAGTACTGAGGGAGTGCAACACTGTCGCACGGTCAGTACTGAGGGAGTGCAACACTGTCGCACGGTCAGTACTGAGGGAGTGCAACACTGTCGCACGGTCAGTACTGAGGGAGTGCAACACTGTCGCACGGTCAGTACTGAGGGAGTGCAACACTGTCGCACGGTCAGTACTGAGGGAGTGCAACACTGTCGCACGGTCAGTACTGAGGGAGTGCAACACTGTCGCACGGTCAGTACTGAGGGAGTGCAACACTGTCGCACGGTCAGTACTGAGGGAGTGCAACACTGTCGCACGGTCAGTACTGAGGGAGTGCAACACTGTCGCACGGTCAGTACTGAGGGAGTGCAACACTGTCGCACGGTCAGTACTGAGGGAGTGCAACACTGTCGCACGGTCAGTACTGAGGGAGTGCAACACTGTCGCACGGTCAGTACTGAGGGAGTGCAACACTGTCGCACGGTCAGTACTGAGGGAGTGCAACACTGTCGCACGGTCAGTACTGAGGGAGTGCAACACTGTCGCACGGTCAGTACTGAGGGAGTGCAACACTGTCGCACGGTCAGTACTGAGGGAGTGCAACACTGTCGCACGGTCAGTACTGAGGGAGTGCAACACTGTCGCACGGTCAGTACTGAGGGAGTGCAACACTGTCGCACGGTCAGTACTGAGGGAGTGCAACACTGTCGCACGGTCAGTACTGAGGGAGTGCAACACTGTCGCACGGTCAGTACTGAGGGAGTGCAACACTGTCGCACGGTCAGTACTGAGGGAGTGCAACACTGTCGCACGGTCAGTACTGAGGGAGTGCAACACTGTCGCACGGTCAGTACTGAGGGAGTGCAACACTGTCGCACGGTCAGTACTGAGGGAGTGCAACACTGTCGCACGGTCAGTACTGAGGGAGTGCAACACTGTCGCACGGTCAGTACTGAGGGAGTGCAACACTGTCGCACGGTCAGTACTGAGGGAGTGCAACACTGTCGCACGGTCAGTACTGAGGGAGTGCAACACTGTCGCACGGTCAGTACTGAGGGAGTGCAACACTGTCGCACGGTCAGTACTGAGGGAGTGCAACACTGTCGCACGGTCAGTACTGAGGGAGTGCAACACTGTCGCACGGTCAGTACTGAGGGAGTGCAACACTGTCGCACGGTCAGTACTGAGGGAGTGCAACACTGTCGCACGGTCAGTACTGAGGGAGTGCAACACTGTCGCACGGTCAGTACTGAGGGAGTGCAACACTGTCGCACGGTCAGTACTGAGGGAGTGCAACACTGTCGCACGGTCAGTACTGAGGGAGTGCAACACTGTCGCACGGTCAGTACTGAGGGAGTGCAACACTGTCGCACGGTCAGTACTGAGGGAGTGCAACACTGTCGCACGGTCAGTACTGAGGGAGTGCAACACTGTCGCACGGTCAGTACTGAGGGAGTGCAACACTGTCGCACGGTCAGTACTGAGGGAGTGCAACACTGTCGCACGGTCAGTACTGAGGGAGTACAACACTGTCGCACGGTCAGTACTGAGGGAGTGCAACACTGTCGCAAGGTCAGTACTGAGGGAGTGCAACACTGTCGCACGGTCAGTACTGAGGGAGTGCAACACTGTCGCAAGGTCAGTACTGAGGGAGTGCAACACTGTCGCACGGTCAGTACTGAGGGAGTGCAACACTGTCGCACGGTCAGTACTGAGGGAGTGCAACACTGTCGCACGGTCAGTACTGAGGGAGTGCAACACTGTCACACGTTCAGTACTGAGGGAGTGCAACACCGTCGCAAGGTCAGTAATAAGGGAATGCAACACTGTCACACGGTCAGTATTGAGGGAGTGCAACACTGTCGCACGGTCAGTACTGAGGAAGTACAACACTGTCGCACGGTCAATACTGAGGGAGTGCAACACTGTCGCACGTCAGTTACTGAGGGAGTGCAACACTGTCGCACGGTCAGTACTGAGGGAGTGCAAACACTGTCGCACGGTCAGTAGCAGAGGGAGTGCAACACTGTCGCCGGTCAGTACTGAGGGTGTCCAACACTGTCGCACGGTCATCGTATGAGGGAGTGCAACACAGTCACACGGTCAGTACTGAGGGAGTGCAACACTGTCGCACGGTCAGTACTGAGGGAGTGCAACACTGTTGTAAGGTCAGTACTGAGGGAGTGCAACACTGTTGTACGGTCATCGCTGAGGGATTACAACACTGTCGCACGGTCAGTACTGAGGGAGTGCAACACTGTCGCACGGTCAGTACTGAGGGAGTGCAACACTGTCGCACGGTCAGTACTGAGAGAGTGCAACACTGTCGCACGGTCAGTACTGAGGGAGTGCAACACTGTCGCACGGTCAGTACTGAGGGAGTGCAACACTGTCGCACGGTCAGTACTGAGGGAGTGCAACACTGTCGCACGGTCAGTACTGAGGGAGTGCAACACTGTAGCAAGGTCAGTCCTGAGGGAGTGCAACACTGTCGCACGGTCAGTACTGAGGGAGTGCAACACTGTCGCACGGTCAGTACTGAGGGAGTGCAACACTGTCGCACGGTCAGTACTGAGGGAGTGCAACACTGTCGCACGGTCAGTACTGAGGGAGTGCAACACTGTCGCACGGTCAGTACTGAGGGATTGCAACACTGTCGCACGGTCAGTACTGAGGGAGTGCAACACTGTCGCACGGTCAGTACTGAGGGAGTGCAACACTGTCGCACGGTCATTACTGAGGGAGTGCAACACTGTCGCACGGTCAGTACTGAGGGAGTGCAACACTGTCGCACGGTCAGTACTGAGGGAGTGCAACACTGTCGCACTGGTCAGTACTGAGGGAGTGCAACACTGTCGCACGGTCAGTACTGAGGGAGTGCAACACTGTCGCACGGTCAGTACTGAGGGAGTGCAACACTGTCGCACGGTCAGTACTGAGGGAGTGCAACACTGTCGCACGGTCAGTACTGAGGGAGTGCAACACTGTCGCACGGTCAGTACTGAGGGAGTGCAACACTGTCGCACGGTCAGTACTGAGGGAGTGCAACACTGTCGCACGGTCAGTACTGAGGGAGTGCAACACTGTCGCACGGTCAGTACTGAGGGAGTGCAACACTGTCGCACGGTCAGTACTGAGGGAGTGCAACACTGTCGCACGGTCAGTACTGAGGGAGTGCAACACTGTCGCACGGTCAGTACTGAGGGAGTGCAACACTGTCGCACGGTCAGTACTGAGGGAGTGCAACACTGTCGCACGGTCAGTACTGAGGGAGTGCAACACTGTCGCACGGTCAGTACTGAGGGAGTGCAACACTGTCGCACGGTCAGTACTGAGGGAGTGCAACACTGTCGCACGGTCAGTACTGAGGGAGTGCAACACTGTCGCACGGTCAGTACTGAGGGAGTGCAACACTGTCGCACGGTCAGTACTGAGGGAGTGCAACAATGCCGCACGGTCAGTACTGAGGGAGTGAAACACTGTCGCACGGTCAGTACTGAGGGAGTGCAACACTGTCGCACGGTCAGTACTGAGGGAGTGAAACACTGTCACACGGTCAGTACTGAGGGAGTGCAACACTGTCGCACGGTCAGTACTGAGGGAGTGCAACACTGTCGCACGGTCAGTACTGAGGGAGTGCAACACTGTCGCACGGTCAGTACTGAGGGAGTGCAACACTGTCGCACGGTCAGTACTGAGGGAGTGCAACACTGTCGCACGGTCAGTACTGAGGGAGTGCAACACTGTCGCACGGTCAGTACTGAGGGAGTGCAACACTGTCGCACGGTCAGTACTGAGGGAGTGCAACACTGTCGCACGGTCAGTACTGAGGGAGTGCAACACTGTCGCACTGTCAGTACTGAGGGAGTGCAACACTGTCGCACGGTCAGTACTGAGGGAGTGCAACACTGTCGCACGGTCAGTACTGAGGGAGTGCAACACTGTCGCACGGTCAGTACTGAGGGAGTGCAACACTGTCGCACGGTCAGTACTGAGGGAGTGCAACACTGTCGCACGGTCAGTACTGAGGGAGTGCAACACTGTCGCACGGTCAGTACTGAGGGAGTGCAACACTGTCGCACGGTCAGTACTGAGGGAGTGCAACACTGTCGCACGGTCAGTACTGAGGGAGTGCAACACTGTCGCACGGTCAGTACTGAGGAGAGTGCAACACTGTCGCACGGTCAGTACTGAGGGAGTGCAACACTGTCACACGGTCAGTACTGAGGGAGTGCAACACTGTCGCACGGTCAGTACTGAGGGAGTGCAACACTGTCGCACGGTCAGTACTGAGGGAGTGCAACACTGTCGCACGGTCAGTACTGAGGGAGTGCAACACTGTCGCATGGTCAGTACTGAGGGAGCGCAACACTGTCGCACGGTCAGTATTGAGGGAGTGCAACACTGTCGCATGGTCAGTACCGTGGGAGTGCGGAACTGTCGCACAGTCAGTACTGAGGGAGTGCAACACTGTCACACGGTCAGTACTGAGGGAGTGCAACACTGTCGCACGGTCAGTACTGAGGGAGTGCAACACTGTCACACAATCAGTACTGAGGGAGTGCAACACTGTCGCACTGGTCAGTACTGAGGGAGTGCAACACTGTCGCACGGTCAGTACTGAGGGAGTGCAACACTGTCGCACGGTCAGTACTGAGGGAGTGCAACACTGTCGCACGGTCAGTACTGAGGGAGTGCAACACTGTCGCACGGTCAGTACTGAGGGAGTGCAACACTGTCGCACGGTCAGTACTGAGGGAGTGCAACACTGTCGCACGGTCAGTACTGAGGGAGTGCAACACTGTCGCACGGTCAGTACTGAGGGAGTGCAACACTGTCACACGGTCAGTACTGAGGGAGTGCAACACTGTCGCACGGTCAGTACTGAGGGAGTGCAACACTGTCGCACGGTCAGTACTGAGGGAGTGCAACACTGTCGCACGGTCAGTACTGAGGGAGTGCAACACTGTCGCACGGTCAGTACTGAGGGAGTGCAACACTGTCGCACGGTCAGTACTGAGGGAGTGCAACACTGTCGCACGGTCAGTACTGAGGGAGTGCAACACTGTCACACGTTCAGTACTGAGGGAGTGCAACGCTGTCGCAAGGTCAGTACTGAGGGAGTGCAACACTGTCGGACGGTCAGTACTGAGGGAGTGCAACACTTTCGCACGGTCAGTACTGAGGGAGTGCAACACTGTCGCACGGTCAGGACTGAGGGAGTGCAACACTGTCGGACAATGAGTACTGAGGGTGTGCAACACTGTCGCACGGTCAGTACTGAAGGAGCGCAACACTGTCGCACGATCAGTGCTGAGGGAGTGCAGCACTGTCGCACAGTCAGTACTGATGGAGTGCAACACTGTCGCACGGTCAGTACTGAGGGAGTGCAACACTGTCGCACGGTCAGTACTGAGGGAGTGCAACACTGTCGCACGGTCAGTACTGAGGGAGTACAACACTGTCGCACGGTCAGTACTGAGGGAGTGCAACACTGTCGCACGGTCAGTACTGAGGGAGTGCAACACTGTCGCACGGTCAGTACTGAGGGAGTGCAACACTGTCGCACGGTCAGTACTGAGGGAGTGCAACACTGTCGCACGGTCAGTACTGAGGGAGTGCAGCACTGTCGCACGGTCAGTACTGAGGGAGTGCAACACTGTCGCATGGTCAGTACTGAGGGAGTGCAACACTGTCTCACGGTCAGTACTGAGGGAGTGCAACACTGTCGCATGGTCAGTACTGAGGGAGTGCAACACTGTCGCACGGTCAGTACTGAGGGAGTGCAACACTGTCGCACGGTCAGTACTGAGGGAGTGCAACACTGTCGCACGGTCAGTACTGAGGGAGTGCAACACTGTCGCACGGTCAGTACTGAGGGAGTGCAACACTGTCGCACGGTCAGTACTGAGGGAGTGCAACACTGTCGCACGGTCAGTACTGAGGGAGTGCAACACTGTCGCATGGTCAGTACTGAGGGAGTGCAACACTGTCACACGGTCATACTGAGGGAGTGCAACACTGTCGCACGGTCAGTACTGAGGGAGTACAACACTGTCACACGGTCAGTACTGAGGGAGTGCAACACTGTCGCACGGTCAGTACTGAGGGAGTGCAACACTGTCGTATGGTAAGTACTGAGGGAGTGCAACACTGTCGCACGGTCAGTACTGAGGAGTGCAACACTGTCGCACGGTCAGTACTGAGGGAGTGCAACACTGTCGCACGGTCAGTACTGAGGGAGTGCAACACAGATTTACAGTCAGTACTGAGGGAGTGCAACACTGTCGCATGGTCAGTACTGAGGGATTGCAACACAGTCACACGGTCAGTACTGAGGGAGTGCAACACTGTCGCACGGTCAGTACTGAGGGAGTGCAACACTGTCGCACGGTCAGTACTGAGGGAGTGCAACACTGTCGCACGGTCAGTACTGAGGGAGTGCAACACTGTCGCACGGTCAGTACTGAGGGAGTGCAACACTGTCGCACGGTCAGTACTGAGGGAGTGCAACACTGTCGCAAGGTCAGTAATGAGGGAATGCAACACTGTCTCACGGTCAGTACTGAGGGAGTGCAACACTGTCGCACGGTCAGTACTGAGGGTGTGCAACACTGTAACATGGGCAGTACTGAGGGGGTGCAGCACTGTCGCACGGTCAGTACTGAGGGAGTGCAACACTGTCGCACGGTCAGTACTGAGGGAGTGCAACACTGTCGCACGGTCAGTACTGAGGGAGTGCAACACTGTCGCACGGTCAGTACTGAGGGAGTGCAACACTGTCGCACTGTCAGTACTGAGGGAGTGCAACACTGTCGCACGGTCAGACTGAGGGAGTGCAACACTGTCGCACTGTCAGTACTGAGGGAGTGCAACTCTGTCGCACGGTCAGTACTGAGGGAGTGCAACACTGTCCTACGGTCAGTACTGAGGGAGTGCAACACTGTCGCACGGTCAGTACTGAGGGAGTGCAACACTATCGCACGGTCAGTACTGAGGGAGTGCAACACTGTCGGACGGTCAGTACTGAGGGAGTGCAACACTGTCGCACGGTCAGTACTGAGGGAGTGCAACACTGTCGCACGGTCAGTACTGAGGGAGTGCAACACTGTCACACAATCAGTACTGAGGGAGTGCAACACTGTCGCACGGTCAGTACTGAGGGAGTACAACACTATCACACGGTCAGTACTGAGGGAGTGCAACACTGTCGCACTATCAGTACTGAGGGAGTACAACACTGTCGCACGGTCAGTACTGAGCGAGTGCAACACTGTCGCACGGTCAGTACTGAGGGAGTGCAACACTGTCGCACGGTCAGTACTGAGGGAGTGCAACACTGTCGCACGGTCAGTACTGAGGGAGTGCAACACTGTCACACGGTCAGTACTGAGGGAGTGCAACACTGTCGCACGGTCAGTACTGAGGGAGTGCAACACTGTCGCACGGTCAGTACTGAGGGAGTGCAACACTGTCGCACGGTCAGTACTGAGGGAGTGCAACACTGTCGCACGGTCAGTACTGAGGGAGTGCAACACTGTCGCACGGTCAGTACTGAGGGAGTGCAACACTGTCGCACGGTCAGTACTGAGGGAGTGCAACACTGTCGCACGGTCAGTACTGAGGGAGTGCAACACTGTCGCACTGTCAGTACTGAGGGAGTGCAACACTGTCGCACGGTCAGTACTGAGGGAGTGCAACACTGTCGCACGGTCAGTAATGAGGAAGTGCAACACTGTCGCACGGTCAGTACTGAGGGAGTGCAACACTGTTGTACGGTCATCGCTGAGGGATTACAACACTGTCGCACGGTCAGTACTGAGGGAGTGCAACACTGTCGCACGGTCAGTACTGAGGGAGTGCAACACTGTCGCACGGTCAGTACTGAGGGAGTGCAACACTGTCAGCACGGTCAGTACTGAGGGAGTGCAACACTGTCGCACGGTCAGTACTGAGGGAGTGCAACACTGTCGCACGGTCAGTACTGAGGGAGTGCAACACTGTCTCACGGTCAGTACTGAGGGAGTGCAACACTGTCGCACGGTCAGTACTGAGGGAGTGCAACACTGTCGCACGGTCAGTACTGAGGGAGTGCAACACTGTCGCACGGTCAGTACTGAGGGAGTGCAACACTGTCGCACGGTCAGTACTGAGGGAGTGCAACACTGTCGCACTGTCAGTACTGAGGGAGTGCAACACTGTCGCACGGTCAGTACTGAGGGAGTGCAACACTGTCGCACGGTCAGTACTGAGGGAGTGCAACACTGTCGCACGGTCAGTACTGAGGGAGTGCAACACTGTCGCACGGTCAGTACTGAGGGAGTGCAACACTGTCGCAAGGTCAGTACTGAGGGAGTGCAACACTGTCGCACGGTCAGTACTGAGGGAGTGCAACACTGTCGCACGGTCAGTACTGAGGGAGTGCAACACTGTCGCACGGTCAGTACTGAGGGAGTGCAACACTGTCGCACGGTCAGTACTGAGGGAGTGCAACACTGTCGCACGGTCAGTACTGAGGGAGTGCAACACTGTCGCACGGTCAGTACTGAGGGAGTGCAACACTGTCGCACGGTCAGTACTGAGGGAGTGCAACACTGTCGCACGGTCAGTACTGAGGGAGTGCAACACTGTCGCACGGTCAGTACTGAGGGAGTGCAACACTGTCGCACGGTCAGTACTGAGGGAGTGCAACACTGTCGCACGGTCAGTACTGAGGGAGTGCAACACTGTCGCACGGTCAGTACTGAGGGAGTGCAACACTGTCGCACGGTCAGTACTGAGGGAGTGCAACACTGTCGCACGGTCAGTACTGAGGGAGTGCAACACTGTCGCACGGTCAGTACTGAGGGAGTGCAACACTGTCGCACGGTCAGTACTGAGGGAGTGCAACACTGTCGCACGGTCAGTACTGAGGGAGTGCAACACTGTCGCACGGTCAGTACTGAGGGAGTGCAACACTGTCGCACGGTCAGTACTGAGGGAGTGCAACACTGTCGCACGGTCAGTACTGAGGGAGTGCAACACTGTCGCACGGTCAGTACTGAGGGAGTGCAACACTGTCGCACGGTCAGTACTGAGGGAGTGCAACACTGTCGCACGGTCAGTACTGAGGGAGTGCAACACTGTCGCACGGTCAGTACTGAGGGAGTGCAACACTGTCGCACTGTCAGTACTGAGGGAGTGCAACACTGTCGCACGGTCAGTACTGAGGGAGTGCAACACTGTCGCACGGTCAGTACTGAGGGAGTGCAACACTGTCGCACTGTCAGTACTGAGGGAGTAGCAACACTGTCGCACGGTCAGTACTGAGGGAGTGCAACACTGTCGCACTGTCAGTACTGAGGGAGTGCAACACTGTCGCACGGTCAGTACTGAGGGAGTGCAACACTGTCGCACGGTCAATACTGAGGGAGTGCAACACTGTCGCAAGGTCAGTACTGAGGGAGTGCAACACTGTCAAACGGTCAGTACTGAGGGAGTACAACACTGTCGCATGGTCAGCGCTGAGAGAGTGCAACACTGTCGCACTGTCAGTACTGAGGAAGTGCAACACTGTCACATGGTCAGTACTGAGGGAGTGCAACACTGTAACACGGTCAGTGATGAGGGAGTACAACACTGTCGCATGGTCAGCGCTGAGAGAGTGCAACACTGTCGCACTGTCAGTACTGAGGGAGTGCAACACTGTCGCATGGTCAGTAATGAGGGTGTGCAACACTGTCGCACGTTCAGTACTGAAGGAGTGCAACACTGTCGCAAGGTCAGTAATGGGGCAGTGCAACACTGTCGCACGGTCAGTACTGAGGGAGTGCAACACTGTCGCACGGTCAATACTGAGGGAGTGCAACACTGTCGCACTGTCAGTACTGAGGGAGTATAACTCTGTCGCACGGTCAATACTGAGGGAGTGCAACACTGTCGCACGGTCAGTACTGAGGGAGTACAACTCTGTCGCACGGTCAGTACTGAGGGAGTGCAACACTGTCGCACGGTCAGTACTGAGGGAGTGCAACACTGTCGCACGGTCAGTACTGAGGGAGTGCAACACTGTCGCACGGTCAGTACTGAGGGAGTGCAACACTGTCGCACTGTCAGTACTGAGGGAGTGCAACACTGTCGCACGGTCAGTACTGAGGGAGTGCAACACTGTCGCACGGTCAGTACTGAGGGAGTGCAACACTGTCGCACGGTCAGTACTGAGGGAGTGCAACACTGTCGCACGGTCAGTACTGAGGGAGTGCAACACTGTCGCACGGTCAGTACTGAGGGAGTGCAACACTGTCGCACGGTCAGTACTGAGGGAGTGCAACACTGTCGCAAGGTCAGTACTGAGGGAGTGCAACACTGTCGCACGGGTAGTACTGAGGGAGTGCAACACTGTCGCACGGTCAGTACTGAGGGTGTGCTACACTGTCACACGGGCTGTACTGAGGGAGTGCAACACTGTCGCACGGGTAGTACTGATGGAGTGCAACAATGTCGCACCGTCAGTACTGAGGGAGTGCAACACGGTCACACGGTCAGTACAGAGGAAGTGCAAAACTGTCACATGGTCAGTACGGAGGGAGTGCAACACTGTCGCACGGTCAGTACTGAGGGAGTGCAACACTGTCAAACGGTCAGTACTGAGGGAGTACAACACTGTCGCATGGTCAGCGCTGAGAGAGTGCAACACTGTCGCACTCTCAGTACTGAGGAAGTGCAACACTTTCGCATGGCCAGTAATGAGGGTGGGCAACACTGTCGCACGTTCAGTACTGAAGGAGTGCAACACTGTCGCAAGGTCAGTAATGGGGGAGTGCAACACTGTCGCACGGTCAGTACTGAGGGAGTTCAACACTGTCACACGGTCAGTACTGAGGGGGTGCAGCACATTCGCATGGTCAGTACTGAGGGAGTGCAACACTGTCACACGGTCAGTACTGAGGGAGTACAACACTGTCGCACGGTCAGTATAGAGGGAGTGCAACACTAACACACGGTCAGTACTGAGGGAGTGCAACACTGTCGCACGGTCAGTACGGAGGGAATGCAACACTATCGCACGGTCAGTACTGAGGGAGTGCAATACTGTCGCACGGTCAGTACTGAGGGGATGCAACAATGTCACACAGTCAGTACTGAGGGACTGCAACACTGTCGCACTGTCAGTACTGAGGCAGTGCAACACTGTCGCACGGTCAACGCTGAGGGAGTGCAACACTGTCGCACTGTCAGTACTGAGGGAGTACAACACTGTCGCACGGTCAGTAATGAGGGAGTGCAACACTGTCGCACGGTCAGTACTGAGGGAGTGCAACACTGTCGCACGGTCAGTACTGAGGGAGTGCAACACTACACACGGTCACTACTGAGGGAGTGCAACACTGTCGCACGGTCAGTACGGAGGGAGTGCAACACTGTCGCACGTTCATTACTGAGGGAGTGCAGCACTGTCGCACGGTCAGTACTGAGGGAGTGCAACACTGTCGCACTGTCAGTACTGAGGGAGTGCAACACTGTCGCACGGTCAGTACTGAGGGAGTGCAACACTGTCGCACGGTCAGTACTGAGGGAGTGCAACACTGTCGCACGGTCAGTACTGAGGGAGTAGCAACACTGTCGCACGGTCAGTACTGAGGGAATGCAACACTGTCGCACGGTCAGTACTGAGGGAGTGCAACACTGTCGCACGGTCAGTACTGAGGGAGTGCAACACTGTCGCACGGTCAGTACTGAGGGAGTGCAACACTGTCGCACGGTCAGTAATGAGGGAGTGCAACACTGTCGCACGGTCAGTACTGAGGGAGTGCAACACTGTCGCACGGTCAGTACTGAGGGAGTGCAACACTGTCGCACGGTCAGTACTGAGGGAGTGCAACACTGTCGCACGGTCAGTACTGAGGGAGTGCAACACTGTCGCACGGTCAGTACTGAGGGAGTGCAACACTGTCGCACGGTCAGTACTGAGGGAGTGCAACACTGTCGCACGGTCAGTACTGAGGGAGTGCAACACTGTCGCACGGTCAGTACTGAGGGAGTGCAACACTGTCGCACGGTCAGTACTGAGGGAGTGCAACACTGTCGCACGGTCAGTACTGAGGGAGTGCAACACTGTCGCACGGTCAGTACTGAGGGAGTGCAACACTGTCGCACGGTCAGTACTGAGGGAGTGCAACACTGTCGCACGGTCAGTACTGAGGGAGTGCAACACTGTCGCACGGTCAGTACTGAGGGAGTGCAACACTGTCGCACGGTCAGTACTGAGGGAGTGCAACACTGTCGCACGGTCAGTACTGAGGGAGTGCAACACTGTCGCACGGTCAGTACTGAGGGAGTGCAACACTGTCGCACGGTCAGTACTGAGGGAGTGCAACACTGTCGCACGGTCAGTACTGAGGGAGTGCAACACTGTCGCACGGTCAGTACTGAGGGAGTGCAACACTGTCAAACGGTCAGTACTGAGGAAGTACAACACTGTCGCATGGTCAGCGCTGAGAGAGTGCAACACTGTCGCACTGTCAGTACTGAGGAAGTGCAACACTTTCGCATGTTCAGAAATGAGGGCGTGCAACACGGTCGCACGTTCAGTACTGAAGGAGTGCAACACTGTCGCAAGGTCAGTAATGGGGGAGTGCAACACTGTCGCACGGTCAGTACTGAGGGAGTGCAACACTGTCGCACGGTCAGTACTGAGGGAGTCCAACACTGTCACACGGTCAGTACTGAGGGGGTGCAGCACATTCGCACGGTCAGTACTGAGGGAGTGCAACACTGTCACACGGTCAGTACTGAGGGAGTGCAACACTGTCGCACGGTCAGTACAGAGGGAGTGCAACACTAACGCACGGTCAGTACTGAGGGAGTGCAACCCTGCGGACGGACAGTACGGAGGGAATGCAACACTCTCGCACGGTCAGTACTGAGGGAGTGCAACACTGTCGCACGGTCAGTACTGAGGGAGTGCAACACTGTCGCACGGTCAGTACTGAGGGAGTGCAACACTGTCGCACGGTCAGTACTGAGGGAGTGCAACACTGTCGCACGGTCAGTACTGAGGGAGTGCAACACTGTCGCACGGTCAGTACTGAGGGAGTGCAACACTGTCGCACGGTCAGTACTGAGGGAGTGCAACACTGTCGCACGGTCAGTACTGAGGGAGTGCAACACTGTCGCACGGTCAGTACTGAGGGAGTGCAACACTGTCGCACGGTCAGTACAGAGGGAGTGCAACACTGTCGCACGGTCAGTACTGAGGGAGTGCAACACTGTCGCACGGTCAGTACTGAGGGAGTGCAACACTGTCGCACGGTCAGTACTGAGGGAGTGCAACACTGTCGCACGGTTAGTACTGAGGGAGTGCAACACTGTCGCACGGTCAGTACTGAGGGAGTGCAACACTGTCGCACGGTCAGTACTGAGGGAGTGCAACACTGTCGCACGGTCAGTACTGAGGGAGTGCAACACTGTCGCACGGTCAGTACTGAGGGAGTGCAACACTGTCGCATGGTCAGTACTGAGGGAGTGCAACACTGTCGCACGGTCAGTACTGAGGGAGTGCAACACTGTCGCAAGGTCAGTACTGAGGGAGTGCAACACTGTCGCACGGTCAGTACTGAGGGAGTGCAACACTGTCGCACGGTCAGTACTGAGGGAGTGCAACACTGTCGCACGGTCAGTACTGAGGGAGTGCAACACTGTCGCACGGTCAGTACTGAGGGAGTGCAACACTGTCGCACGGTCAGTACTGAGGGAGTGCAACACTGTCGCACGGTCAGTACTGAGGGAGTGCAACACTGTCGCACGGTCAGTACTGAGGGAGTGCAACACTGTCGCACGGTCAGTACTGAGGGAGTGCAACACTGTCACACGGTCAGTACTGAGGGAGTGCAACACTGTCGCATGGTCAGTACTGAGGGAGCGCAACACTGTCGCACGGTCAGTACTGAGGGAGTGCATCACTGATGCATGTTCAGCACTGAGGGAGTTCAACACTGTCGCACGGTCAGTACTGAGGGAGTGCAACACTGTCGCACGGTCAGTACTGAGGGAGTGCAACACTGTCGCAGGGTCAGTACTGAGGGAGTGCAACACTGTCGCACGGTCAGTACTGAGGGAGTGCAACACTGTCGCAAGGTCAATACTGAGGGAGTGCAGCACTGTCGCATGGGTACTACTGAGGGAGTGCAACGATGTCGTACCATCAGTACTGAGGGTGTGCTACACTGTCACACGGGCTGTACTGAGGGAGTGCAACACTGTCGCACGGGTAGTACTGAGGGAGTGCAACAATGTCGCACCGTCAGTACTGAGGGAGTGCAACACGGTCACACGGTCAGTACTGAGGAAGTGCAACACTGTCACATGGTCAGTACTGAGGGAGTGCAACACTGTCGCACGGTCAGTACTGAGGGAGTGCAACACTGTCGCACGGTCAGTACTGAGGGAGTACAACACTGTCGCACGGTCAGTACTGAGGGAGTGCAACACTGTCGCACGGTCAGTACTGAGGGAGTGCAACACTGTCGCACGGTCAGTACTGAGGGAGTGCAACACTGTCGCACGGTCAGTACTGAGGGAGAGCAACACTGTCGCACGGTCAGTACTGAGGGAGTGCAACACTGTCGCACGGTCAGTACTGAGGGAGTGCAACACTGTCGCACGGTCAGTACTGAGGGAGTGCAACACTGTCGCACGGTCAGTACTGAGGGAGTGCAACACTGTCGCACGGTCAGTACTGAGGGAGTGCAACACTGTCGCACGGTCAGTACTGAGGGAGTGCAACACTGTCGCACGGTCAGTACTGAGGGAGTGCAACACTGTCGCACGGTCAGTACTGAGGGAGTGCAACACTGTCGCACGGTCAGTACTGAGGGAGTGCAACACTGTCGCACGGTCAGTACTGAGGGAGTGCAACAATGTCACACAGTCAGTACTGAGGGACTGCAACACTGTCGCACTGTCAGTACTGAGGCAGTGCAACACTGTCGCACGGTCAACGCTGAGGGAGTGCAACACTGTCGCACTGTCAGTACTGAGGTAGTACAACTCTGTCGCACGGTCAGCACTGAGGGAGTGCAACACTGTCACACGGTCAGTACTGAGGGAGTGCAACACTGTCGCACGGTCAGTACAGAGGGAGTGCAACACTAACACACGGTCACTACTGAGGGAGTGCAACACTGTCGGACGGACAGTACGGAGGGAATGCAACACTATCGCACGGTCAGTACTGAGGGAGTGCAATACTGTCGCACGGTCAGTACTGAGGGGGTGCAACAATGTCACACTGTCAGTACTGAGGGACTGCAACACTGTCGCACTGTCAGTACTGAGGCAGTGCAACACTGTCGCACGGTCAACGCTGAGGGAGTGCAACACTGTCGCACTGTCAGTACTGAGGGAGTACAACTCTGTCGCACGGTCAGCGCTGAGGGAGTGCAACACTGTCGCACTGTCAGTACTGAGGGAGTGCAACACTGTCGCAAGGTCAGTAATGAGGGAGTGCAACACTGTCGCACGGTCAGTACTGAGGGAGTGCAACACTGTCTCACGGTCAGTACTGAGGGAGTGGAACACTGTCGCACGGTCAGTACTGAGGGAGTGCAACATTGTCACACGGTCAGTACTGAGGGAGTGCAACACTGTCGCACGGTCAGTACTGAGGGAGTGCAACACTGACACACGGTCAGTACTGAGGGAGTGCAACACTGTCGGACGGACAGTACGGAGGGAGTGCAACACTATCGCACGGTCAGTACTGAGGGAGTGCAACACTGTCGCACGGTCAGTACTGAGGGAGTGCAACACTGTCACACTGTCAGTACTGAGGGACTGCAACACTGTCGCACTGTCAGTACTGAGGCAGTGCAACACTGTCGCACGGTCAACGCTGAGGGAGTGCAACACTGTCGCACTGTCAGTACTGAGGGAGTGCAACACTGTCGCACGGTCAGTACTGAGGGAGTGCAACACTGTCGCACGGTCAGTACTGAGGGAGTGCAACACTGTCGCACGGTCAGTACTGAGGGAGTGCAACACTGTCGCACGGTCAGTACTGAGGGAGTGCAACACTGTCGCACGGTCAGTACTGAGGGAGTGCAACACTGTCGCACGGTCAGTACTGAGGGAGTGCAACACTGTCGCACGGTCAGTACTGAGGGAGTGCAGCACTGTCGCACGGTCAGTACTGAGGGAGTGCAGCACTGTCGCACGGTCAGTACTGAGGGAGTGCAACACTGTCGCACGGTCAGTACTGAGGGAGTGCAACACTGTCGCACGGTCAGTACTGAGGGAGTGCAACACTGTCGCACGGTCAGTACTGAGGGAGTGCAACACTGTCGCACGGTCAGTACTGAGGGAGTGCAACACTGTCGCAAGGTCAGTACTGAGGGAGTGCAACACTGTCGCACGGTCAGTACTGAGGGAGTGCAACACTGTCGTATGGTCAGTACTGAGGGAGTGCAACACTGTCACACGGTCTGTACTGAGGGAGTGCAACACTGTCGCACGGTCAGTACTGAGGGAGTGCAACACTGTCGCACGGTCAGTACTGAGGGAGTGCAACACTGTCGCACGGTCAGTACTGAGGGAGTGCAACACTGTCACATGGTCAGTACTGAGGGAGTGCAACACTGTCGCACGGTCAGTACTGAGGGAGTGCAACACTGTCACACGGTCAGTACTGAGGGAGTGCAACACTGTCGCACGGTCAGTACTGAGGGAGTGCAACACTGTCGCACTGTCAGTACTGAGGGAGTGCAACACTGTCGCACTGTCAGTAATGAGGGAGTGCAACACTGTCGCACGGTCAGTACTGAGGGAGTGCAACACTGTCGCAAGGTCAGTACTGAGGGAGTGCAACACTGTCGCACGGTCAGTACTGAGGGAGTGCAACACTGTCGCACGGTCAGTACTGAGGGAGTACAACACTGTCACACGGTCAGTACTGAGGGGGTGCAGCACATTCGCACGGTCAGTACTGAGGGAGTGCAACACTGTCACACGGTCAGTACTGAGGGAGTGCAACACTGTCGCACGGTCAGTACAGAGGGAGTGCAACACTAACGCACGGTCAGTACTGAGGGAGTGCAACACTGCGGACGGACAGTACGGAGGGAATGCAACACTCTCGCACGGTCAGTACTGAGGGAGTGCAATACTGTCGCACGGTCAGTACTGAGGGGGTGCAACAATGTCACACTGTCAGTACTGAGGGACTGCAACACTGTCGCACTGTCAGTACTGAGGCAGTGCAAGACTGTCGCACGGTCAACGCTGAGGGAGTGCAAAACTGTCGCACTGTCAGTACTGAGGGAGTACAACTCTGTCGCACGGTCAGCGCTGAGGGAGTGCAACACAGTCGCACTGTCAGTACTGAGGGAGTGCAACACGGTCACACGGTCAGTACTGAGGAAGTGCAACACTGTCCCATGGTCAGTACTGAGGGAGTGCAACACTGTCGCAAGGTCAGTACTGAGGGAGGGCAACACTGTCAAACGGTCAGTACTGAGGGAGTACAACACTGTCGCATGGTCAGCGCTGAGAGAGTGCAACACTGTCGCACTGTCAGTACTGAGGGAGTGCAATACTGTCGCACGGTCAGTACTGAGGGGGTGCAACAATGTCACACTGTCAGTACTGAGGGACTGCAACACTGTCGCACTGTCACTACTGAGGGAGTGCAACACTGTCGCACGGTCAGCGCTGAGGGAGTGCAACACTGTCGCACTGTCAGTACTGAGGGAGAGCAACACTGTCGCACGGTCAGGACTGAGGGAGTGCAGCACTGTCGCAAGGTCAGTACTGAGGGAGCGCAACACTGTCGCATGGTCAGTACTGAGGGATCGCAACACTGTCGCACGGTCAGTACTGAGGGAGTGCAACACTGTCACACGGTCAGTACTGAGTGAGTGCAACACTGTCGCAAGGTCAGTAATGAGGGAGTGCAACACTGTCGCACGGCCTGTAGTGAGGGAGTGCAACACTGTCTCACGGTCAGTACTGAGGGAGTGCAGCACTGTCGCACCGTCAGTACTGAGGGAGTGCAACACTGTCGCACGGTCAGTACTGAGGGATTGCAACACTCTCGCCCGGTCAATACTGAGGGATTGCAGCACTGTCGCACGGTCAGTACTGAGGGAGTGCAGCACTGTCGCACTGTCAGTACTGAGGGAGTGCAACACTTTCGCATGGTCAGTAATGAGGGAGAGCAACACTGTCGCACGTTCAGTACTGAAGGAGTGCAAAACTGTCGCACGGTCAGTAATGGGGGAGTGCAACACTGTCGCACGGTCAGTACTGAGGGAGTGCAACACTGTCACATGGTCAGTACTGAGGGAGTGCAACACTGTCGCACGGTCAGTACTGAGGGAGTGCAACACTGTCGCACGGTCAGTACTGAGGGAGTGCAACACTGTCGCACGGTCAGTACTGAGGGAGTGCAACACTGTCGCACGGTCAGTACTGAGGGAGTGCAACACTGTCGCACGGTCAGTACTGAGGGAGTACAACACTGTCGCACGGTCAGTACTGAGGGAGTGCAACACTGTCGCACGGTCAGTACTGAGGGAGTGCAACACGGTTGTATTTCATCGCTGAGGGAGTGCAACACTGTCGCACGGTCAGTACTGAGGGATGCAACACTGTAGCACGGTCAGTACTGAGGGAGTGCAACACTGTCGCACGGTCAGTACTGAGGGAGTGCAACACTGTCGCACGGTCAGTACTGAGGGTGTACAACACTGTCGCACGGTCAGTACTGAGGGAGTGCAACACTGTCGCACTGTCAGTACTGAGGGAGTGCAACACTGTCGCACGGTCAGTACTGAGGGAGTGCAACACTGTCGCACGGTCAGTACTGAGGGAGTGCAACACTGTCGCACGGTCAGTACTGAGGGAGTGCAACACTGTCGCACGGTCAGTACTCAGGGAGTGCAACACGGTCACACGGTCAGTACTGAGGAAGTGCAACACTGTCACATGGTCAGTACTGAGGGAGAGCAACACTGTCGCACGGTCAGTACTGAGGTAGTGCAACACTGTCAAACGGTCAGTACTGAGGGAGTACAACACTGTCGCATGGTCAGCGCTGAGAGAGTGCAACACTGTCGCACTGTCAGTACTGAGGAAGTGCAACACTTGCGCATGGTCAGTAATGAGGGCGTGCAACACGGTCGCACGTTCAGTACTGAAGGAGTGCAACACTGTCGCAAGGTCAGTAATGGGGGAGTGCAACACTGTCGCACAGTCAGTACTGAGGGAGTTCAACACTGTCACACGGTCAGTACTGAGGGGGTGCAGCACATTCGCACGGTCAGTACTGAGGGAGTGCAACATTGTCACACGGTCAGTACTGAGGGAGTGCAACACTGTCGCATGGTCAGGAATGAGGGTGTGCAACACTGTCGCACGTTCAGTACTGAGGGAGTGCAACACTGTCGCAAGTTCAGTAATGGGGGAGTGCAACACTGTCGCACGGTCAGTACTGCGGGAGTGCAACACTGTCACACGGTCAGTACTGAGGGGGTGCAGCACTGTCGCACGGTCAGTACTGAGGGAGTGCAACACTGTCACACGGTCAGTTCCGAGGGAGTGCAACACTGTCACACGGTCAGTACTGAGGGAGTGCAACACTGTCGCACGGTCAGTACTGAGGGAGTGCAACACTGTCGCACGGTCAGTACTGAGGGAGTGCAACACTGTCGAACTGTCAGTACGGAGGAAGTGCAACACTTTCGCACGGTCAGTACTGAGGGAGTGCAACACTGTCGCACGGTCAGTACTGAGGGAGTGCAACACTGTCACACTGTCAGTACTGAGGGAGTGCAACACTGTCGCACTGTCAGTACTGAGGCAGTGCAACACTGTCGCACGGTCAGTCGCTGAGGGAGTGCAACACTGTCGCACTGTCAGTACTGAGGGAGTACAACTCTGTCGCACGGTCAGCGCTGAGGGAGTGCAACACTGTCGCACTGTCAGTACTGAGGGAGTGCAACACTGTCGCACGGTCAGTACTGAGGGAGTGCAGCACTGTCGCAAGGTCAGTACTGAGGGAGCGCAACACTGTCGCATGGTCAGTACTGAGGGATCGCAACACTGTCGCACGGTCAGTACTGAGGGAGTGCAACACTGTCACACGGTCAGTACTGAGTGAGTGCAACACTGTCGCACGGTCAGTAATGAGGGAGTGCAAAACTGTCGCACGGTCAGTAATGGGGGAGTGCAACACTGTCGCACGGTCAGTACTGAGGGAGTGCAACACTGTCGCACGGTCAGTACTGAGGGAGTGCAACACTGTCGCACGGGTAGTACTGAGGGAGTGCAACACTGTCACACG
Source organism: Carcharodon carcharias (assembly GCF_017639515.1). Classification (NCBI taxonomy): domain Eukaryota; kingdom Metazoa; phylum Chordata; class Chondrichthyes; order Lamniformes; family Lamnidae; genus Carcharodon; species Carcharodon carcharias. The sequence continues at coordinate 26,521,835 of NC_054507.1, read as the reverse complement.
GTCAGTACTGAGGGAGTGCAACACTGTCGCATGGGTAGTACTGAGGGAGTGCAACGATGTCGTACCATCAGTACTGAGGGTGTGCAACACTATCCCACGGTCAGTACTGAGGGAGTGCAACACTGTCGCACGGGTAGTACTGAGGGTGTGCAACAATGTCGCACCGTTAGTCCTGAGGGAGTACAACACTGTCGCACGGTCAGTACTGAGGGAGTGCAGCACTGTCGCACAGTCATTACTGACGGAGTGCAAAACTGTCACACGGTCAGTACTGAGGGAGTGCAACAATGTCGCACCGTCAGTACTGAGGGAGCGCAACACTGTCGCACGGTAAGTACTGATGGAGTGCAACACTGTCGCACGGTCAGTACTGAGGGAGAGCAGCACTGTCACACAGTCAGTACTGAGGGAGTGCAGCACTGTCGCACTGTCAGTACTGAGGGAGTGCAACACTTTCGCATGGTCAGTACTGAGGGAGAGCAACACTGTCGCATGGGTAGTACTGAGGGAGTGCAACGATGTCGTACCATCAGTACTGAGGGTGTGCAACACTATCCCACGGTCAGTACTGAGGGAGTGCAACACTGTCGCACGGGTAGTACTGAGGGAGTGCAACAATGTCGCACCGTCAGTACTGAGGGAGTGCAACACGGTACAAGGTCAGTACTGAGGAAGTGCAACACTGTCACATGGTCAGTACTGAGGGAGTGCAACACTGTCACACGGTCAGTACTGAGGGAGTACAACAATATCGCACGGTCAGTACTGAGGGAGTGCAGCACTGTCACACGGTCAGTACTGAGGGTGCGCAACACTGTCGCACGGTCAGTACTGAGGGAGCGCAACACTGTCGCACGGTCAGTACTGAGGGAGTGCAATACTGTCGCACGGTCAGTACTGAAAGAGTGCAACACTGTCGCACGGTCAGTAGTGAGGGAGTGCAACACTGTCGCACGGTCAGTACTGAGGGAGTGCAACACGGTCGCACGGTCAGTACTGAGGGAGTGCAACACTGTTGCACGGTAAGTACTGAGGGAGTGCAACACTGTCGCACGGTCACGAATGAGGGATTGCAACACTGTTGCACAGTCATTCCTGATGGATTGCAAAACTGTCGCACGGTCAGTACTGAGGGAGTGCAACAATGTCGCACCGTCAGTACTGAGGGAGCGCAACACTGTCGCACGGTAAGTACTGATGGAGTGCAACACTGTCGCATGGTCAGTACTGAGGGAGTGCAACACTGTCGCACGCTCAGTACTGAGGGAGAGCAGCACTGTCACACGGTCAGTACTGAGGGAGTGCAGCACTTTCGCACTGTCAGTACTGAGGGAGTGCAACACTTTCGCATGGTCAGTACTGAGGGAGTGCAACACTATCGCACGGTCAGTGCTGAGGGAGTGCAACACTGTCGCACAGACAGTAATGAGGGAATGCCACACTGTCGCACGGTCAGTACTGAGGGAGTGCAAAACTGTCGCAAGGTCAGTACTGAGGGGGTGTAACAATGTCACAAGGTCAGTACAGAGGGAGTGCAACACTGTCGCATGGTCAGTACTGAGGGAGTGCAACACTGTCACACGGTCAGTACTGAGGGAGTGCAAAAATGTCGTACCGTCAGTACTGAGGGTGCGCAACACTGTCAAAGGGTCAGTACTGAGGGAGTGCAACACTGTCGCACGGTCAGTACTGACGGTGTGCAACACTGTCGCACGGTCAGTACTGAGGGAGGGCAACACTGTCGCACGGTCAGTACTGAGGGAGTGCAACACTGTCGCACGGGTAGTACTGAGGGAGTGCAACACTGTCGCACGGTCAGTACTGAGGGAGTTCAACACTGTCACACGGTCAGTACTGAGGGAGTGCAACACTGTCGCATGGGTAGTACTGAGGGAGTGCAACGATGTCGTACCATCAGTACTGAGGGTGTGCAACACTGTCACACGGGCAGTACTGAGGGAGTGCAACACTGTCGCACGGGTAGTACTGAGGGAGTGCAACAATGTCGCACCGTCAGTACTGAGGGAGTGCAACACGGTCACACGGTCAGTACTGAGGAAGTACAACACTGTCACATAGTCAGTACTGAGGGAGTGCAACACTGTCACACGGTCAGTACTGAGGCAGTGCAACACTGTCGCACGGTCAACGCTGAGGGAGTGCAACACTGTCGCACTGTCAGTACTGAGGGAGTACAACTCTGTCGCAAGGTCAGCGCTGAGGGAGTGCAACACTGTCGCACTGTCAGTACTGAGGGAGTGCAACACTGTCGCACGGTCAGTACTGAGGGAGTGCAGCAATGTCACACGGTCAGTACTGATGGAGCGCAACACTGTCGCATGGTCAGTACTGAGGGAGCGCAACAGTGTCGCACGGTCAGTACTGAGTGAGTGCAACACTGTCGCACGGTCAGTAATGAGGGAGTGCAACACTGTCGCACGGTCAGTACTGAGGGAGTGCAACACTGTCGCACGGTCAGTACTGAGGGAGTGCAACACTGTCGCACGGTCAGTACTGAGGGAGTGCAACACTCTCACCCGGTCAATACTGAGGGAGTGCAGCACTGTCGCACGGTCAGTACTGAGGGAGTGCAGCACTGTCGCACTGTCAGTACTGAGGGAGTGCAACACTTTCGCATGGTCAGTAATGAGGGAGAGCAACACAGTCGCACGTTCAGTACTGAAGGAGTGCAACACTGTCGCACGGTCAGTAATGGGGGAGTGCAACACTGTCGCACGGTCAGTACTGAGGGAGTGCAACACTGTCACATGGTCAGTACTGAGGGGGTGCAGCACATGCGCACGGTCCGTACTGAGGGAGAGCAACACTGTCGCACGGTCAGTACTGAGGGAGTGCAACACTGTCGCACGGTCAGTAGAGAGGGAGTGCAACACTATCGCACGGTCAGTACTGAGGGAGTGCAACACTGTCGCACGGACAGTACTGAGGGAATGCAACACTGTCGCACGGTCAGTACTGAGGCAGTACAACACTGTCGCACGATCAACGCTGAGGGAGTGCAACACTGTCGCACTGTCAGTACTGAGGGAGTGCAACACTCTCGCACGGTCAGTACTGATGGACTGCAGCACTGTCACACGGTCAGTACTGAGGGAGCGCAACACTGTCGCATGGTCAGTACTGAGGGAGCGCAACACTGTCGCACGGTCAGTACTGAGGGAGTGCAACACTGTCACACGGTCAGTACTGAGTGAGTGCAACACTGTCGCACGATCAGTAATGAGGGAGTGCAACACTGTCGCACGGTCAGTAGTGAGGGAGTGCAACACTGTCTCACGGTCAGTACTGAGGGAGTGCAACACTGTCGCACGGTCAGTACTGAGGGAGTGCAACACTGTCGCACGGTCAGTACTGAGGGAGTGCAACACTCTCGCCCGGTCAATACTGAGGGAGTGCAGCACTGTCGCACGGTCAGTACTGAGGGAGTGCAGCACTGTCGTACCATCAGTACTGAGGGTGTGCAACACTGTCACACGGGCTGTACTGAGGGAGTGCAACACTGTCGCACGGGTAGTACTGAGGGAGAGCAACAATGTCGCACGGGTCAGTACTGAGGGAGTGCAACACGGTCACACGGTCAGTACTGAGGAAGTGCAACACTGTCACATGGTCAGTACTGAGGGAGTGCAACACTGTCGCACGGTCAGTACTGAGGGAGTGCAACACTGTCAAACGGTCAGTACTGAGGAAGTACAACACTGTCGCATGGTCAGCGCTGAGAGAGTGCAACACTGTCGCACTGTCAGTACTGAGGAAGTGCAACACTTTCGCATGTTCAGAAATGAGGGCGTGCAACACGGTTGCACGTTCAGTACTGAAGGAGTGCAACACTGTCGCAAGGTCAGTAATGGGGGAGTGCAACACTGTCGCACGGTCAGTACTGAGGGAGTGCAACACTGTCGCACGGTCAGTACTGAGGGAGTCCAACACTGTCACACGGTCAGTACTGAGGGGGTGCAGCACATTCGCACGGTCAGTACTGAGGGAGTGCAACACTGTCACACGGTCAGTACTGAGGGAGTGCAACACTGTCGCACGGTCAGTACAGAGGGAGTGCAACACTAACGCACGGTCAGTACTGAGGGAGTGCAACCCTGCGGACGGACAGTACGGAGGGAATGCAACACTCTCGCACGGTCAGTACTGAGGGAGTGCAATACTGTCGCACGGTCAGTACTGAGGGGGTGCAACAATGTCACACTGTCAGTACTGAGGGACTGCAACACTGTCGCACTGTCAGTACTGAGGCAGTGCAAGACTGTCGCACGGTCAACGCTGAGGGAGTGCAAAACTGTCGCACTGTCAGTACTGAGGGAGTACAACTCTGTCGCACGGTCAGCGCTGAGGGAGTGCAACACAGTCGCACTGTCAGTACTGAGGGAGTGCAACACGGTCACACGGTCAGTACTGAGGAAGTGCAACACTGTCCCATGGTCAGTACTGAGGGAGTGCAACGATGTCGTACCATCAGTACTGAGGGTGTGCAACACTATCCCACGGTCAGTACTGAGGGAGTGCAACACTGTCGCACGGGTAGTACTGAGGGTGTGCAACAATGTCGCACCGTTAGTCCTGAGGGAGTACAACACTGTCGCACGGTCAGTACTGAGGGAGTGCAGCACTGTCGCACAGTCATTACTGACGGAGTGCAAAACTGTCACACGGTCAGTACTGAGGGAGTGCAACAATGTCGCACCGTCAGTACTGAGGGAGCGCAACACTGTCGCACGGTAAGTACTGATGGAGTGCAACACTGTCGCACGGTCAGTACTGAGGGAGAGCAGCACTGTCACACGGTCAGTACTGAGGGAGTGTAGCACTGTCGCACTGTCAGTACTGAGGGAGTGCAACACTTTCGCATGGTCAGTACTGAGGGAGAGCAACACTGTCGCATGGGTAGTACTGAGGGAGTGCAACGATGTCGTACCATCAGTACTGAGGGTGTGCAACACTATCCCACGGTCAGTACTGAGGGAGTGCAACACTGTCGCACGGGTAGTACTGAGGGAGTGCAACAATGTCGCACCGTCAGTACTGAGGGAGTGCAACACGGTACAAGGTCTGTACTGAGGAAGTGCAACACTGTCACATGGTCAGTACTGAGGGAGTGCAACACTGTCACACGGTCAGTACTGAGGGAGTACAACAATATCGCACGGTCAGTACTGAGGGAGTGCAGCACTGTCACACGGTCAGTACTGAGGGTGCGCAACACTGTCGCACGGTCAGTACTGAGGGAGCGCAACACTGTCGCACGGTCAGTACTGAGGGAGTGCAATACTGTCGCACGGTCAGTACTGAAAGAGTGCAACACTGTCGCACGGTCAGTAGTGAGGGAGTGCAACACTGTCGCACGGTCAGTACTGAGGGAGTGCAACACGGTCGCACGGTCAGTACTGAGGGAGTGCAACACTGTTGCACGGTAAGTACTGAGGGAGTGCAACACTGTCGCACGGTCACGAATGAGGGATTGCAACACTGTTGCACAGTCATTCCTGATGGATTGCAAAACTGTCGCACGGTCAGTACTGAGGGAGTGCAACAATGTCGCACCGTCAGTACTGAGGGAGCGCAACACTGTCGCACGGTAAGTACTGATGGAGTGCAACACTGTCGCACGGTCAGTACTGAGGGAGTGCAACACTGTCGCACGCTCAGTACTGAGGGAGAGCAGCACTGTCACACGGTCAGTACTGAGGGAGTGCAGCACTTTCGCACTGTCAGTACTGAGGGAGTGCAACACTTTCGCATGGTCAGTACTGAGGGAGTGCAACACTATCGCACGGTCAGTGCTGAGGGAGTGCAACACTGTCGCACAGACAGTAATGAGGGAATGCCACACTGTCGCACGGTCAGTACTGAGGGAGTGCAAAACTGTCGCAAGGTCAGTACTGAGGGGGTGTAACAATGTCACAAGGTCAGTACAGAGGGAGTGCAACACTGTCGCATGGTCAGTACTGAGGGAGTGCAACACTGTCACACGGTCAGTACTGAGGGAGTGCAAAAATGTCGTACCGTCAGTACTGAGGGTGCGCAACACTGTCAAAGGGTCAGTACTGAGGGAGTGCAACACTGTCGCACGGTCAGTACTGACGGTGTGCAACACTGTCGCACGGTCAGTACTGAGGGAATGCAACACTGTCGCACGGTCAGTACTGAGGGAGTGCAACACTGTCGCACGGGTAGTACAGAGGGAGAGCAACACTGTCGCACGGTCAGTACTGAGGGAGTGCAACACTGTCACACGGTCAGTACTGAGGGAGGGCAAAACTGTCGCACGGGTAGTACTGAGGGAGTGCAACGATGTCGTACCATCAGTACTGAGGGTGTGCAACACTGTCACACGGGCAGTACTGAGGGAGTGCAACACTGTCGCAAGGGTAGTACTGAGGGAGTGCAACAATGTCGCACCGTCAGTACTGAGGGAGTGCAACACGGTCACACGGTCAGTACTGAGGAAGTACAACACTGTCACATAGTCAGTACTGAGGGAGTGCAACACTGTCACACGGTCAGTACTGAGGCAGTGCAACACTGTCGCACGGTCAACGCTGAGGGAGTGCAACACTGTCGCACTGTCAGTACTGAGGGAGTACAACTCTGTCGCACGGTCAGCGCTGAGGGAGTGCAACACTGTCGCACTGTCAGTACTGAGGGAGTGCAACACTGTCGCACGGTCAGTACTGAGGGAGTGCAGCACTCTCACACGGTCAGTACTGAGGGAGCGCAACACTATCGCATGGTCAGTACTGAGGGAGTGCAACACTGATGCATGTTCAGTACTGAGTGAGTGCAACACTGTCGCACGGTCAGTAATGAGGGAGTGCAACACTGTCGCACGGTCAGTACTGAGGGAGTGCAACACTGTCGCACGGTCAGTACTGAGGGAGTGCAACACTGTCGCACGGTCAGTACTGAGGGAGTGCAACACTCTCGCACGGTCAATACTGAGGGAGTGCAGCACTGTCGCACGGTCAGTACTGAGGGAGTGCAGCACTGTCGCACTGTCAGTACTGAGGGAGTGCAACACTTTCGCATGGTCAGTAATGAGGGAGAGCAACACAGTCGCACGTTCAGTACTGAAGGAGTGCAACACTGTCGCACGGTCAGTAATGGAGGAGTACAACACTGTCGCACGGTCAGTACTGAGGGAGTGCAACACTGTCACATGGTCAGTACAGAGGGGGTGCAGCACATGCGCACGGTCCGTACTGAGGGAGAGCAACACTGTCGCAGAGTCAGTACTGAGGGAGTGCAACACTGTAGCACGGTCAGTAGAGAGGGAGTGCAACACTATCGCACGGTCAGTACTGAGGGAGTGCAACACTGTCGCACGGACAGTACTGAGGGAATGCAACACTGTCGCACGGTCAGTACTGAGGCAGTGCAACACTGTCGCACGGTCAACGCTGAGGGAGTGCAACACTGTCGCACTGTCAGTACTGAGGGAGTGCAACACTATCGCACGGTCAGTACTGAGGGAGTGCAGCACTGTCACACGGTCAGTACTGAGGGAGCGCAACACTGTCGCATGGTCAGTACTGAGGGAGCGCAACACTGTCGCACGGTCAGTACTGAGGGAGTGCAACACTGTCGCACGGTCAGTACTGAGGGAGTGCAACACTGTCGCACGGTCAGTACTGAGGGAGTGCAACACTGTCGCACGGTCAGTACTGAGGGAGTGCAACACTGTCGCACGGTCAGTACTGAGGGAGTGCAACACTGTCGCACGGTCAGTACTGAGGGAGTGCAACACTGTCGCACGGTCAGTACTGAGGGAGTGCAACACTGTCGCACGGTCAATACTGAGGGAGTGCAGCACTGTCGCACGGTCAGTACTGAGGGAGTGCAGCACTGTCGCACTGTCAGTACTGAGGGTGTGCAACACTGTCACACGGGCAGTACTGAGGGAGTGCAACACTGTCGCACGGGTAGTACTGAGGGAGTGCAACAATGTCGCAAGGTCAGTACTGAGGGAGTGCAACACGGTCACACGGTCAGTACTGAGGAAGTGCAACACTGTCACATGGTCAGTACTGAGGGAGTGCAACACTGTCACACAGTCAGTACTGAGGGAGTGCAACACTGTCACACAGTCAGTACTGAGGGAGAACAACACTGTCGCATGGTCAGCGCTGAGAGAGTGCAACACTGTCGCACTGTCAGTACTGAGGAAGTGCAACACTTTCGCATGGTCAGAAATGAGGGAGTGCAACACGGTTGCACGTTCAGTACTGAAGGAGTGCAACACTGTCGCAAGGTCAGTAATGGGGGAGTGCAACACTGTCGCACGGTCAGTACTGAGGGAGTGCAACACTGTCGCACGGTCAGTACTGAGGGAGTCCAACACTGTCACACGGTCAGTACTGAGGGGGTGCAGCACATTCGCACGGTCAGTACTGAGGGAGTGCAACTCTGTCACACGGTCAGTACTGAGGGAGTGCAACACTGTCGCACGGTCAGTACAGAGGGAGTGCAACACTAACGCACGGTCAGTACTGAGGGAGTGCAACCCTGCGGACGGACAGTACGGAGGGAATGCAACACTCTCGCACGGTCAGTACTGAGGGAGTGCAATACTGTCGCACGGTCAGTACTGAGGGGGTGCAACAATGTCACACTGTCAGTACTGAGGGACTGCAACACTGTCGCACTGTCAGTACTGAGGCAGTGCAAGACTGTCGCACGGTCAACGCTGAGGGAGTGCAAAACTGTCGCACTGTCAGTACTGAGGGAGTACAACTCTGTCGCACGGTCAGCGCTGAGGGAGTGCAACACAGTCGCACTGTCAGTACTGAGGGAGTGCAACACGGTCACACGGTCAGTACTGAGGAAGTGCAACACTGTCCCATGGTCAGTACTGAGGGAGTGCAACACTGTCGCAAGGTCAGTACTGAGGGAGTGCAACACTGTCAAACGGTCAGTACTGAGGGAGTACAACACTGTCGCATGGTCAGCGCTGAGAGAGTGCAACACTGTCGCACTGTCAGTACTGAGGGAGTGCAATACTGTCGCACGGTCAGTACTGAGGGGGTGCAACAATGTCACACGGTCAGTACTGAGGGAGTGCAACACTGTCGCACGGTCAGTACTGAGGGAGTGCAACACTGTCGCACGGTCAGTACTGAGGGAGTGCAACACTGTCGCACTGTCAGTACTGAGGGAGTGCAACACTGTCGCACGGTCAGTACTGAGGGAGTGCAACACTGTCGCACGGTCAGTACTGAGGGAGTGCAACACTGTCGCACGGTCAGTACTGAGGGAGTGCAACACTGTCGCACGGTCAGTACTGAGGGAGTGCAACACTGTCGCACGGTCAGTACTGAGGGAGCGCAACACTGTCGCACGGTCAGTACTGAGGGAGTGCAACACTGTCGCACGGTCAGTACTGAGGGAGTGCAACACTGTCGCACGGTCAGTACTGAGGGAGTGCAACACTGTCGCACGGTCAGTACTGAGGGAGTGCAACACTGTCGCACGGTCAGTACTGAGGGAGTGCAGCACTGTCGCACGGTCAGTACTGAGGGAGTGCAACACTGTCGCACGGTCAGTACTGAGGGAGTGCAGCACTGTCGCACTGTCAGTACTGAGGGAGTGCAACACTTTCGCATGGTCAGTAATGAGGGAGTGCAACACTGTCGCACGTTCAGTACTGAAGGAGTGCAACACTGTCGCACGGTCAGTAATGGGGGAGTGCAACACTGTCGCACGGTCAGTACTGAGGGAGTGCAACACTGTCGCACGGTCAGTACTGAGGGAGTGCAACACTGTCGCACGGTCAGTACTGAGGGAGTACAACACTGTCGCACGGTCAGTACTGAGGGAGTGCAACACTGTCGCACGGTCAGTACTGAGGGAGTGCAACACTGTCGCACGGTCAGTACTGAGGGAGTGCAACACTGTCGCACGGGTAGTACTGAGGGAGTACAACACTGTCGCACGGTCAGTACTGAGGGAGTGCAACACTGTCGCACGGTCAGTACTGAGGGAGAGCAACACTGTCGCACAGTCAGTACTGAGGGAGTGCAACACTGTAGCACGGTCAGTAGAGAGGGAGTGCAACACTATCGCACGGTCAGTACTGAGGGAGTGCAACACTGTCGCACGGTCAGTACTGAGGGAGTGCAACACTGTCGCACGGTCAGTACTGAGGGAGTGCAACACTGTCGCACTGTCAGTACTGAGGGGGTGTAACAATGTCACACGGTCAGTAATGAGGGAGTGCAACACTGTCGCATGGTCAGTAATGAGGGAGTGCAGCACTGTCGCACGGTCAGTACTGACGGAGTGCAACAATGTCGCACGGTCAGTACTCAGGGAGTGCAACACTGTCACACGGTCAGTACTGAGGGAGTGCAACACAGTCACATGGTCAGTACTGAGGAAGTGCAACACTGTCGCACGGTCAGTACTGAGGGAGTGCAACACTGTCACACGGTCAGTACTGAGGGAGTACAACACTGTCGCATGGTCAGCGCTGAGAGAGTGCAACACTGTCGCACTGTCAGTACTGAGGAAGTGCAACACTGTCGCATGGTCAGTAATGAGGGTGTGCAACACTGTCGCACTGTCAGTACTGAAGGAGTGCAACACTGTCGCAAGGTCAGTAATGGGGGAGTGCAACACTGTCGCACGGTCAGTACTGAGGGAGTTCAACACTGTCACACGGTCAGTACTGAGGGGGTGCAGCACATTCGCACGGTCAGTACTGAGGGAGTGCAACACTGTCACACGGTCAGTACTGAGGGAGTGCAACACTGTCGCACGGTCAGTACAGAGGGAGTGCAACACTAACGCACGGTCAGTACTGAGGGAGTGCAACACTGTCGGACGGACAGTACGGAGGGAATGCAACACTATCGCACGGTCAGTACTGAGGGAGTGCAATACTGTCGCACGGTCAGTACTGAGGGGGTGCAACAATGTCACACTGTCAGTACTGAGGGACTGCAACACTGTCGCACTGTCAGTACTGAGGCAGTGCAAGACTGTCGCACGGTCAACGCTGAGGGAGTGCAACACTGTCGCACTGTCAGTACTGAGGGAGTACAACTCTGTCGCACGGTCAGCGCTGAGGGAGTGCAACACTGTCGCACTGTCAGTACTGAGGAAGTGCAACACTTTCGCATGTTCAGAAATGAGGGCGTGCAACACGGTTGCACGTTCAGTACTGAAGGAGTGCAACACTGTCGCAAGGTCAGTAATGGGGGAGTGCAACACTGTCGCACGGTCAGTACTGAGGGAGTGCAACACTGTCGCACGGTCAGTACTGAGGGAGTCCAACACTGTCACACGGTCAGTACTGAGGGGGTGCAGCACATTCGCACGGTCAGCACTGAGGGAGTGCAACACTGTCACACGGTCAGTACTGAGGGAGTGCAACACTGTCGCACGGTCAGTACAGAGGGAGTGCAACACTAACGCACGGTCAGTACTGAGGGAGTGCAACCCTGCGGACGGACAGTACGGAGGGAATGCAACACTCTCGCACGGTCAGTACTGAGGGAGTGCAATACTGTCGCACGGTCAGTACTGAGGGGGTGCAACAATGTCACACTGTCAGTACTGAGGGACTGCAACACTGTCGCACTGTCAGTACTGAGGCAGTGCAAGACTGTCGCACGGTCAACGCTGAGGGAGTGCAAAACTGTCGCACTGTCAGTACTGAGGGAGTACAACTCTGTCGCACGGTCAGCGCTGAGGGAGTGCAACACTGTCGCACTGTCAGTACTGAGGGAGTGCAACACGGTCACACGGTCAGTACTGAGGAAGTGCAACACTGTCCCATGGTCAGTACTGAGGGAGTGCAACACTGTCGCAAGGTCAGTACTGAGGGAGTGCAACACTGTCAAACGGTCAGTACTGAGGGAGTACAACACTGTCGCATGGTCAGCGCTGAGAGAGTGCAACACTGTCGCACTGTCAGTACTGAGGGAGTGCAATACTGTCGCACGGTCAGTACTGAGGGGGTGCAACAATGTCACACTGTCAGTACTGAGGGACTGCAACACTGTCGCACTGTCACTACTGAGGGAGTGCAACACTGTCGCACGGTCAACGCTGAGGGTGTGCAACACTGTCGCACTGTCAGTACTGAGGGAGTACAACTCTGTCGCACGGTCAGCGCTGAGGGAGTGCAACACTGTCGCACTGTCAGTACTGAGGGAGAGCAACACTGTCGCACGGTCAGTACTGAGGGAGTGCAGCACTGTCGCAAGGTCAGTACTGAGGGAGCGCAACACTGTCGCATGGTCAGTACTGAGGGATCGCAACACTGTCGCACGGTCAGTACTGAGGGAGTGCAACACTGTCACACGGTCAGTACTGAGTGAGTGCAACACTGTCGCACGGTCAGTAATGAGGGAGTGCAACACTGTCGCACGGTCCTGTAGTGAGGGAGTGCAACACTGTCTCACGGTCAGTACTGAGGGAGTGCAGCACTGTCGCACCGTCAGTACTGAGGGAGTGCAGCACTGTCGCACGGTCAGTACTGAGGAGTGCAGCACTGTCGCACTGTCAGTACTGAGGGAGTGCAACACTTTCGCATGGTCAGTAATGAGGGAGTGCAACACTGTCGCACGGTCAGTACTGACGGAGTGCAACACTGTCGCACGGTCAGTACTGAGGGAGTGCAACACTGTCGCACGGTCAGTACTGAGGGAGTGCAACACTGTCGCACGGTCAGTACTGAGGGAGTGCAACACTGTCGCACGGTCAGTACTGAGGGAGTGCAACACTGTCGCACGGTCAGTACTGAGGGAGTGCAGCACTGTCGCACGGTCAGTACTGAGGGAGTGCAACACTGTCGCACGGTCAGTACTGAGGGAGTGCAACACTGTCGCACGGTCAGTACTGAGGGAGTGCAACACTGTCGCACGGTCAGTACTGAGGGAGTGCAACACTGTCGCACGGTCAGTACTGAGGGAGAGCAACACTGTCGCACGGTCAGTACTGAGGGAGTGCAACACTGTCGCACGGTCAGTACTGAGGGAGTGCAACACTGTCGCACGGTCAGTACTGAGGGAGTGCAACACTGTCGCACGGTCAGTACTGAGGGAGTGCAACACTGTCGCACGGTCAGTACTGAGGGAGTGCAACACTGTCGCACTGTCAGTACTGAGGGGGTGTAACAATGTCACACGGTCAGAACTGAGGGAGTGCAACACTGTCGCATGGTCAGTAATGAGGGAGTGCAGCACTGTCGCACGGTCAGTACTGACGGAGTGCAACACTGTCGCACGGTCAGTACTGAGGGAGTGCAACACGGTCACACGGTCAGTACTGAGGAAGTGCAACACTGTCACATGGTCAGTACTGAGGGAGAGCAACACTGTCGCACGGTCAGTACTGAGGGAGTGCAACACTGTCACACGGTCAGTACTGAGGGAGTACAACACTGTCGCATGGTCAGCGCTGAGAGAGTGCAACACTGTCGAACTGTCAGTACGGAGGAAGTGCAACACTTGCGCATGGTCAGTAATGAGGGTGTGCAACACTGTCGCACGTTCAGTACTGAAGGAGTGCAACACTGTCGCAAGGTCAGTAATGGGGGAGTGCAACACTGTCGCACGGTCAGTACTGAGGGAGTTCAACACTGTCACACGGTCAGTACTGAGGGGGTGCAGCACATTCGCACGGTCAGTACTGAGGGAGTGCAACACTGTCACACGGTCAGTACTGAGGGAGTGCAACACTGTCGCACGGTCAGTACAGAGGGAGTGCAACACTAACGCACGGTCAGTACTGAGGGAGTGCAACACTGTCGGACGGACAGTACGGAGGGAATGCAACACTATCGCACGGTCAGTACTGAGGGAGTGCAATACTGTTGCACGGTCAGTACTGAGGGGGTGCAACAATGTCACACTGTCAGTACTGAGGGACTGCAACACTGTCGCACTGTCAGTACTGAGGCAGTGCAAGACTGTCGCACGGTCAACGCTGAGGGAGTGCAACACTGTCGCACTGTCAGTACTGAGGGAGTACAACTCTGTCGCACGGTCAGCGCTGAGGGAGTGCAACACTGTCGCACTGTCAGTACTGAGGGAGTGCAACACGGTCACACGGTCAGTACTGAGGAAGTGCAACACTGTCACATGGTCAGTACTGAGGGAGTGCAACACTGTCGCAAGGTCAGTACTGAGGGAGTGCAACACTGTCAAACGGTCAGTACTGAGGGAGTACAACACTGTCGCATGGTCAGCGCTGAGAGAGTGCAACACTGTCGCACTGTCAGTACTGAGGAAGTGCAACACTTTCGCATGGTCAGGAATGAGGGTGTGCAACACTGTCGCACGTTCAGTACTGAAGGAGTGCAACACTGTCGCAAGGTCAGTAATGGGGGAGTTCAACACTGTCACACGGTCAGTACTGAGGGGGTGCAGCACATTCGCACGGTCAGTACTGAGGGAGTGCAACACTGTCACACGGTCAGTTCCGAGGGAGTGCAACACTGTCACACGGTCAGTACTGAGGGAGTGCAACACTGTCGCACGGTCAGTACAGAGGGAGTGCAACACTAACGCACGGTCAGTACTGAGGGAGTGCAACACTGTCGCACGGTCAGTACGGAGGGAGTGCAACACTGTCGCACGGTCAGTACTGAGGGAGTGCAACACTGTCGCACGGTCAGTACTGAGGGAGTGCAACACTGTCACACTGTCAGTACTGAGGGACTGCAACACTGTCGCACGGTCAGTACTGAGGGAGTGCAACACTGTCGCACGGTCAGACTGAGGGAGTGCAACACTGTCGCACTGTCAGTACTGAGGGAGTACAACTCTGTCGCACGGTCAGTACTGAGGGAGTGCAACACTGTCGCACTGTCAGTACTGAGGGAGTGCAACACTGTCGCACGGTCAGTACTGAGGGAGTGCAACACTGTCGCAAGGTCAGTACTGAGGGAGCGCAACACTGTCGCACGGTCAGTACTGAGGGAGTGCAACACTGTCGCACGGTCAGTACTGAGGGAGTGCAACACTGTCACACGGTCAGTACTGAGGGAGTGCAACACTGTCGCACGGTCAGTAATGAGGGAGTGCAACACTGTCGCACGGTCAGTACTGAGGGAGTGCAACACTGTCGCACGGTCAGTACTGAGGGAGTGCAACACTGTCGCACGGTCAGTACTGAGGGAGTGCAACACTGTCGCACGGTCAGTACTGAGGGAGTGCAACACTGTCGCACGGTCAGTACTGAGGGAGTGCAACACTGTCGCATGGTCAGTACTGAGGGAGTGCAACACTGTCGCATGGTCAGTACTGAGGGAGTGCAACACTGTCGCACGGTCAGTACTGAGGGAGTGCAACACTGTCGCACGGTCAGTACTGAGGGTGTGCAACAATGTCGCACGGTCAGTACTGAGGGAGTGCAACACTGTCGAACGTTCAGTACTGAGGGAGTGCAACACTGTCGCACGGTCAGTACTGAGGGAGTGCAAAACTGTCACACGGTCAGTACTGAGGGAGTGCAACACTGTCGCACCGTCAGTACTGAGGGAGTGCAACACTGTCGCACGGTCAGTACTGAGGGAGTGCAACACTGTCGCACGGTCAGTACTGAGGGAGAGCAGCACTGTCACACGGTCAGTACTGAGGGAGTGCAGCACTGTCGCACTGTCAGTACTGAGGGAGTGCAACACTTTCGCATGGTCAGTACTGAGGAAGAGCAACACTGTCGCATGGGTAGTACTGAGGGAGTGCAACGATGTCGTACCATCAGTACTGAGGGTGTGCAACACTATCCCACGGTCAGTACTGAGGGAGTGCAACACTGTCGCACGGGTAGTACTGAGGGAGTGCAACTCTGTCGCACAGACAGTAATGAGGGAATGCCACACTGTCGCATGGTCAGTACTGAGGGAGTGCAAAACTGTCGCAAGGTCAGTACTGAGGGAGGGCAACACTGTCAAACGGTCAGTACTGAGGGAGTACAACACTGTCGCATGGTCAGCGCTGAGAGAGTGCAACACTGTCGCACTGTCAGTACTGAGGAAGTGCAACACTTTCGCATGGTCAGAAATGAGGGTGTGCAACACTGTCGCACGTTCAGTACTGAAGGAGTGCAACACTGTCGCACGGTCAGTACTGAGGGAGTGCAACACTGTCGCACGGTCAGTACTGAGGGAGTGCAACACTGTCGCACGGTCAGTACTGAGGGAGTGCAACACTGTCGCACGGTCAGTACTGAGGGAGTGCAACACTGTCGCATGGTCAGTACTGAGGGAGTGCAACACTGTCGCACGGTTAGTACTGAGGGAGTGCAACACTGTCGCACGGTCAGTACTGAGGGAGTGCAACACTGTCGCACGGTCAGTACTGAGGGAGTGCAACACTGTCGCACGGTCAGTACTGAGGGAGTGCAACACTGTCGCACGGTCAGTACTGAGGGAGTGCAACACTGTCGCACTGTCAGTACTGAGGGAGTGCAACACTGTCGCACTGTCAGTACTGAGGGAGTGCAACACTGTCGCACGGTCAGTACTGAGGGAGTGCAACACTGTCGCACTGTCAGTACTGAGGGAGTACAACTCTGTCGCACGGTCAGCGCTGAGGGAGTGCAACACTGTCGCACTGTCAGTACTGAGGGAGTGCAACACTGTCGCACGGTCAGTACTGAGGGAGTGCAGCACTCTCACACGGTCAGTACTGAGGGAGCGCAACACTGTCGCATGGTCAGTACTGAGGGATCGCAACACTGTCGCACGGTCAGTACTGAGGGAGTGCAACACTGTCACACGGTCAGTACTGAGTGAGTGCAACACTGTCGCACGGTCAGTAATGAGGGAGTGCAAAACTGTCGCACGGTCAGTAATGGGGGAGTGCAACACTGTCGCACGGTCAGTACTGAGGGAGTGCAACACTGTCGCACGGTCAGTACTGAGGGAGTGCAACACTGTCGCACGGGTAGTACTGAGGGAGTGCAACACTGTCACACGGTCAGTACTGAGGGAGTGCAACACTGTCGCATGGGTAGTACTGAGGGAGTGCAACGATGTCGTACCATCAGTACTGAGGGTGTGCAACACTATCCCACGGTCAGTACTGAGGGAGTGCAACACTGTCGCACGGGTAGTGCTGAGGGTGTGCAACAATGTCGCACCGTTAGTCCTGAGGGAGTACAACACTGTCGCACGGTCAGTACTGAGGGAGTGCAGCACTGTCGCACAGTCATTACTGACGGAGTGCAAAACTGTCACACGGTCAGTACTGAGGGAGTGCAACAATGTCGCACCGTCAGTACTGAGGGAGCGCAACACTGTCGCACGGTAAGTACTGATGGAGTGCAACACTGTCGCACGGTCAGTACTGAGGGAGAGCAGCACTGTCACACGGTCAGTACTGAGGGAGTGCAGCACTGTCGCACTGTCAGTACTGAGGGAGTGCAACACTTTCGCATGGTCAGTACTGAGGGAGAGCAACACTGTCGCATGGGTAGTACTGAGGGAGTGCAACGATGTCGTACCATCAGTACTGAGGGTGTGCAACACTATCCCACGGTCAGTACTGAGGGAGTGCAACACTGTCGCACGGGTAGTACTGAGGGAGTGCAACAATGTCGCACCGTCAGTACTGAGGGAGTGCAACACGGTACAAGGTCAGTACTGAGGAAGTGCAACACTGTCACATGGTCAGTACTGAGGGAGTGCAACACTGTCACACGGTCAGTACTGAGGGAGTACAACAATATCGCACGGTCAGTACTGAGGGAGTGCAGCACTGTCACACGGTCAGTACTGAGGGTGCGCAACACTGTCGCACGGTCAGTACTGAGGGAGCGCAACACTGTCGCACGGTCAGTACTGAGGGAGTGCAATACTGTCGCACGGTCAGTACTGAAAGAGTGCAACACTGTCGCACGGTCAGTAGTGAGGGAGTGCAACACTGTCGCACGGTCAGTACTGAGGGAGTGCAACACGGTCGCACGGTCAGTACTGAGGGAGTGCAACACTGTTGGCACGCCCTGTCGGAGGTCAGCGCGTGAGTGAGCGCTGCTGCTATCAGATGGTCAGCGCTGAGGGATTTGCCGCACTGTCGTAGGCTCAGCGCTTGAGGGAGTGCCGCACTGTCGGAGGGGCAGTGCTGAGGGAGCGCCGCACTGTCGGAGGGGCAGTACTGAGGGAGTGCCGCACTGTCGGAGAGTCAGCGCTGAGGGAGCGCCGCACTGTCGGAGGGGCAGTACTAAGCGAGAGCTGCACTGTCGGAGGGTCAGTGCTGAGGGAGCGACGCACTGTCACTGCTGAGGGAGCGCCGCAGTGTCAGAGGGTCAGCACTGAGTGAGTGCCGCACTGTCGGAGGGTCAGTACTGAGGGATCGCCGCACTGTCTGAGGGTCAGTGCTATGGGAGTGCTGCACTGTGGGAGGGGCAGTGCTGAGCGAGTACCGCACTGTCAGAGAGTGAGTACTGAGGGAGAGCCGCACTGTCGGAGAGTCAGCACTGGGGGAACTCCGCAGTGTCGGAGGGTCAGTACTGAGGGAGTGCCGCACTGTCGCAGGGTAAGTACTGAGGGAGTGCAGCACTGTCGGAGGGTCAGCGCTGAGGAAGTGCCGCACTGCCGGAGGGTCAGCGTTTGGGGAGTGCCGCACTGTCGGAGGGTCAGCGCTGAGGGACGCCGCACTGTCGGAGGGTCAGTGCTGAGGGTGCGCCACACCGTCAGTGGGTCAGCGCTGAGGGAGCGCCGAACTTTCGGAGGGTCAGCACTGAGGGAACGCCGCACTGTAGGAGAGCCAGCGCTGAGGGAGTGCCGCACTGGCGGACGGTCAGTACAGAGGGAGTGCGGCACTGTCGGAGGGTCAGTGCCGAGGGAGTGCCGCATTGTCGGAGGGTCAGCGCTGAGGGAGTGCCGCACTGTCGAAGGGTCAGTACTGAGGGAGCGCCGCACTGTCGGAGGGTGAGTACTGAGGGAGCGCTGCACTGTCGGAGGGACAGTGCAGAGGGAGCGCCGCACTGTCGGAGGGTAAGTAGTGAGGGAGTGCCGCACTGTCGGACGGTCAGTACTGAGGGAGTGCGGCACTGTCGGAGGGTCAGTACTGAGGGAGTGCCGCACTGTCGGACGGTCAGTACTGAGGGAGTGCGGCACTGTCGGAGGTTCAGCGCTGAGGGAGTGCCGCATTGTCGGAGGGTCAGCGCTGAGGGAGTGCCGCACTGTCGGGGGGTCAGCGCTGAGGGAGCGCAGCACTGTCGGAGAGTCAGCGCTGAGGGAGCGCTGCGCTGTCGGAGGGTTAGTGCTGAGGGAGTGCCGCACAGTCGGAGAGTCAGCGCTGAGGGAGCGCCGCACTGTCGGAGGGTCAGTACTGAGGGAGTGCCGCACTGTCGGAGGATCAGCGCTGAGGGAGCGCCGCGCTATCAGAGAGTCAGCGCTGAGGGAGCGCCGCACCGTTGGAGGGTAACTGCTGAGGGAGTGCCGCACTGTCGGAGGATCAGCGCTGAGGGAGCGCAGCACTGTCGGAGGGTCAGCGCTAAGGGAGTGCCGCACCGTCGGAGGGTCAGTGCTGAGGGAGCGCCGCGCTGTTGGAGGGTCAGTGCTGAGGGAGTGCCGAACTGTCGGAAGGTCAGCGCTGAGGGAGCGCTGCTCTATCGGAGGGTCAGCGCTGAGGGAGTGCCGCAATGTCGGAGGGTCAGCGCTGAGGGAGTGCCGCGCTGTCAGAGAGTCAGTACTGAGGGAGTGCCGCACTGTTGGAGGGTCAGTGCTGAGGGAGAGCCGCACTGTCAGAGAGTCAGTACTGAGGGAGTGCCGCACTGTTGGAGGGTCAGTGCTGAGGGAGCGCCACACTGTCGGAGGGTCAGTGCTGAGGGAGTGCCGCACTGTCGGAAGGTCAGTGCTCAGGGAGTGCCGAACTGTCGGAAGGTCAGTACTGAGGGAATGCCGCACTGTCGGAGGGTCAGTGCTGAGGGAGCGCCGCACTGTCGGAGGGTCAGTACTGAGGGAGCGCCGCACTATCGGAGGGTCAGCGCTGAGGGAGCGCTGCTCTATCGGAGGGTCAGCGCTGAGGGAGTGCCGCACTGTCGGAGGGTCAGCGCTGAGGGAGTGCCGCACTGTCGGAGGCTCAGCGCTGAGGGAGTGCCGCACTGTCGGAGGTTCAGTGCTGAGGGAGAGCCGCACTGTCGGAGAGTAAGTGCTGAGGGAGTGCCGCACTGTCGGAGAGTCAGCGCTGAGGGAGCGCCGCACTGTCGGAGGGGCAGTGCTGAGGGAGCGCCGCACTGTCGGAGGGGCAGTACTGAGGGAGTGCCGCACTGTCGGAGAGTCAGCGCTGAGGGAGCGCCGCACTGTCGGAGGGGCAGTACTAAGCGAGAGCTGCACTGTCGGAGGGTCAGTGCTGAGGGGGCGACGCACTGTCACTGCTGAGGGAGCGCCGCAGTGTCAGAGGGTCAGCACTGAGTGAGTGCCGCACTGTCGGAGGGTCAGTACTGAGGGATCGCCGCACTGTCTGAGGGTCAGTGCTATGGGAGTGCTGCACTGTGGGAGGGGCAGTGCTGAGCGAGTACCGCACTGTCAGAGAGTGAGTACTGAGGGAGAGCCGCACTGTCGGAGAGTCAGCACTGGGGGAACTCCGCAGTGTCGGAGGGTCAGTACTGAGGGAGTGCCGCACTGTCGCAGGGTAAGTACTGAGGGAGTGCAGCACTGTCGGAGGGTCAGCGCTGAGGAAGTGCCGCACTGCCGGAGGGTCAGCGTTTGGGGAGTGCCGCACTGTCGGAGGGTCAGCGCTGAGGGACGCCGCACTGTCGGAGGGTCAGTGCTGAGGGTGCGCCACACCGTCAGTGGGTCAGCGCTGAGGGAGCGCCGAACTTTCGGAGGGTCAGCACTGAGGGAACGCCGCACTGTAGGAGAGCCAGCGCTGAGGGAGTGCCGCACTGGCGGACGGTCAGTACAGAGGGAGTGCGGCACTGTCGGAGGGTCAGTGCCGAGGGAGTGCCGCATTGTCGGAGGGTCAGCGCTGAGGGAGTGCCGCACTGTCGAAGGGTCAGTGCTGAGTGAGAGCCGCACTGTCGGAGGGTCAGTGCTGAGGGAGTGCCGCACTGTCGGAGGGTCAGTACTGAGGGAGCGCCGCACTGTCGGAGGGTGAGTACTGAGGGAGCGCTGCACTGTCGGAGGGACAGTGCAGAGGGAGCGCCGCACTGTCGGAGGGTAAGTAGTGAGGGAGTGCCGCACTGTCGGACGGTCAGTACTGAGGGAGTGCGGCACTGTCGGAGGGTCAGTACTGAGGGAGTGCCGCACTGTCGGACGGTCAGTACTGAGGGAGTGCGGCACTGTCGGAGGTTCAGCGCTGAGGGAGTGCCGCATTGTCGGAGGGTCAGCGCTGAGGGAGTGCCGCACTGTCGGGGGGTCAGCGCTGAGGGAGCGCAGCACTGTCGGAGAGTCAGCGCTGAGGGAGCGCTGCGCTGTCGGAGGGTTAGTGCTGAGGGAGTGCCGCACAGTCGGAGAGTCAGCGCTGAGGGAGCGCCGCACTGTCGGAGGGTCAGTACTGAGGGAGTGCCGCACTGTCGGAGGATCAGCGCTGAGGGAGCGCCGCGCTATCAGAGAGTCAGCGCTGAGGGAGCGCCGCACCGTTGGAGGGTAACTGCTGAGGGAGCGCAGCACTGTCGGAGGGTCAGCGCTAAGGGAGTGCCGCACCGTCGGAGGGTCAGTGCTGAGGGAGCGCCGCGCTGTTGGAGGGTCAGTGCTGAGGGAGTGCCGAACTGTCGGAAGGTCAGCGCTGAGGGAGCGCTGCTCTATCGGAGGGTCAGCGCTGAGGGAGTGCCGCAATGTCGGAGGGTCAGCGCTGAGGGAGTGCCGCGCTGTCAGAGAGTCAGTACTGAGGGAGTGCCGCACTGTTGGAGGGTCAGTGCTGAGGGAGAGCCGCACTGTCAGAGAGTCAGTACTGAGGGAGTGCCGCACTGTATGAGGGTCAGTGCTGAGGGAGCGCCACACTGTCGGAGAGTAAGCGCTTAGGGAGCGCCGCACTGTCGGAGGGTCAGTGCTGAGGGAGTGCCGCACATTCGGAGGGTCAGTACTGAGGGAGTGCTTCACTGTCGGAGAGTCAGTACTGAGGGAGTGCCACACTGTCGGAGAGTCAGCGCTGAGGGAGTGCCGCACTGTCGGAGGGTCAGTACTGAGGGAGCGCCGCACTGTCGGAGGGTAAGTACTGAGGGAGTGCCGCATTGTCGGAGGGTCAGTACTGAGGGACGCCGCACTGTCGGAGGGTCAGTGCTGAGGGAGCGCCACACCGTCAGTGGGTCAGCGCTGAGGGAGCGCCGAACTTTCGGAGGGTCAGCACTGAGGGAGCACCGCACTGTTGGAGAGCCAGCGCTGAGGGAGTGCCGCACTGGCGGGCGGTCAGTATAGAGGGAGTGCGGCACTGTCGGAGGGTCAGTGCCGAGGGAGTGCCGCATTGTCGGAGGGTCAGCGCTGAGGGAGTGCCGCACTGTCGGACGGTCAGTGCTGAGGGAGTGCGGCACTGTCGGAGGGTCAGTGTTGAGGGAGTGCCGCATTGTCGGAGGGTCAGCGCTGAGGGAGTGCCGCATTGTCGGAGGGTCAGTGCTGAGGGAGTGCCGCATTGTCGGAGGGTCAGCGCTGAGGGAGTGCCGCATTGTCGGAGGGTCAGTACTGAGGGAGCGCCGCACTGTCGGAGGGTCAGTGCTGAGTGACTGTCGCACTGTCGGAGGGTCAGTGCTGAGGGAGTGCCGCACTGTCGGAGGGTCAGTACTGAGGGAGCGCCGCACTGTCGGAGGGTGAGTACTGAGGGAGTGCTGCACTGTCGGAGGGACAGTGCGGAGGGAGCGCCGCACTGTCGGAGGGTGAGTACTGAGGGAGTGCTGCACTGTCGGACGGTCAGTAATGAGGGAGTGCGGCACTGTCGGAGGGTCAGTACTGAGGGAGTGCCGCACTGTCGGACGGTCAGTACTGAGGGAGTGCGGCACTGTCGGAGGTTCAGCGCTGAGGGAGTGCCGCATTGTCGGAGGGTCAGCGCTGAGGGAGTGCCGCACTGTCGGAAGGTCAGTGCTGAGGGAGTGCCGAACTGTCGGAAGGTCAGTACTGAGGGAATGCCGCACTGTCGGAGGGTCAGTGCTGAGGGAGCGCCGCACTGTCGGAGGGTCAGTACTGAGGGAGCGCCGCACTATCGGAGGGTCAGCGCTGAGGGAGCGCTGCTCTATCGGAGGGTCAGCGCTGAGGGAGTGCCACACTGTCGGAGGGTCAGCGCTGAGGGAGTGCCGCACTGTCGGAGGCTCAGCGCTGAGGGAGTGCCGCACTGTCGGAGGTTCAGTGCTGAGGGAGAGCCGCACTGTCGGAGAGTAAGTACTGAGGGAGTGCCGCACTGTCGGAGAGTCAGCGCTGAGGGAGCGCCGCACTGTCGGAGGGGCAGTACTAAGCGAGAGCTGCACTGTCGGAGGGTCAGTGCTGAGGGAGCGACGCACTGTCACTGCTGAGGGAGCGCCGCAGTGTCAGAGGGTCAGAACTGAGTGAGTGCTGCACTGTCGGAGGGTCAGTACTGAGGGATCGCCGCACTGTCTGAGGGTCAGTGCTATGGGAGTGCTGCACTGCGGGAGGGGCAGTGCTGAGCAAGTACCGCACTGTCAGAGAGTGAGTACTGAGGGAGAGCCGCACTGTCGGACAGTCAGCACTGGGGAAACTCCGCAGTGTCAGAGGGTCAGTACTGAGGGAGTGCCGCACTGTCGGAGGGTAAGTACTGAGGGAGTGCAGCACTGTCGGAGGGTCAGCGCTGAGGATGTGCCGCACTGCCGGAGGGTCAGCGTTTGGGGAGTGCCGCACTGTCGGAGGGTCAGCACTGAGGGACGCCGCACTGTCGGAGGGTCAGTGCTGAGGGTGCGCCACACCGTCAGTGGGTCAGCGCTGAGGGAGCGCCGAACTTTCGGAGGGTCAGCACTGAGGGAGCGCCGCACTGTTGGAGAGCCAGCGCTGAGGGAGTGCCGCACTGGCGGACGGTCAGTACAGAGGCAGTGCAGCACTGTCGGAGGGTCAGTGCCGAGGGAGTGCCGCATTGTCGGAGGGTCAGCGCTGAGGGAGTGCCGCACTGTCGGAGGATCAGTACTGAGGGAGCGCCGCAATATCAGAGAGTCAGCGCTGAGGGAGCGCCGCACCGTTGGAGGGTAACTGCTGAGGGAGTGCCGCACTGTCGGAGGATCAGCGCTGAGGGAGCGCAGCACTGTCGGAGGGTCAGCGCTAAGGGAGTGCCGCACCGTCGGAGGGTCAGTGCTGAGGGAGCGCCGCGCTGTTGGAGGGTCAGTGCTGAGGGAGTGCCGAACTGTCGGAAGGTCAGCGCTGAGGGAGCGCTGCTCTATCGGAGGGTCAGCGCCGAGGGAGTGCCGCAATGTCGGAGGGTCAGCGCTGAGGGAGTGCCGCGCTGTCAGAGAGTCAGTACTGAGGGAGTGCCGCACTGTTGGAGGGTCAGTGCTGAGGGAGAGCCGCACTGTCAGAGAGTCAGTACTGAGGGAGTGCCGCACTGTATGAGCGTCAGTGCTGAGGGAGTGCCGCACATTCGGAGGGTCAGTACTGAGGGAGTGCTTCACTGTCGGAGAGTCAGTACTGAGGGAGTGCCGCACTGTCGGAGGGTCAGTACTGAGGGAGCGCCGCACTGTCGGAGGGTAAGTACTGAGGGAGTGCCGCACTGTCGGAGGGTCAGTACTGAGGGACGCCGCACTGTCGGAGGGTCAGTGCTGAGGGAGCGCCACACCGTCAGTGGGTCAGCGCTGAGGGAGCGCCGAACTTTCGGAGGGTCAGCACTGAGGGAGCGCCGTACTGTTGGAGAGCCAGCGCTGAGGGAGTGCCGCACTGGCGGACGGTCAGTACTGAGGGAGTGCGGCACTGTCGGAGGGTCAGTGCCGAGGGAGTGCCGCATTGTCGGAGGGTCAGCGCTGAGGGAGTGCCGCACTGTCGGACGGTCAGTGCTGAGGGAGTGCGGCACTGTCGGAGGGTCAGTGTTGAGGGAGTGCCGCATTGTCGGAGGGTCAGTGCTTAGGGAGCGCTGCACTGTCGGAGGGTCAGTGCTGAGGGAGAGCCGCATTGTCGGAGGGTCAGCGCTGAGGGAGTGCCGCATTGTCGGAGGGTCAGTACTGAGGGAGCGCCGCACTGTCGGAGGGTCAGTGCTGAGTGACTGTCGCACTGTCGGAGGGTCAGTGCTGAGGGAGTGCCGCACTGTCGGAGGGTCAGTACTGAGGGAGCGCCGCACTGTCGGAGGGTGAGTACTGAGGGAGTGCTGCACTGTCGGAGGGACAGTGCGGAGGGAGCGCCGCACTGTCGGAGGGTGAGTACTGAGGGAGTGCTGCACTGTCGGACGGTCAGTAATGAGGGAGTGCAGCACTGTCGGAGGGTCAGTGCCGAGGGAGTGCCGCATTGTCGGAGGGTCAGCGCTGAGGGAGTGCCGCACTGTCGGACGGTCAGTACTGAGGGAGTGCGGCACTGTCGGAGGGTCAGTGTTGAGGGAGTGCCGCATTGTCGGAGGGTCAGTGTTGAGGGAGCGCCGCACTGTCGGTGGGTGAGTACTGAGGGAGTGCTGCACTGTCGGAGGGACAGTGCGGAGGGAGCGCCGCACTGTCGGAGGGTCAGTAGTGAGGGAGTGCCGCACTGTCGGACGCTCAGTACTGAGGGAGTGCGGCACTGTCGGAGGGTCAGTACTGAGGGAGTGCCGCACAGTCGGACGGTCAGTACTGAGGGAGTGCGGCACTGTCGGAGGTTCAGCGCTGAGGGAGTGCCGCATTGTCGGAGGGTCAGCGCTGAGGGAGTGCCGCACTGTCGGAAGGTCAGTGCTGAGGGAGCGCCGCACTGTCGGAAGGTCAGTACTGAGGGAATGCCGCACTGTCGGAGGGTCAGTGCTGAGGGAGCGCCGCACTGTCGGAGGGTCAGTACTGAGGGAGCGCCGCACTGTCGGAGGGTCAGCGCTGAGGGAGCGCTGCTCTATCGGAGGGTCAGCTCTGAGGGATTGCCGCACTGTCGGAGGCTCAGCGCTGAGGGAGTGCCGCACTGTCGGAGGTTCAGTGCTGAGGGAGAGCCGCACTGTCGGAGAGTAAGTACTGAGGGAGTGCCGCACTGTCGGAGAGTCAGCGCTGAGGGAGTGCCGCACTGTCGGAGGGGCAGTACTAAGCGAGAGCTGCACTGTCGGAGGGTCAGCGCTGACGGAGCGCCGCACCGTCGGAGGGTCAGTGCTGAGGGAGCGCTGCACTGTCGGAGGGTCAATGCTGAGGGAGTGCCGCACTGTCGGAGGGTCAGTACTGAGGGAGTGCCGCACTGTCGGAGGGTCATTACTGAGGGAGCGCCGCACTGTCGGAGGGTCAGTGCTGAGGGAGCGCCGCACTGTCGGTGGGTGAGTACTGAGGGAGTGCTGCACTGTTGGAGGGACAGTGCGGAGGGAGCGCCGCACTGTTGGAGGGTCAGTAGTGAGGGAGTGCCGCACTGTCGGACGGTCAGTACTGAGGGAGTGCGGCACTGTCGGAGGTTCAGCGCTGAGGGAGTGCCGCATTGTCAGAGGGTCATCGCTGAGGGAGTGCCGCACTGTCGGAAGGTCAGTGCTGAGGGAGCGCCGCACTGTCGGAAGGTCAGTACTGAGGGAATGCCGCACTGTCGGAGGGTCAGTGCTGAGGGAGCGCCGCACTGTCGGAGGGTCAGTACTGAGGGAGCGCCGCACTGTCGGAGGGTCAGCGCTGAGGGAGCGCTGCTCTATCGGAGGGTCAGCTCTGAGGGATTGCCGCACTGTCGGAGGCTCAGCGCTGAGGGAGTGCCGCACTGTCGGAGGTTCAGTGCTGAGGGAGAGCCGCACTGTCGGAGAGTAAGTACTGAGGGAGTGCCGCACTGTCGGAGAGTCAGCGCTGAGGGAGTGCCGCACTGTCGGAGGGGCAGTACTGAGGGAGTGCCGCACTGTCGGAGGGTCATTACTGAGGGAGCGCCGCACTGTCGAAGGGTCAGCGCTGAGGGAGTGTCGCACTGTCGGAGAGTCAGTACTGAGGGAGTGCTTCACTCTCGGAGAGTCAGTACTGAGGGAGTGCCACACTGTCGGACGGTCAGTACTGAGGGAGTGCCGCACTGTCGGAGCGTCATTACTGAGGGAGTGCCGCACTGTCGGAGGGTCATTACTGAGGGGGCGCCGCAGTGTCAGAGGTTCAGCGCTGAGGGAGCGCCGCACTGTCGAAGGGTCAGCGCTGAGAGAGCGCCGCACTGTCGGAGGGTCAGTACTGAGGGAGGGCCGCACTGTCGGAGGGTCAGTACTGAGGGAGTGCCGCACTGTCGGAGGGTCATTACTGAGGGAGCGCCGCACTGTCGGAGGGTCAGCGCCGAGGGAGCGCCGCACTGTCGAAGGGTCAGCGCTGAGGGAGCGCCGCACTGTCGAAGGGTCAGCGCTGAGGGAGTGCCGCACTGTCGGAGAGTCAGTACTGAGAGAGTGCTTCACTCTCGGAGAGTCAGACTGAGGGAGGGCCACACTGTCGGAGGGTCAGCGCTGAGGGAGTGCCGCACTGTCGGAGGGTCAGTACTGAGGGAGTGCCGCATTGTCGGAGGGTCAGCGCGGAGGGAGCGCCGCACTTTCAGACGGTCTGCACTAAGGGAGCAATGCACTGTCGGACGGTCAGAATTGAGGGAGTGAGGCACTGTCGGAGGGTCAGTGCTGAGGGAGTGCCGCAATGTCGGAGGGTCAGTACTGAGGGACGCCGCACTGTCAGTGGGTCAGTGCTGAGGGAGCGCCGCAATGTTGGAGATTCAGCGCTGAGGGAGTGCCGCACTGTCGGAGGGTCAGCACTGAGGGAGCGCCGCACTGTTGGAGGGTCAGCGCAGAGGGAGTGCCGCACTGTCGGACGGTCAGTACTGAGGAAGTGCCGCACTGTCGGAGGGTCAGTGCTGAGGGAGTGCCGCACTGTCGGAGGGTCAGTACTGAGGGAGTGCCGCACTGTCGGAGGGTCAGTGCTGAGGGAGTGCCACATTGTCGGAGGGTCAGCGCTGAGGGAGCGCCGCACTTTCAGACGGTCTGCACTAAGGGAGCAATGCACTGTCGGACGGTCAGAATTGAGGGAGTGAGGCACTGTCGGAGGGTCAGTGCTGAGGGTGTACCGCATTGTCAGAGGGTCAGCGCTGAGGGAGTGCCGCAATGTCGGAGGGTCAGTACTGAGGGACGCCGCACTGTCAGTGGGTCAGTGCTGAGGGAGCGCCGCAATGTTGGAGATTCAGCGCTGAGGGAGTGCCGCACTGTCGGAGGGTCAGCACTGAGGGAGTGCCGCACTGTTGGAGAGTCAGCGCAGAGGGAGTGCCGCACTGTCGGAGAGTCAGCGCAGAGGGAGTGCCGCACTGTCGGAGGGTCAGTACTGAGGAAGAGCGGCACTCTCGGAGGGTCAGTGCTGAGGGAGTGCCACATTGTCGGAGGGTCAGCGCTGAGGGAGTGCAGCACTGTCGCACGGTCAGTACTGAGGGAGTGCGGCACTGTCAGAGGGTCAGTGCTGAGGGAGAGCCGCACTGTCGGAGGGTCATTACTGAGGGAGCGCCGCACTGTCGGAGGGTCAGTACTGAGGGAGTGCCGCACTGTCGGAGGGTCATTACTGAGGGAGCGCCGCACTGTCGGAGGGTCAGCGCTGAGGGAGCGCCGCACTGTCGGACAGTTAGTACTGAGGGAGTGCCGCACTGTCGGAGAGTAAGTACTGAGGGAGTGCCGCACTGTCGGAGAGTCAGTGCTGAGGAGCGGCGCACTGTCGGAGGGGCAGTGCTGAGGGAGCACCGCACTGTCGGAGTGTGACTGCTGAGGGAGCGCTGCACTGTCGGTGGCTAAGTACTGAGGGAGCGCCGCACTGTCAGAGGGTCAGTGCTGAGGGAGCACCGCACTGTCGGAGGGTGACTGCTGAGGGAGCGCTGCACTGTCGGAGGCTAAGTACTGAGGGAGCGCCGCACTGTCAGTGGGTCAGTGCTGAGGGAGCGCCTCACTGTTGGAGGGTCTGTGCTGAGGTAGTGCCGCACTGTCGGAGAGTCAGTGCTGAGGGAGCGCAGCGCTGTCGGAGCGGCAGCGCTGAGGGAGCGCCGCACTGTCGGAGGGTCAGTGCTGAGGGAGCGCCGCACTGTCGGAGGGTCAGTACTGAGGGAGCGCCGCACTGTCGGAAGGTCAGTGCTGAGGGATTGCCGCAGTATCGGAGGTTCAGCGCTGAGGGAGTGCCGCACTGTTGGAGGGTCAGTACTGAGGGAGTGCCAGACTGTCGGAGGGTCAGCGCTGAGGGAGCGCCGCACTGTCGTAGGATCAGCGCTGAGGGAGCGCCGCACTGTCAGAGAGTCAGTACTGAGGGAGTGCTTCACTGTCGGAGAGTCTTTACTGAGGGAGTGCCACACTGTCGGAGAGTCAGCGCTGAGGGAGTGCCGCACTGTCGGAGGGTCAGTACTGAGGGAGCGCCGCACTGTCGGAGGGTAAGTACTGAGGGAGTGCCGAACTGTTGGAGCGACAGTGCTGAGGGAGCGCCGCACTATTGGAGGGTCAGTACTGAGGGAACGCCGCACTGTCGGAGGGTCAGCGCTGAGGGAGCGCCGCACTGTCGGAGGGTCAGTGCTGAGGGAGTGCCGCACTGTCGGAAGGTCAGCGCTGAGGGAGCGCTGCTCTATCGGAGGGTCAGCGCTGAGGGATTGCCGCACTGTCAGAGGGTCAGCGCTGAGGGAGTGCTGCACTGTCGGATGTCAGTGCTGAGGGACAGCCGAACTGTCGGACAGTTAGTACTGAGGGAGTGTCGCACTGTCGGAGAGTCAGCGCTGAGGGAGCGCCGCACTGTCGGAGGGTCAGTGCTGAGAGAGCGCCGCACTGTCGGAGGCTAAGTACTGAGGGAGCGCAGCACTGTCAGAGGGTCAGTGCTGAGGGAGCGCCTCAATGTCGGAGGGTCTGCGCTGAGGGAGCGCCGCACTGTTGGAGGGTCAGCGCTGAGGGAGCACAGCACTGTTGGAGAGTCAGCGCTGAGTGAGCGCAGCGCTGTCGGAGGGTCAGCGCTGAGGGAGTGCCGCACTGTCGGAGAGTCAGCGCTGAGGGAGCGCCGCACTGTCAGAGGGTCAGTGCTGAGGGAGAGCTGCACTGTCGGAGGGTCAGTGCTGAGGGAGTGCCGCACTGTCGGAGAGTGAGTACTGAGGGATTGCCGCACTGTCGGAGGGTCAGTGCTGAGGGAGCTCCGCACTGTCGGAGGGTCAGCACTGAGGGAGTGCCGCACTGTCGGAGGGTCATTACGGAGGGAGTGCCGAACTGTCGGAGGGTCATTACTGAGGGAGCGCCGCACTGTCGGAGGGACAGCACTGAGGGAACGCCGCACTCTCAGAGAGTCAGTACTGAGGGAGTGCTTCACTGTCAGAGAGTCAGTACTGAGGGAGTGCCACACTGTCGGAGAGTCAGCGCTGAGGGAGTGCCGCACTGTCGGAGGGGCAGCGCTGAGGGAGCGCCGCACTTTCAGACCGTCTGCACTAAGGGAGCAATGCACAGTCGGACGGTCAGAGTTGAGGGAGTGAGGCACTGTCGGAGGGTCAGTGCTGAGGGTGTACCGCATCGTCGGAGGGTCAGCGCTGAGGGAGTGCCGCAATGTCGGAGGTTCAGTACTGAGGGATGCCGCACTGTCAGTGGGTCAGTGCTGAGGGAGCGCCGCAATGTTGGAGATTCAGCGCTGAGGGAGTGCCGCACTGTCGGAGGGTCAGCACTGAGGGAGTGCCGCACTGTTGGAGAGTCAGCGCAGAGGGAGTGCCGCACTGTCGGAGGGTCAGTACTGAGGAAGAGCGGCACTCTCGGAGGGTCAGTGCCGAGGGAGTGCCACATTGTCGGAGGGTCAGCGCTGAGGGAGTGCAGCACTGTCGCACGGTCAGTACTGAGGGAGTGCGGCACTGTCAGAGGGTCAGTGCTGAGGGAGAGCCGCACTGTCGGAGGGTCATTACTGAGGGAGTGCCGCACTGTCGGAGGGTCAGTACTGAGGGAGTGCCGCACTGTCGGAGGGTCATTACTGAGGGAGCGCCGCACTGTCGGAGGGTCAGCGCTGAGGGAGCGGCGCACTGTCGGAGGGGCAGTGCTGAGGGAGCGCTGCACTGTCGGAGGGTCAGTGCTGAGGGAGTGCCGCACTGTCGGAAGGTCAGCGCTGAGGGAGCGCTGCTCTATCGGAGGGTCAGCGCTGAGGGATTGCCGCACTGTCAGAGGGTCAGCGCTGAGGGAGTGCTGCACTGTCGGATGTCAGTGCTGAGGGACAGCCGAACTGTCGGACAGTTAGTACTGAGGGAGTGTCGCACTGTCGGAGAGTCAGCGCTGAGGGAGCGCCGCACTGTCGGAGGGTCAGTGCTGAGAGAGCGCCGCACTGTCGGAGGCTAAGTACTGAGGGAGCGCAGCACTGTCAGAGGGTCAGTGCTGAGGGAGCGCCTCAATGTCGGAGGGTCTGCGCTGAGGGAGCGCCGCACTGTTGGAGGGTCAGCGCTGAGGGAGCACAGCACTGTTGGAGAGTCAGCGCTGAGTGAGCGCAGCGCTGTCGGAGGGTCAGCGCTGAGGGAGTGCCGCACTGTCGGAGAGTCAGCGCTGAGGGAGCGCCGCACTGTCAGAGGGTCAGTGCTGAGGGAGAGCTGCACTGTCGGAGGGTCAGTGCTGAGGGAGTGCCGCACTGTCGGAGAGTGAGTACTGAGGGATTGCCGCACTGTCGGAGGGTCAGTGCTGAGGGAGCTCCGCACTGTCGGAGGGTCAGCACTGAGGGAGTGCCGCACTGTCGGAGGGTCATTACGGAGGGAGTGCCGAACTGTCGGAGGGTCATTACTGAGGGAGCGCCGCACTGTCGGAGGGACAGCACTGAGGGAACGCCGCACTCTCAGAGAGTCAGTACTGAGGGAGTGCTTCACTGTCAGAGAGTCAGTACTGAGGGAGTGCCACACTGTCGGAGAGTCAGCGCTGAGGGAGTGCCGCACTGTCGGAGGGGCAGCGCTGAGGGAGCGCCGCACTTTCAGACCGTCTGCACTAAGGGAGCAATGCACAGTCGGACGGTCAGAGTTGAGGGAGTGAGGCACTGTCGGAGGGTCAGTGCTGAGGGTGTACCGCATCGTCGGAGGGTCAGCGCTGAGGGAGTGCCGCAATGTCGGAGGTTCAGTACTGAGGGATGCCGCACTGTCAGTGGGTCAGTGCTGAGGGAGCGCCGCAATGTTGGAGATTCAGCGCTGAGGGAGTGCCGCACTGTCGGAGGGTCAGCACTGAGGGAGTGCCGCACTGTTGGAGAGTCAGCGCAGAGGGAGTGCCGCACTGTCGGAGGGTCAGTACTGAGGAAGAGCGGCACTCTCGGAGGGTCAGTGCCGAGGGAGTGCCACATTGTCGGAGGGTCAGCGCTGAGGGAGTGCAGCACTGTCGCACGGTCAGTACTGAGGGAGTGCGGCACTGTCAGAGGGTCAGTGCTGAGGGAGAGCCGCACTGTCGGAGGGTCATTACTGAGGGAGCGCCGCACTGTCGGAGGGTCATTACTGAGGGAGCGCCGCACTGTCGGAGGGTCAGCGCTGAGGGAGCGGCGCACTGTCGGAGGGGCAGTGCTGAGGGAGCGCTGCACTGTCGGAGGCTAAGTACTGAGGGAGCGCCGCACTGTCAGAGGGTCAGTGCTGAGGGAGCACCGCACTGTCGGAGGGTGACTGCTGAGGGAGCGCTGCACTG
Source organism: Carcharodon carcharias (assembly GCF_017639515.1). NCBI lineage: Eukaryota > Metazoa > Chordata > Chondrichthyes > Lamniformes > Lamnidae > Carcharodon > Carcharodon carcharias. The sequence continues at coordinate 26,489,232 of NC_054507.1, read as the reverse complement.
TCGGAGGCTAAGTACTGAGGGAGCGCCGCACTGTCAGTGGGTCAGTGCTGAGGGAGCGCCTCACTGTTTGAGGGTCTGTGCTGAGGGAGCGCCGCACTGTCGGAGGGTCAGTGCTGAGGGAGCGCCGCACTGTCGGAGGGTCAGTACTGAGAGAGTGCTTCACTCTCGGACAGTCAGACTGAGGGAGGGCCACACTGTCGGAGACTCAGCGCTGAGGGAGTGCCGCACTGTCGGAGGGTCAGTACTGAGGGAGTGCCGCATTGTCGGAGGGTCAGCGCTGATGGAGCGCCGCACTTTCAGACGGTCTGCGCTGAGGGAGCAATGCACTGTCGGACGGTCAGTATTGAGGGAGTGAGGCACTGTCGGAGGGTCAGTGCTGAGGGTGTGCCACATTGTCGGAGGGTCAGCGCTGAGGGAGTGCCGCAATGTCGGAGGGTCAGTACTGAGGGACGCCGCACTGTCAGTGGGTCAGTGCTGAGGGAGCGCCGCAATGTTGGAGATTCAGTGCTGAGGGAGTGCCGCACTGTCGGAGGGTCAGCACTGAGGGAGCGCCGCACCGTCGGAGGGTCAGCGCTGAGGGAATGCCGCACGGTCGGAGGATCAGCGCTGAGGGAGTGCCGCACTGTCGGAGGTTCAGTGCTGAGGGAGAGCCGCACTGTCGGAGTGTCAGTGCTGAGGGAGATCCGCATTGTCGGAGGGTCAGAACTGAGGGAGTGCCGCACTGTCGGAGGGTCAGTACTGAGGGAGTGCCACACTGTCAGAGGGTCAGTGCTGAGGGAGCGCCGCACTGTCGTAGGATCAGCGCTGAGGGAGCGCCGCACTGTCAGAGAGTCAGTACTGAGGGAGTGCTTCACTGTCAGAGAGTCAGTACTGAGGGAGTGCCACACTGTCGGAGAGTCAGCGCTGAGGGAGTGCCGCACTGTCGGAGGGTCAGTACTGAGGGAGCGCCGCACTGTCGGAGGGTCAGCGCTGAGGGAGTGCCGCACTGTCGGAGGGGCAGTACTGAGGGAGTGCAGCACTGTCGGAGGGAGAGTGCTGAGGGAGCGACGCACTGTCGGAGGGTCAGTACTGAGGGAGCATCGCACGGTCGGAGGGTCAGTGCTGAGGGAGTGCCGCACTGTCGGAAGGTCTGCGCTGAGGGAGCGCTGCTCTATCGGAGGGTCAGCGCTGAGGGATTGCCGCACTGTCGGACGGTCAGCGCTGAGGGAGTGCCGCACTGTCGGAGATTCAGCCCTGAGGGAGCGCCGCACTTTTGGAGGGTCAGTGCTGAGGGAGCGCCGCACTGTCGGAGGGTCAGTACTGAGGGAGTGCCGCACTGTCGGAGATTCAGCGCTGAGGGAGCGCCGCACTGTCGGAGGCTAAGTACTGAGGGAGCGCCGCACTGTCAGAGGGTCAGTGCTGAGGGAGCGCCTCACTGTCGGAGGGTCTGTGCTGAGGGAGCACAGCGCTGTCGGAGAGTCAGCGCTGAGGGAGCACAGCGCTGTCGGAGAGTCAGCGCTGAGGGCGCGCCGCACTGTCAGAGGGTCAGTGCTGAGGGAGAGCCGCACTGTCGGAGGGTCAGCACTGAGGGAGTGCCGCACTGTCGGAGAGTGGGCACTGAGGGATTGCCGCACTGTCGGAGGGTCAGTGCTGAGGGAGCTCCGCACTGTCGGAGGATCAGTGCTGAGGGAGTGCCGCACTGTCGGAGGGTCAGCGCTGAGGGAGCGCCGCACTGTCGAAGGGTCAGTACTGAGGGAGTGCCGCACTGTCGGAGAGTCAGTACTGAGGGAGTGCTTCACTCTCGGAGAGTCAGTACTGAGGGAGTGCCACACTGTCGGAGACTCAGCGCTGAGGGAGTGCCGCACTGTCGGAGGGTCAGTACTGAGGGAGTGCCGCATTGTCGGAGGGTCAGCGCTGAGGCAGTGCCGCACTGTCGGACGGTCAGTACTGAGGGAGTGCAGCACTGTCGGAGGGTCAGTGCTGAGGGAGTGCCGCATTGTCGGAGGGTCAGCGCTGAGGGAGTGCCGCATTGTCGGAGGGTCAGTGCTGAGGGAGCGCCGCACTGTTGGAGAGTCAGCGCTGAGTGAGTGCCGCACTGTCGGAGGGTCAGTGCTGAGGGAGCGCCGCACTGTCAGAGGGTCAGTGCTGAGGGAGAGCCTCACTGTCGGAGGGTCAGCGCTGAGGGAGTGCCGCACTGTCGGAGAGTGGGTACTGAGGGATTGCCGCACTTTCGGAGGGTCAGTGCTGAGGGAGCGCCGCACTGTCGGAGGGTCAGTGCTGAGGGAGCTCCGCACTGTCGGAGGGTCAGTACTGAGGGAGCGCCGCACTGTCGGAGGGTCAGTGCTGAGGGAGTGCCGCACTGTCGGAGGGTCAGCGCTGAGGGAGTGCCGCACTGTCGGAGGGTCAGCGCTGAGGGAGCGCCGCACTGTCGAAGGGTCAGTACTGAGGGAGTGACGCACTGTCGGACGGTCAGTGCTGAGGGAGTGCCGCATTGTCGGAGGGTCAGCGCTGAGGGAGTGCCGCAATGTCGGAGGGTCAGTACTGAGGGACGCTGCACTGTCAGTGGGTCAGTGCTGAGGGAGCGCCGCACTGTTGGAGATTCAGCGCTGAGGGAGTGCCGCACTGTCGGAGGGTCAGCACTGAGGGAGTGCCGCACTGTCGGAGGGTCAGTGCTGAGGGAGTGCCGCACTGTCGGAGGGTCAGCGCTGAGGGAGTGCCGCACTGTCGGAGGGTCAGCGCTGAGGGAGCGCCGCACTGTCGAAGGGTCAGTACTGAGGGAGTGACGCACTGTCGGACGGTCAGTGCTGAGGGAGTGCCGCATTGTCGGAGGGTCAGCGCTGAGGGAGTGCCGCAATGTCGGAGGGTCAGTACTGAGGGACGCTGCACTGTCAGTGGGTCAGTGCTGAGGGAGCGCCGCACTGTTGGAGATTCAGCGCTGAGGGAGTGCCACACTGTCGGAGGGTCAGCACTGAGGGAGTGCCGCACTGTTGGAGAGTCAGCACAGAGGGAGTGCCGCACTGTCGGACGGTCAGTACTGAGTGAGTGCGGCACTGTCGGAGGGTCAGTGCCAAGGGAGTGCCGCATTGTCGGAGGGTCAGTGCTGAGGGAGAGCCGCACTGTCAGAGTGTCAGTGCTGAGGGAGAGCCGCACTGTCGGAGTGTCAGTTCTGAGGGAGATCCGCATTGTCGGAGGGTCAGAACTGAGGGAGTGCCGCACTGTTGGAGGGTCAGTACTGAGGGAGTGCCACACTGTCAGAGGGTCAGTGCTGAGGGAGCGCCGCACTGTCGTAGGATCAGCGCTGAGGGAGCGCCGCACTGTCAGAGAGTCAGTACTGAGGGAGTGCCACACTGTCGGAGAGTCAGCGCTGAGGGAGTGCCGCACTATCGGAGGGTCAGTACTGAGGGAGCGCCGCACTGTCGGAGGGTCAGCGCTGAGGGAGTGCCGCACTGTCGGAGGGTCAGTACTGAGGGATTGTAGCACTGTCGGAGGGAGAGTGCTGAGGGAGCGACGCACTGTCGGAGGGTCAGTACTGAGGGAGCATCGCACGGTTGGAGGGTCAGTGCTGAGGGAGTGCCGCACTGTCGGAAGGTCTGCGCTGAGGGAGCGCTGCTCTATCGGAGGGTCAGCGCTGAGGGATTGCCGCACTGTCGGACGGTCAGCGCTGAGGGAGTGCCGAACTGTCGGAGATTCAGCGCTGAGAGAGCGCCGCACTTTTGGAGGGTCAGTGCTGAGGGAGCGCCGCACTGTCGGAGGGTCGGTACTGAGGGAGTGCCGCACTGTCGGAGATTCAGCGCTGAGGGAGCGCCGCACTGTCGGAGGCTAAGTACTGAGGGAGCGCCGCACTGTCAGAGGGTCAGTGCTGAGGGAGCGCCTCACTGTCGGAGGGTCTGCACTGAGGGAGCGCCGCACTGTCGGAGGGTCAGCGCTGAGGGAGCGCAGCACTGTCAGAGGGTCAGTGCTGAGGGAGAGCCGCACTGTCGGAGGGTCAGTGCTGAGGGAGCACAGCGCTGTCGGAGAGTCAGCGCTGAGGGAGCGCCGCACTGTCAGAGGGTCAGTGCTGAGGGAGAGCCGCACTGTCGGAGGGTCAGCGCTGAGGGAGTGCCGCACTGTCGGAGAGTGGGTACTGAGGGATTGCCGCACTGTCGGAGGGTCAGTGCTGAGGGAGCTCCGCACTGTCGGAGGATCAGTGCTGAGGGAGTGCCGCACTGTCGGAGGGTCAGCGCTGAGGGAGCGCCGCACTGTCGAAGGGTCAGTACTGAGGGAGTGCCGCACTGTCGGAGAGTCAGTACTGAGGGAGTGCTTCACTCTCGGAGAGTCAGTACTGAGGGAGTGCCACACTGTCGGAGGGTCAGTACTGAGGGAGTGCCGCATTGTCGGAGGGTCAGCGCTGAGGCAGTGCCGCACTGTCGGATGGTCAGTACTGAGGAAGTGGAGCACTGTCGGAGGGTCAGTGCTGAGGGAGTGCCGCATTGTCGGAGGGTCAGCGCTGAGGGAGTGCCGCATTGTCAGAGGGTAAGTGCTGAGGGTGTGCCGCATTGTCGGAGGGTCAGCGCTGAGGGAGTGCCGCAATGTCGGAGGGTCAGTACTGAGGGACGCCGCACTGTCAGTGGGTCAGTGCTGAGGGAGCGCCGCACTGTTGGAGAGTCAGCGCTGAGTGAGTGCCGCACTGTCGGAGGGTCAGTGCTGAGGGAGAGCCGCACTGTCGGAGGGTCAGCGCTGAGGGAGTGCCGCACTGTCGGAGAGTGGGTACTGAGGGATTGCCGCACTGTCGGAGGGTCAGTGCTGAGGGAGCTCCGCACTGTCGGACGGTCAGTACTGAGGGAGTGGAGCACTGTCGGAGGGTCAGTGCTGAGGGAGTGCCGCATTGTCGGAGGGTCAGCGCTGAGGGAGTGCCGCATTGTCGGAGGGTAAGTGCTGAGGGTGTGCCGCATTGTCGGAGGGTCAGCGCTGAGGGAGTGCCGCAATGTCGGAGGGTCAGTACTGAGGGACGCCGCACTGTCAGTGGGTCAGTGCTGAGGGAGCGCCGCACTGTTGGAGAGTCAGCGCTGAGTGAGTGCCGCACTGTCGGAGGGTCAGTGCTGAGGGAGCGCCGCACTGTCAGTGGGTCAGTGCTGAGGGAGAGCCGCACTGTCGGAGGGTCAGCGCTGAGGGAGTGCCGCACTGTCGGAGAGTGGGTACTGAGGGATTGCCGCACTGTCGGAGGGTCAGTGCTGAGGGAGGGCCGCACTGTCGGAGGGTCATTACTGAGGGAGCGCCGCACTGTCGGAGGGTCAGCGCTGAGGGAGCGCCGCACTGTCGAAGGGTCAGTACTGAGGGAGTGCCGCACTGTTGGAGAGTCAGTACTGAGGGAGTGCTTCACTCTCGGAGAGTCAGTACTGAGGGAGTGCCACACTGTCGGAGACTCAGCGCTGAGGGAGTGCCACACTGTCGAAGGGTCAGCACTGAGGGAGTGCCGCATTGTCGGAGGGTCAGCGCTGAGGCAGTGCCGCACTGTCGGACGGTCAATACTGAGGGAGTGCAGCACTGTCGGAGGGTCAGTGCTGAGGGAGTGCCGCATTGTCGGAGGGTCAGCGCTGAGGGAGTGCCGCATTGTCGGAGGGTCAGTGCTGAGGGTGTGCCGCATTGTCGGAGGGTCAGCACTGAGGGAGCGCCGCACTTTCAGAGGGTCTGCGCTGAGGGAGCGACGCACTGTCGGACGGTCAGTATTGAGGGAGTGAGGCACTGTCGGAGGGTCAGTGCTGAGGGAGTGCCGCATTGTCGGAGGGTCAGCGCTGAGGGAGTGCCGCAATGTCGGAGGGTCAGTACTGAGGGACGCCGCACTGTCAGTGGGTCAGTGCTGAGGGAGCGCCGCACTGTTGGAGATTCAGCGCTGAGGGAGTGCCGCACTGTCGGAGGGTCAGTGCTGAGGGAGTGCCGCACTGTTGGAGAGTCAGCACAAAGGGAGTGCCGCACTGTCGGACGGTCAGTACTGAGTGAGTGCGGCACTGTCGGAGGGTCAGTGCCAAGGGAGTGCCGCATTGTCGGAGGGTCACCGCTGAGGGAGTGCCGCACTGTCGGACAGTCAGTACTGAGGGAGTGCGGCACTGTCGGAGGGTCAGTGCTGAGGGAGTGCCGCATTGTCGGAGGGTCAGCGCTGAGGGAGTGCCGCATTGTCGGAGGGTCAGTGCTGAGGGTGTGCCGCATTGTCGGAGGGTCAGCGCTGAGGGAGTGCCGCATTGTCGGAGGGTCAGTACTGAGGGAGCGCCGCACTGTTGGAGGGTCAGTGCTGAGGAAGCGCCGCAATGTCGGAGGATCAGTTCTGAGGGAGTGCGGCACTATCGGAGGGTCAGTGCTGAAGGAGCGCCACACTGTCGGAGGGTCAGTGCTGAGGGAGTGCCGCACTGTCGGAGGATAAGTACTGAGGGAGTGCTGCACTGTCGGAGGGTCATTACTGAGGGAGCGCCGCACTGTCGGAGGGTCAGCGCTGAGGGAGCGCCGCACTGTCGGAGAGTCAGTACTGAGGGAGTGCTTCACTCTCGGAGAGTCAGTACTGAGGGATTGCCACACTGTCGGAGACTCAGCGCTGAGGGAGTGCCGCACAGTCGGAGGGTCAGTACTGAGGGAGTGCCGCACTGTTGGAGGGTCATTACTGAGGGAGCGCCGCACTGTCGGAGGGTCAGCGCTGAGGGAGCGCCGCACTGTCGAGAGTCAGTACTGAGGGAGTGCTTCACTCTCGGACAGTCAGTACTGAGGGAGTGCCACACTGTCGGAGACTCAGCGCTGAGTGAGTGCCGCATTGTCGGAGGGTCAGCGCTGAGGGAGCGCCGCACTGTCAGAGGGTCTGCGCTGAGGGAGCGACGCACTGTCGGACGGTCAGTATTGAGGGAGTGAGGCACTGTCGGAGGGTCAGTGCTGAGGGAGTGCCGAATTGTCGGAGGGACAGCGCTGAGGGAGTGCCGCAATGTCGGAGGGTCAGTACTGAGGGACGCCGCACTGTCGGAGGGTCAGTGCTGAGGGAGCGCCACACTGTCAGTGGGTCAGCGCTGAGGGAGCGCCGCACTGTTGGAGAGTCAGCGCTGAGGGAGTGCCGCACTGTCGGAGGGTCAGTACTGAGGGAGCGCCGCACTATTGGAGAGTCAGCGCAGAGGGAGTGCCGCACTGTTGGCCGGTCAGTACTGAGGGAGTGAGGCACTGTCGGAGGGTCAGTGCCGACGGAGTGCCGCACTGTCGGACAGTCAGTACTGAGGGAGTGCAGCACTGTCGGAGGGTCAGTGCTGAGGGAGTGCCGCATTGTCGGAGGGTCAGCGCTGTGGGAGTGCCGCATTGTCGGAGGGTCAGTACTGAGGGAGCGCCGCAATGTCGGAGGGTCAGTGCTGAGGAAGCGCCGCACTGTCGGAGGGTCAGTACTGAGGGAATGCCGCACTAACGGAGGGTCAGTGCTGAGGGAGCGCCGCACTGTCGGAGGGTAAGTGCTGAGGAAGCACCGCACTGTCGGAGGGTCAGTACTGAGGGAGTGCTGCACTGTCGGAGGGTCAGTACTAAGGGAGTGCCAGACTCTCGGAGGGTCAGCGCTGAGGGAGCGCCGCACTGTCGTAGGATAAGCGCTGAGGGAAGGCCGCACTGTCAGAGAGTCAGTACTGAGGGAGTGCATCACTGTCGGAGAGTCAGTACTGAGGGAGTGCAACACTGTCGGAGAGTCAGCGCTGAGGGAGTGCCGCACTGTCGGAGGGTCAGCGCTGAGGGACGCCGCACGGTCGGAGTGTCAGTACTGAGGGACGCCGCACTGTCGGAGGGTCAGTGCTGAGGGAATGCCGCACGGTCGGAGTGTCAGTACTGAGGGACGCCGCACTGTCGGAGGGTCAGTGCTGAGGGACGCCGCACTGTCGGAGGGTCAGTACTGAGGGAGCGCCACACTGTCAGTGGGTCAGCGGTGACGGAGCTCCGCACTGACGGAGGGTCAGCGCTGAGGGAGCGCCGCACTGTCGAAGGGTCAGCGCTGAGGGAGCGCCTCACTGTTGGAAAGTCAGCGCTGAGGGAGTGCCGCACTGTCGGAGGGTCAGTACTGAGGGAGTGCCTCACTGTCGGAGGGTCAGTACTGAGGGAGTGCCGCACTGTCGGAGGGTCAGTACTGAGGGAGTGCCGCACTGTCGGAGGGTCAGTGCTGAGGGAGTGCCGCACTGTCGGAGGGTCAGTGCTGAGGGAGTGCCGCACTTTCGGAGGGTCAGTACTGAGGGAGTGCCGTACTGTCGGAGAGTCAGCGCTGAGGGAGCACCGCACTGTCAGAGAGTCAGTGCTGAGGGAGCGCCGCACTGTCGGAGGGTCAGTACTGAGGGAGTGCCGCACTGTCGGAGGGTCAGTGGTGAGGGAGTGCCGCACTGTCGGAAGGTCAGCGCTGAGGGAGCGCTGCACTATCGGAGGGTCAGCGCTGAGGGATTGCCGCACTGTCGGAGAGTCAGCGCTGAGTGAGTGCCGCACTGTCGGAGTTTCAGTGCTGAGGGAGAACCGCACTGTCGGAGGGTCACTGCTGAGGGAGCGCTGCACTGTCGGAGGCTAAGTACTGAGGGAGCGCCGCACTGTCAGAGTGTCAGTGCTGATGGAGCGCCTCACTGTCGGAGGGTCTGCGCTGAGGTAGCGCCGCACTGTTGGAAGTCAGCGCTGAGGGAGCGCCGCGCTGTCGGAGGGTCAGCGCTGAGGGAGCGCCGCACTGTCGGAGGGTCAGTACTGAGGGAGCGCCGCACTGTCGGAGCGTCAGCGCTGAGGGAGCGCCGCACCGTCGGAGGGTCAGCGCTGAGGGAGCGCCGCACTGTCGTAGGATCAGCGCTGAGGGAGCGCCGCACTGTCAGAGAGTCAGTACTGAGGGAGTGCTTCACTGTCGGAGAGTCAGTACTGAGGGAGTGCCACACTGTCGGAGAGTCAGCGCTGAGGGAATGCCGCACTGTCGGAGTGTCAGTACTGAGGGAGCGCCGCACTGTCGGAGGGACAGCGCTGAGGGAGTACCGCAATGTCGGAGGGTCAGTACTGAGGGAGAGCGGCACTGTCGGAGGGTCAGTACTGAGGGAGTGCCGCACTGTCGGACGGTCAGTACTGAGGGATTGCAGCACTGTCGGAGGGTCAGTGCTGAGGGAGTGCCGCACTGTCGGAGGGTCAGTGCTGAGGGAGTGCCGCACTTTCGGAGGGTCAGTACTGAGTGAGTGCGGCACTGTCGGAGGGTCAGTGCCAAGGGAGTGCCGCATTGTCGGAGGGTCACCGCTGAGGGAGTGCCGCACTGTCGGACAGTCAGTACTGAGGGAGTGCGGCACTGTCGGAGGGTCAGTGCTGAGGGAGTGCCACATTGTCGGAGGGTCAGCGCTGAGGGAGTGCCGCATTGTCGGAGGGTCAGTGCTGAGGGTGTGCCGCATTGTCGGAGGGTCAGCGCTGAGGGAGTGCCGCATTGTCGGAGGGTAAGTGCTGAGGAAGCACCGCACTGTCGGAGGGTCAGTACTGAGGGAGTGCTGCACTGTCGGAGGGTCAGTACTAAGGGAGTGCCAGACTCTCGGAGGGTCAGCGCTGAGGGAGCGCCGCACTGTCGTAGGATCAGCGCTGAGGGAAGGCCGCACTGTCAGAGAGTCAGTACTGAGGGAGTGCATCACTGTCGGAGAGTCAGTACTGAGGGAGTGCAACACTGTCGGAGAGTCAGCGCTGAGGGAATGCCGCACGGTCGGAGTGTCAGTACTGAGGGACGCCGCACTGTCGGAGGGTCAGTGCTGAGGGACGCCGCACTGTCGGAGGGTCAGTACTGAGGGAGCGCCACACTGTCAGTGGGTCAGCGGTGACAGAGCTCCGCACTGTCGGAGGGTCAGCGCTGAGGGAGCGCCGCACTGTCGAAGGGTCAGCGCTGAGGGAGCGCCGCACTGTCGAAGGGTCAGCGCTGAGGGAGCGCCTCACTGTTGGAAAGTCAGCGCTGAGGGAGTGCCGCACTGTCGGAGGGTCAGTACTGAGGGAGTGCCTCACTGTCGGAAGGTCAGTACTGAGGGAGTGCCGCACTGTCGGAGGGTCAGTGCTGAGGGAGTGCCGCACTGTCGGAGGGTCAGTGCTGAGGGAGTGCCGCACTTTCGGAGGGTCAGTACTGAGGGAGTGCCGCACTGTCGGAGGGTCAGTGCTGAGGGAGTGCCGCACTGTCGGAGGGTCAGTGCTGAGGGAGTGCCGCACTTTCGGAGGGTCAGTACTGAGGGAGTGCCGTACTGTCGGAGAGTCAGCGCTGAGGGAGCACCGCACTGTCAGAGAGTCAGTGCTGAGGGAGCGCCACACTGTCGGAGGGTCAGTACTGAGGGAGTGCCGCACTGTCGGAGGGTCAGTGCTGAGGGAGTGCCGCACTGTCGGAAGGTCAGCGCTGAGGGAGCGCTGCACTATCGGAGGGTCAGCGCTGAGGGATTGCCGCACTGTCGGAGAGTCAGCGCTGAGTGAGTGCCGCACTGTCGGAGTTTCAGTGCTGAGGGAGAGCCGCACTGTCGGAGGGTCACTGCTGAGGGAGCGCTGCACTGTCGGAGGCTAAGTACTGAGGGAGCGCCGCACTGTCAGAGTGTCAGTGCTGATGGAGCGCCTCACTGTCGGAGGGTCTGCGCTGAGGTAGCGCCGCACTGTCGGAAGTCAGCGCTGAGGGAGCGCCGCGCTGTCGGAGGGTCAGCGCTGAGGGAGCGCTGCATTGTCGGAGGGTCAGTACTGAGGGAGCGCCGCACTGTCGGAGCGTCAGCGCTGAGGGAGCGCCGCACCGTCGGAAGTCAGCGCTGAGGGAGCGCCGCACTGTCGTAGGATCAGCGCTGAGGGAGCGCCGCACTGTCAGAGAGTCAGTACTGAGGGAGTGCTTCACTGTTGGAGAGTCAGTACTGAGGGAGTGCCACACTGTCGGAGAGTCAGCGCTGAGGGAATGCCGCACTGTCGGAGTGTCAGTACTGAGGGAGCGCCGCACTGTCGGAGGGACAGCGCTGAGGGAGTACCGCAATGTCGGAGGGTCAGTACTGAGGGAGAGCGGCACTGTCGGAGGGTCAGTACTGAGGGAGTGCCGCACTGTCGGACGGTCAGTACTGAGGGATTGCAGCACTGTCGGAGGGTCAGTGCTGAGGGAGTGCCGCACTGTCGGAGGGTCAGTGCTGAGGGAGTGCCGCACTTTCGGAGGGTCAGTACTGAGGGAGCGCCGCACTGTCAGAGGGTCAGTGCTGATGGAGCGCCTCACTGTCGGAGGGTCTGCGCTGAGGTAGCGCCGCACTGTCGGAGAGTCAGCGCTGAGGGAGCGCCGCGCTGTCGGAGGGTCAGCGCTGAGGGAGCGTCGCACTGTCGGAGGGTCAGTATTGAGGGAGCGCCGCACTGTCGGAGCGTCAGCGCTGAGGGAGCGCCGCACCGTCGGAGGGTCAGCTCTGAGGGAGCGCCGCACTGTCGGAGGGTCAGTACTAAGGGAGTGCCAGACTCTCGGAGGGTCAGCGCTGAGGGAGCGCCGCACTGTCGTAGGATCAGCGCTGAGGGAGCGCCGCACTGTCAGAGAGTCAGTACTGAGGGAGTGCTTCACTGTCGGAGAGTCAGTACTGAGGGAGTGCCACACTGTCGGAGAGTCAGCGCTGAGGGAATGCCGCACTGTCGGAGTGTCAGTACTGAGGGACGCCGCACTGTCGGAGGGTCAGTGCTGAGGGAGCGCCGCACTGTCGGAGAGTCAGCGCTGAGGGAGCGCCGCACTGTCGGAGGGTCAGTGCTGAGAGAGCGTCGCACTGTCGGAGGCTAAGGACTGAGGGAGCGCCGCACTGTCAGAGGGTCAGTGCTGAGGGAGCGCCTCACTGTCGGAGGGTAAGGACTGAGGGAGTGCTGCACTGTCGGAGGGACAGTGCGGAGGGAGCGCCGCACTGTCGGAGGGTCAGCGCTGAGGGAGCGCCGCACCGTCGGAGGGTCAGTGCTGAGGGAGCGCCGCACTGTCGGAGTGTCAGAACTGTGGGAGCGCCGCACTGTCAGAGAGTCATCGCAAAGGGAGCGCCGCACAGTCAGAGGGTCCCTGCTGAGGGAGTGCCACACTTTCGGAGGGTCAGCGCTGAGGGAGTGCCGCACTGTCGGAGATTCAGTACTGAGGGAGTGCCGCATTGTCGGAGGGTCAGTGCTGAGGGAGTGCCGCACTGTTGGACGGTCAGTACTGAGTGAGTGCCTCACTGTTGGAGAGTCAGCGCTGAGGGAGTGCCGCACTGTCGGAGGGTCAGTGCTGAGGGAGTGCCGCACTTTCGGAGGGTCAGTGCTGAGGGAGTGCCGCACTGTCGGAGAGTCAGCGCTGAGGGAGCACCGCACTGTCAGAGAGTCAGTGCTGAGGGAGCGCCGAACTGTCGGAGGGTCAGTGCTGAGGGAGTGCCGCACTGTCGGAGGGTCAGCGCTGAGGGAGCGCCGCACTGTCGAAGGGTCAGCGCTGAGGGAGCGCCTCACTGTTGGAGAGTCAGCGCTGAGGGAGTGCCGCACTGTCAGAGGGTCAGTACTGAGGGAGTGCCTCACTGTCGGAGCGTCAGTACTGAGGGAGTGCCGCACTGTCGGAGGGTCAGTACTGAGGGAGTGCAGCACTGTCGGAGGGTCAGTGCTGAGGGAGTGCCGCACTGTCGGAGGGTCAGTGCTGAGGGAGTGCCGCACTTTCGGAGGGTCAGTACTGAGGGAGTGCCGCACTGTCGGAGAGTCAGCGCTGAGGGAGCACCGCACTGTCAGAGAGTCAGTGCTGAGGGAGCGCCACACTGTCGGAGGGTCAGTACTGAGGGAGCGCCGCACTGTCGGAGGATCAGTGCTGAGGGAGTGCCGCACTGTCGGAAGGTCAGCGCTGAGGGAGCACTGCACTATCGGAGGGACAGCGCTGAGGGATTGCCGCACTGTCGGAGGGTCAGCGCTGAGTGAGTGCCGCACTGTCGGAGTTTCAGTGCTGAGGGAGAGCCGCACTGTCGGAGGGTCACTGCTGAGGGAGCGCTGCACTGTCGGAGGGTCAGTACTAAGGGAGTGCCAGACTTTCGGAGGGTCAGCGCTGAGGGAGCGCCGCACTGTCGTAGGATCAGCGCTGAGGGAGCGCCGCACTGTCAGAGAGTCAGTACTGAGGGAGTGCTTCACTCTCGGAGAGTCAGTACTGAGGGAGTGCCACACTGTCGGAGAGTCAGCGCTGAGGGAGTGCCGCACTGTCGGAGGGTCAGCACTGAGGGAGTGCTTCACTGTCGGAGAGTCAGTACTGAGGGAGTGCCACACTGTCGGAGAGTCAGCGCTGAGGGAATGCCGCACTGTCGGAGTGTCAGTACTGAGGGACGCCGCACTGTCGGAGGGTCAGTGCTGAGGGAGCGCCGCACTATTGGAGAGTCAGCGCTGAGGGAGCGCCGCAATGTCGGAGGGTCAGTACTGAGGGAGTGCCGCACGGTCGGACGGTCAGTACTGAGGGAGTGCGGCACTGTCGGAGGGTCAGTACTGAGGGAGCGCCGCACTGTCGGAGGGTAAGTACTGAGGGAGCGCCGCACTTTCGGAGGGTCAGTGCTGAGGGAGTGCCGCACTGTCGGAGGGTCAGTGTTGAGGGAGTGCCGCACTTTCGGAGGGTCAGTACTGAGGGAGTGCCGCACTGTCGGAGAGTCAGCGCTGAGGGAGCACCGCACTGTCAGAGAGTCAGTGCTGAGGGAGCGCCACACTGTCGGAGGGTCAGTACTGAGGGAGCGCCGCACTGTCGGAGGGTCAGTGCTGAGGGAGTGCCGCACTGTCGGAAGGTCAGCGCTGAGGGAGCGCTGCACTATCGGAGGGTCAGCGCTGAGGGATTGCCGCACTGTCGGAGGGTCAGCGCTGAGTGAGTGCCGCACTCTCGGAGTTTCAGTGCTGAGGGAGAGCCGCACTGTCGGAGGGTCACTGCTGAGAGAGCGCTGCACTGTCGGAGGCTAAGTACTGAGGGAGCGCCGGACTGTCAGAGGGTCAGTGCTGATGGAGCGCCTCACTGTCGGAGGGTCTGCGCTGAGGTAGCGCCGCACTGTCGGAGGGTCAGCGCTGAGGGAGCGCCGCACTGTCGGAGGGTCAGTACTGAGGGAGTGCCGCACTGTCGGAGGGTCAGTGCTGAGGGAGTGCCACACTGTCGGAGGGTCAGTACTGAGGGAGCGCCGCACTGTCGGAGGCTAAGTACTGAGGGAGCGCCGCACTGTCAGAGGGTCAGTGCTGATGGAGCGCCTCACTGTCGGAGGGTCTGCGCTGAGGTAGCGCCGCACTGTCGGAGAGTCAGCGCTGAGGGAGAGCCGCGCTGTCGGAGGGTCAGCGCTGAGGGTGCGCCGCACTGTCGGAGGGTCAGCGCTGAGGGAGCGCCGCACTATCGGAGGGTCAGTACTGAGGGAGTGCCAGACTGTTGGAGGGTCAGCGCTGAGGGAGCGCCGCACTGTCGGAGGATCAGCGCTGAGGGAGCGCCGCACTGTCAGAGAGTCAGTACTGAGGGAGTGCTTCACTGTCGGACAGTCAGTACTGAGGGAGTGCCACACTGTCGGAGAGTCAGCGCTGAGGGAGTGCCGCACTGTCGGAGTGTCAGTACTGAGGGACGCCGCACTGTCGGAGGGTAAGTACTGAGGGAGTGCCGCACTTTCGGAGGGTCAGTGCTGAGGGAATGCCGCACTGTCGGAGAGTCAGCGCTGAGGGAGCGCCGCACTGTCGGAGGGTCAGTGCTGAGAGAGCGCCGCACTGTCGGAGGCTAAGTACTGAGGGAGCGCCGCACTGTCAGAGGGTCAGTGCTGAGGGAGCGCCTCACTGTCGGAGGGTCTGCGCTGAGGGAGCGCCGCACTGTCGGAGGGTCAGTACTGAGGGAGTGACGCACTGTCGGAGGGTCAGTGCTGAGGGAGCGCCTCACTGTCGGAGGGTCAGTGCTGAGGGAGCGCCGCACTATTGGAGAGTCAGCGCTGAGGGAGCGCCGCACTGTCGGAGGGTCATTACTGAGGGAGCGCCGCACTGTCGGAGAGTCAGCGCTGAGGGAGTGCCGCACTGTCGGAGATTCAGTACTGAGGGAGTGCCGCATTGTCGGAGGGTCAGTGCTGAGGGAGTGCCGCACTGTCGAAGGCTCAGCGCTGAGGGAGCGCCTCAATGTTGGAGAGTCAGCGCTGAGGGAGTGCCGCACTGTCGGAGGGTCAGTACTGAGGGAGTGCCTGACTGTCGGAGGGTCAGTACTGAGGGAGTGCCGCACTGTCGGAGGGTCAGTACTGAGGGAGTGCCGCACTGTCGGAGGGTCAGTGCTGAGGGAGTGCCGCACTGTCGGAGGGTCAGTGCTGAGGGAGTGCCGCACTGTCGGAAGGTCAGCGCTGAGGGAGCGCTGCACTATCGGAGGGTCAGCGCTAAGGGATTGCCGCACTGTCGGAGGGTCAGCGCTGAGTGAGTGCCGCACTGTCGGAGTTTCAGTGCTGAGGGAGAGCCGCACTGTCGGAGGGTCACTGCTGAGAGAGCGCTGCACTGTCGGAGGCTAAGTACTGAGGGAGCGCCGCACTGTCAGAGGGTCAGTGCTGATGGAGCGCCTCACTGTCGGAGGGTCTGCGCTGAGGTAGCGCCGCACTGTCGGAGGGTCAGCGCTGAGGGAGCGCCGCACTGACGGAGGGTCAGTACTGAGGGAGTGCCGCACTGTCGGAGGGTCAGTGCTGAGGGAGTGCCACACTGTCGGAGGGTCAGTACTGAGGGAGCGCCGCACTGTCGGAGGCTAAGTACTGAGGGAGCGCCGCACTGTCAGAGGGTCAGTGCTGATGGAGTGCCTCACTGTCGGAGGGTCTGCGCTGAGGTAGCGCCGCACTGTCGGAGAGTCAGCGCTGAGGGAGAGCCGCGCTGTCGGAGGGTCAGCGCTGAGGGTGCGCCGCACTGTCGGAGGGTCAGCGCTGAGGGAGCGCCGCACTATCGGAGGGTCAGTACTGAGGGAGTGCCAGACTGTCGGAGGGTCAGCGCTGAGGGAGCGCCGCACTGTCGGAGGATCAGCGCTGAGGGAGCGCCGCACTGTCAGAGAGTCAGTACTGAGGGAGTGCTTCACTGTCGGACAGTCAGTACTGAGGGAGTGCCACACTGTCGGAGAGTCAGCGCTGAGGGAGTGCCGCACTGTCGGAGTGTCAGTACTGAGGGAAGCCGCACTGTCGGAGGGTAAGTACTGAGGGAGTGCCGCACTTTCGGAGGGTCAGTGCTGAGGGAGCGCCGCACTGTCGGAGAGTCAGCGCTGAGGGAGCGCCGCACTGTCGGAGGGTCAGTGCTGAGAGAGCGCCGCACTGTCGGAGGCTAAGTACTGAGGGAGCGCCGCACTGTCAGAGGGTCAGTGCTGAGGGAGCGCCTCACTGTCGGAGGGTCTGCGCTGAGGGAGCGCCGCACTGTCGGAGGGTCAGTACTGAGGGAGTGACGCACTGTCGGAGGGTCAGTGCTGAGGGAGTGCCACACTGTCGGAGGGTCAGTACTGAGGGAGCGCCGCACTGTCGGAGGGTAAGTACTGAGGGAGTGCTGCACTGTCGGAGGGACAGTGCGGAGGGAGCGCCGCACTGTCGGAGGGTCAGCGCTGAGGGAGCGCCGCACTGTCGGAGGCTAAGTACTGAGGGAGCGCCGCACTGTCAGAGGGTCAGTGCTGAGGGAGCGCCTCACTGTCGGAGGGTCTGCGCTGAGGGAGCGCCGCACTGTCGGAGGGTCAGTACTGAGGGAGTGCCACACTGTCGGAGGGTCAGTACTGAGGGAGCGCCGCACTGTCGGAGGGTAAGTACTGAGGGAGTGCTGCACTGTCGGAGGGACAGTGCGGAGGGAGCGCCGCACTGTCGGAGGGTCAGCGCTGAGGGAGCGCCGCACCGTAGGAGGGTCAGCGCTGAGGGAGCGCCGCACTGTCGAAGGGTCAGCGCTGAGGGAGCGCCTCACTGTTGGAGAGTCAGCGCTGAGGGAGTGCCGCACTGTCAGAGGGTCAGTACTGAGGGAGTGCCTCACTGTCGGAGGGTCAGTACTGAGGGAGTGCCGCACTGTCGGAGGGTCAGTACTGAGGGAGTGCCGCACTGTCGGAGGGTCAGTGCTGAGGGAGTGCCGCACTGTCGGAGGGTCAGTGCTGAGGGAGTGCCGCACTGTCGGAAGGTCAGCGCTGAGGGAGCGCTGCACTATCGGAGGGTCAGCGCTAAGGGATTGCCGCACTGTCGGAGGGTCAGTGCTGAGGTAGTGCCGCACTGTCGGAGTTTCAGTGCTGAGGGAGAGCCGCACTGTCGGAGGGTCACTGCTGAGGGAGCGCTGCACTGTCGGAGGGTCAGTACTGAGGGAGTGCCAGACTGTCGGAGGGTCAGCGCTGAGGGAGCGCCGCACTGTCGTAGGATCAGCGCTGAGGGAGCGCCGCACTGTCAGAGAGTCAGTACTGAGGGAGTGCTTCACTGTCGGAGAGTCAGTACTGAGGGAGTGCCACACTGTCGGAGAGTCAGCGCTGAGGGAATGCCGCACTGTCGGAGGGTCAGTACTGAGGGACGCCGCACTGTCGGAGGGTCAGTGCTGAGTGAGTGCCGCACTGTCGGAGTTTCAGTGCTGAGGGAGAGCCGCACTGTCGGAGGGTCACTGCTGAGGGAGCGCTGCACTGTCGGAGGCTAAGTACTGAGGGACGCCGCACTGTCGGAGGGTCAGTGCTGAGGGAGCGCCGCACTATTGGAGAGTCAGCGCTGAGGGAGCGCCGCACTGTCGGAGGGTCATTACTGAGGGAGCGCCGCACTGTCGGAGGGTCAGTGCTGAGGGAGCGCCGCACTGTCGGAGGGTCAGCGCTGAGGGAGCGCCGCACTGTCGGAGATTCAGTACTGAGGGAGTGCCGCATTGTCGGAGGGTCAGTGCTGAGGGAGTGCCGCACTGTCGAAGGCTCAGCGCTGAGGGAGCGCCGCACTGTCGGAGAGTCAGCGCTGAGGGAGCGCCGCACTGTCGGAGGGTCAGTGCTGAGAGAGCGCCGCACTGTCGGAGGCTAAGTACTGAGGGAGCGCCGCACTGTCAGAGGGTCAGTGCTGAGGGAGCGCCTCACTGTCGGAGGGTCTGCGCTGAGGGAGCGCCGCACTGTCGGAGGGTCAGTACTGAGGGAGTGACGCACTGTCGGAGGGTCAGTGCTGAGGGAGTGCCACACTGTCGGAGGGTCAGTACTGAGGGAGCGCCGCACTGTCGGAGGGTAAGTACTGAGGGAGTGCTGCACTGTCGGAGGGACAGTGCGGAGGGAGCGCCGCACTGTCGGAGGGTCAGCGCTGAGGGAGCGCCGCACTGTCGGAGGCTAAGTACTGAGGGAGCGCCGCACTGTCAGAGGGTCAGTGCTGAGGGAGCGCCTCACTGTCGGAGGGTCTGCGCTGAGGGAGCGCCGCACTGTCGGAGGGTCAGTACTGAGGGAGTGCCACACTGTCGGAGGGTCAGTACTGAGGGAGCGCCGCACTGTCGGAGGGTAAGTACTGAGGGAGTGCTGCACTGTCGGAGGGACAGTGCGGAGGGAGCGCCGCACTGTCGGAGGGTCAGCGCTGAGGGAGCGCCGCACCGTAGGAGGGTCAGCGCTGAGGGAGCGCCGCACTGTCGAAGGGTCAGCGCTGAGGGAGCGCCTCACTGTTGGAGAGTCAGCGCTGAGGGAGTGCCGCACTGTCAGAGGGTCAGTACTGAGGGAGTGCCTCACTGTCGGAGGGTCAGTACTGAGGGAGTGCCGCACTGTCGGAGGGTCAGTACTGAGGGAGTGCCGCACTGTCGGAGGGTCAGTGCTGAGGGAGTGCCGCACTGTCGGAGGGTCAGTGCTGAGGGAGTGCCGCACTGTCGGAAGGTCAGCGCTGAGGGAGCGCTGCACTATCGGAGGGTCAGCGCTAAGGGATTGCCGCACTGTCGGAGGGTCAGCGCTGAGTGAGTGCCGCACTGTCGGAGTTTCAGTGCTGAGGGAGAGCCGCACTGTCGGAGGGTCACTGCTGAGGGAGCGCTGCACTGTCGGAGGGTCAGTACTAAGGGAGTGCCAGACTTTCGGAGGGTCAGCGCTGAGGGAGCGCCGCACTGTCGTAGGATCAGCGCTGAGGGAGCGCCGCACTGTCAGAGAGTCAGTACTGAGGGAGTGCTTCACTCTCGGAGAGTCAGTACTGAGGGAGTGCCACACTGTCGGAGAGTCAGCGCTGAGGGAATGCCGCACTGTCGGAGGGTCAGTACTGAGGGACGCCGCACTGTCGGAGGGTCAGTGCTGAGTGAGTGCCGCACTGTCGGAGTTTCAGTGCTGAGGGAGAGCCGCACTGTTCGGAGGGTCACTGCTGAGGGAGCGCTGCACTGTCGAGGCTAAGTACTGAGGGACGCCGCACTGTCCGGAGGGGTCAGTGCTGAGGGGAGCGCCGCACTATTGGAGAGTCAGCGCTGAGGGAGCGCCGCACTGTCGGAGGGTCATTACTGAGGGAGCGCCGCACTGTCGGAGGGTCAGTGCTGAGGGAGCGCCGCACTGTCGGAGGGTCAGCGCTGAGGGAGCGCCGCACAGTCGGAGATTCAGTACTGAGGGAGGCCGCATGTCGGAGGGTCAGTGCTGAGGGAGTGCCGCATGTCGAGGCAGCGCTGGAGGGAGCGCCGCACTGTCAGAGGGTCAGTGCTGAGGGAGCGGCCTCACTGTCGGAGGGTCTGCGCTGAGGGAGCGCCGCACTGTCGGAGGGTCAGTACTGAGGGGAGTGACGCACTGTCGGAGGGTCAGTGCTGAGGGAGTGCCACACTGTCGGAGGGTCAGTACTGAGGGAGCGCCGCACTGTCGGAGGGTAAGTACTGAGGGAGTGCTGCACTGTCGGAGGGACAGTGCGGAGGGAGCGCCGCACTGTCGGAGGGTCAGCGCTGAGGAGCCGCCGCACTGTCGGAGGCTAAGTACTGAGGTGAGCGCCGCACTGTCAGAGGGTCAGTGCTGAGGGAGCGCCTCACTGTCGGAGGGTCTGCGCTGAGGGAGCGCCGCACTGTCGTAGGGTCAGTACTGAGGGAGTGCCACACTGTCGGAGGGTCAGTACTGAGGGAGCGCCGCACTGTCGGAGGGTAAGTACTGAGGGTGTGCTGCACTGTCGGAGGGACAGTGGCGGAGGGAGGCGCCGCACTGTCGGAGGGTCAGCGCTGAGGGAGCGCCGCACCGTAGGAGGGTCAGCGCTGAGGGAGCGCCGCACTGTCGAAGGGTCAGCGCTGAGGGAGCGCCTCACTGTTGGAGAGTCAGCGCTGAGGGAGTGCCGCACTGTCAGAGGGTCAGTACTGAGGGAGTGCCTCACTGTCGGAGGGTCAGTACTGAGGGAGTGCCGCACTGTCGGAGGGTCAGTACTGAGGGAGTGCCGCACTGTCGGAGGGTCAGTGCTGAGGGAGTGCCGCACTGTCGGAGGGTCAGTGCTGAGGGAGTGCCGCACTGTCGGAAGGTCAGCGCTGAGGGAGCGCTGCACTATCGGAGGGTCAGCGCTAAGGGATTGCCGCACTGTCGGAGGGTCAGCGCTGAGTGAGTGCCGCACTGTCGGAGTTTCAGTGCTGAGGGAGAGCCGCACTGTCGGAGGGTCACTGCTGAGGGAGCGCTGCACTGTCGGAGGGTCAGTACTAAGGGAGTGCCAGACTTTCGGAGGGTCAGCGCTGAGGGAGCGCCGCACTGTCGTAGGATCAGCGCTGAGGGAGCGCCGCACTGTCAGAGAGTCAGTACTGAGGGAGTGCTTCACTCTCGGAGAGTCAGTACTGAGGGAGTGCCACACTGTCGGAGAGTCAGCGCTGAGGGAATGCCGCACTGTCGGAGGGTCAGTACTGAGGGACGCCGCACTGTCGGAGGGTCAGTGCTGAGTGAGTGCCGCACTGTCGGAGTTTCAGTGCTGAGGGAGAGCCGCACTGTCGGAGGGTCACTGCTGAGGGAGCGCTGCACTGTCGGAGGCTAAGTACTGAGGGACGCCGCACTGTCGGAGGGTCAGTGCTGAGGGAGCGCCGCACTATTGGAGAGTCAGCGCTGAGGGAGCGCCGCACTGTCGGAGGGTCATTACTGAGGGAGCGCCGCACTGTCGGAGGGTCAGTGCTGAGGGAGCGCCGCACTGTCGGAGGGTCAGCGCTGAGGGAGCGCCGCACTGTCGGAGATTCAGTACTGAGGGAGTGCCGCATTGTCGGAGGGTCAGTGCTGAGGGAGTGCCGCACTGTCGAAGGCTCAGCGCTGAGGGAGCGCCGCACTGTCGGAGGGTCAGTGCTGAGGGAGTGCCGCACTGTCGGACGGTCAGTACTGAGTGAGTGCCTCACTGTTGCAGAGTCAGCGCTGAGGTAGCGCCGCACTGTCGGAGGGTCAGTGCTGAGGGAGTGCCGCACTGTCGGAGGGTCAGTGCTGAGGGAGTGCCGCACTTTCGGAGGGTCAGTACTGAGGGCGTGCCGCACTGTCGGAGAGTCAGCGCTGAGGGAGCACCGCACTGTCAGAGAGTCAGTGCTGAGGGAGCGCCGCACTGTCGGAGGGTCAGTGCTGAGGGAGTGCCGCACTGTCGGAGGGTCAGCGCTGAGGGAGCGCCGCACTGTCGAAGGCTCAGCGCTGAGGGAGCGCCTCAATGTTGGAGAGTCAGCGCTGAGGGAGTGCCGCACTGTCGGAGGGTCAGTACTGAGGGAGTGCCTGACTGTTGGAGGGTCAGTACTGAGGGAGTGCCGCACTGTCGGAGGGTCAGTGCTGAGGGAGTGCCGCACTTTCGGAGGGTCAGTACTGAGGGAGTGCCGCACTGTCGGAGAGTCAGCGCTGAGGGAGCACCGCACTGTCAGAGAGTCAGTGCTGAGGGAGCGCCACACTGTCGGAGGGTCAGTACTGAGGGAGCGCCGCACTGTCGGAGGGTCAGTGCTGAGGGAGTGCCGTACTGTCGGAAGGTCAGCGCTGAGGGAGCGCTGCACTATCGGAGGGTCAGCGCTGAGGGATTGCCGCACTGTCGGAGGGTCAGCGCTGAGTGAGTGCCGCACTGTCGGAGTTTCAGTGCTGAGGGAGAGCCGCACTGTCGGAGGGTCACTGCTGAGGGAGCGCTGCACTGTCGGAGGCTAAGTACTGAGGGAGCGCCGCACTGTCAGAGGGTCAGTGCTGATGGAGCGCCTCACTGTCGGAGGGTCTGCGCTGAGGTAGCGCCGCACTGTCGGAGAGTCAGCGCTGAGGGAGCGCCGCGCTGTCGGAGGGTCAGCGCTGAGGGAGCGCCGCACTGTCGGAGGGTCAGTACTGAGGGAGCGCCGCACTGTCGGAGCGTCAGCGCTGAGGGAGCGCCGCACTGTCGGAGGGTCAGCGCTGAGGGAGCGCTGCACTGTCGGAGGGTCAGTACTAAGGGAGTGCCAGACTCTCGGAGGGTCAGCGCTGAGGGAGCACCGCACTGTCGTAGGATCAGCGCTGAGGGAGCGCCGCACTGTCAGAGAGTCAGTACTGAGGGAGTGCTTCACTGTCGGAGAGTCAGTACTGAGGGAGTGCCACACTGTCGGAGAGTCAGCGCTGAGGGAATGCCGTACTGTCGGAGTGTCAGTACTGAGGGACGCCGCACTGTCGGAGGGTCAGTGCTGAGGGAGCGCCGCACTATTGGAGAGTCAGTGCTGAGGGAGTGCCGCACTGTCGGAGGGTCAGTACTGAGGGAGCGCCGCACTGTCGAAGGGTCAGCGCTGAGGGAGCGACGCACTGTCGGAGGGTCAGCGCTGAGGGAGTGCCGCAATGTCGGAGGCTCAGTACTGAGGGAGTGCCACACGGTCGGACGGTCAGTACTGAGGGAGTGCGGCACTGTCGGAGGGTCAGTACTGAGGGAGTGCCGCACTGTCGGACGGTCAGTACTGAGGGAGTGCAGCACTGTCGGAGGGTAAGTGCTGAGGGAGTGCCGCACTGTCGGAGGGTCAGTGCTGAGGGAGTGCCGCACTTTCGGAGGGTCAGTACTGAGGGAGTGCCACACTGTCGGAGAGTCAGCGCTGAGGGAGCACCGCACTGTCAGAGAGTCAGTGCTGAGGGAGCGCCGCACTGTCGGAGGGTCAGTGCTGAGGGAGTGCCGCACTGTCGGAGGGTCAGCGCTGAGGGAGTGCCGCACTGTCGGAAGGTCAGCGCTGAGGGAGCGCTGCACTATCGGAGGGTCAGCGCTGAGGGATTGCCGCACTGTCGGATGGTCAGCGCTGAGTGAGTGCTGCACTGTCGGAGGCTAAGTACTGAGGGAGCGCCGCACTGTCAGAGGGTCAGCGCTGAGGGAGCGCCTCACTGTCGGAGGGTCTGCGCTGAGGTAGCGCCGCACTGTCGGAGAGTCAGCGCTGAGGGAGCGCCGCACTGTCGGAGGGTCAGTACTGAGGGAGCACCGCACTGTCGTAGGATCAGCGCTGAGGGAGCGCCGCACTGTCAGAGAGTCAGTACTGAGGGAGTGCTTCACTGTCGGAGAGTCAGTACTGAGGGAGTGCCACACTGTCGGAGAGTCAGCGCTGAGGGAATGCCGCACTGTCGGAGTGTCAGTACTGAGGGAGCGCCGCACTGTCGGAGGGTAAGTACTGAGGGAGCGCCGCACTTTCGGAGGGTCAGTGCTGAGGGAGCGCCGCACTGTCGGAGAGTCAGCGCTGAGGGAGCGCCGCACTGTCGGAGGGTCAGTGCTGAGAGAGCGCCGCACTGTCGGAGGCTAAGTACTGAGGGAGCGCCGCACTGTCAGAGGGTCAGTGCTGAGGGAGCGCCTCACTGTCGGAGGGTCTGCGCTGAGGGAGCGCCGCACTGTCGGAGGGTCAGTACTGAGGGAGTGCCGCACTGTCGGAGGGTCAGTGCTGAGGGAGTGCCGCACTGTCGGAGGGTCAGTGCTGGTTAGAGCCGCACTGTCGGAGGGTCAGCGCTGAGGGAACGCCACACTGTCGGAGGGTCAGCGCTGAGGGAATGCCGCAGTGTCGGAGGGTCAGTGCTGAGGGAGCGCCGCACTGTCGGAGGGTCAGTGCTGAGGGAGCGCCGCACTGTCGGAGGGTCAGCGCTGATTGAACGCCGAACTGTCGGAGGGTCAGTGCTGAGGGTGTGCCGCATCGTCGGAGGGTCAGTGCTGAGGGAGCGCCGCACTGTCGGAGGGTCAGCGCTGATTGAACGCCAAACTGTCGGAGGGTCAGTGCTGAGGGAGCGCCGCACTGTCAGATGGTGAGCACTGAGGGAGTGCCGCACTGTCGGAGGGTCAGTGCTGAGGGAGTGCCGCACTGTCGGAGGGTCAGTGCTGAGGGAGTGCCGCACTGTCGGAGGGTCAGTGCTGAGGGAGCGCGGCACTGTCGGAGGATCAGTGCTGAGGGAGCGCAGCACTGTCGGAGGGTCAGTGCTGAGGGAGCACCGCACTGTCTGAGGGTCAGTACTGAGGGAATGCCGCACTGTCGGAGGTCACTGCTCAGGGAGCGCCGCACTGTCGGAGGCTAAGTACTGAGGGAGCGCCGGACTGTCAGAGGGTCAGTGCTGAGGGAGCGCCTCACTGTCGGAGGGTCAGCGCTGAGGTAGCGCCGCACTGTCGGAGGGTCAGCGCTGAGGGAGCGCCGCACTGTCAGAGAGTCAGCGCTGAGGGGGCGCCGCACTGTCAAAGAGTCAGTGCTGAGGGAGTGCCGCACTGTCGGAGGGTCAGTACTGAGGGAGTGCCGCGCTGCGGAAGGGTCAGCGCTGAGGGAGCGCCGCACTGTGGGAGAATCAGCGCTGAGGGAGCGCCGTGCAATCGAAGGGTCAGCGCTGAGGGAGTGCCCCACTGTCAGGGGCTCAGTGCTGAGCGAGTGCCGCACTGTCGGAGGGTCAGTGCTGAGGGAGCGCCGCACTGTCGGAGGGTCAGTGCTGAGGGAGCGCCGCACTGTCTGAGGGTCAGTGCTGAGGGAGAGCCGCACTGTCAGACGGTGAGCGCTGAGGGAGCGCCGCACTGTCGGAGGGTCAGTGCTGAGGGAGTGCCGCACTGTCGGAGGGTCAGTGCTGAGGGAGTGCCGCACTGTCGGAGGGTCAGTGCTGAGGGAGCGCCGCACTGTCGGAGGGTCAGAGCTGATTGAACGCCGAACTGTCGGAGGGTCAGTGCTGAGGGAGCGCCGCACTGTCAGACGGTGAGCGCTGAGGGAGCGCCACACTGTCGGAGGGTCAGTGCTGAGGGAGCGCCGCACTGTCGGAGGGTCAGTGCTGAGGGAGTGCCGCACTGTCGGAGGGTCAGTGCTGAGGGAGCGCCGCACTGTCGGAGGGTCAGTGCTGAGGGAGTGCCGCACTGTCGGAGGGTCAGTGCTGAGGGAGTGCCGCACTGTCGGAGGGTCAGTGCTGAGTGAGCGCCGCACTGTCGGAGGGTCAATGCTGAGGGAGTGCCGCACTGTTGGAGAGTCAGTACTGATGGGGTGCCGCACTGTCGGAGGGTCAGTGCTGAGGGAGCGCTGCAGCATAAGAGGGATAGTGCTGCGGGAATGCTGAACTGTCATTTGGATGAGACATTAAACTGAGGCCTCATTTGTCCTCTCAGGTGGACATAAAAGTTCCAAAGAACACTATTTTGAAGAAGAGGACTGGGAGTTATCCTTCATGCCCTGCAGCAATATTTATCCCTCAACCAACAACTGAAAAATCGTTGATCTGGTTATTATCACATTGCAGTGAGCAACCACTTATATTTACATAGCATCTTTAACGTAGATCGCTATCTACTAACCATTGGTGAAAAGAAATCATCTGTGATGATGTCATTGGCTGGACCAGATCATACTCTCCCCAGATTTGAATAGCCAGTCACTGTTTCAGGTCGATGACCTTTCATCAGAACTGGTGGAACTGATGAAAGGTCACAGACCTGAAGCACAAGCTTTGTTTCTCTCGCCTTTGATGTTGTCTGACTTGCTGAACATTTCCAGCATTTTCTGTTTTTATTTCAGATTTCCAACACCTGCAGTATTTTGCTTTTTGAAAGCCAGTTCACTGGCTGGTCTCATTCATGAACAATGGTTACTCATGTCAATGGCATTCATGACACAACACTTGAGAGTCAGTCCCTACAGCAGCAACAAAGAAATCCCCCACAAGTTCAGACAGAAGTTCCATAGGCTTCACTGTACTGAAAATGGTTTTGATCACATTCAGACTGCCATTGAGCTGATGCTTCCAAATATTGGATCTTTACAATGCAACAGGGAAGTTTCCACATCAGACCCTGCCTGCACACTCGGAGTCTCACCACCCCCACCTGCTGCACTCGAGGTGGCTGTGGTGGGGAAGAGACCGTCATCCACCTCCTGGTGGATTGTGCCTTTGTAAAGAAGGTCTGGAGAGAGATGCAGTGGTTTCTGTCGAGGTTCATCCCGAGCAGTTCTGTGACACAGGACTCTGTGCTCTACGGGCTGTTCCCAGGGACACAAACCGAGTCAAACATCAACTGCAGCTGGAGGATCATCAACTTGGTGAAAGACGCTCTTTGGTCTGCCCAAAACTTGTTGGTCTTCCAGTGCAAAGAGTTGTCCCCGACCGAGTGTTGCAGTCTGGCACATTCCAAGGTCCAGGACTACAAGCTGAGGGACACACTAAAGCTTGGGGCAGCCACCACAAAGGCACAATGGGGAAGGGTCGCTGTCTAAGGTCCTTCCACTATCGTACATGAGGGGCTGGAAGCCACCTAAAACTCTCAGACTGTATGTTTGACATGAAATGAATATTGTAAATATATGCTGTAATTGTAAGTGTAGTGAGGCACCTCAGTGCTACATACTGTACTGAAAGAAACGGATCTATTTTGGACTTTATGTAATGTCAACTTTGAACTGTTAAGTAAAACACTTCCACAAATTCTATGAACAAAGTATATTTTTGGAAAAAAGTGTGTTTAGCTAAGCAGGTTGACTCTCATCAGTCTGTACTTAACTACTCTGCCATCTACTGCCTTTCTTTGTGAAGATCAGAGATGTTGCTAATCAGACCTACTTTTAGCTTTCTGACAGACCACATGCTGGGATCCATGGTTATGGGGAAAAGGCAGGAAAGTGGAGTTGAGGATTATCAGATAAGCAATGATATCATTGAATGGCAGAGCAGACTCGATGGGCTGAATGGCCTACTTCCACTCCTGCGTCTTACGGTGTAATGAGGTGTCCTGAGGTAATGAAAGGTGCTATAGAAATTGAAGTCTTTGTTTACAAAACGTAACTAATTTTAATGTAAGTGAAAAATTAAACAAAGCCCACGTGCTGAGTAAGCTGATCTCAGGCATGGCAGCACCAGCTTCAGCATCTTTTAGGGAAAAGGGGAAAATAGCAACTTGGGCTTCTGCTCCTGGTTGCTACCTAGATACCGTCTGAATGTGGACATTCGTTGGTGACACCGTTGGGCTTGGCCAAGAAAGCTCTAAGTCACACATTTTGAAATTTGAAGGTAACAGCACAGCTGATGGGAGTCGGGGAGAAAACTCTCCACTGGTTGGAGTCATACCGAGCACAAAGGAAGACGATTGTTGGAGGTCAGTCATCTCAGCTCCAGGACATCAGTGGAGTTCCTCAGGTTAGTGTCCTCGGCCCAACCATCTTCAGCTGCTTCATCAATGACCTTCCTTCCGTCGTAAGGTCAGAAGTGGGGATGTTTGTTGATGTTTGAGTACCATTCATTCGTGGGATGTGGGCATCACTGGCTAGGCCAGCATTTGTTGGCCATCCCTAATTGCCCTTGAGAACTGAATGGCTTACTAGGCCATTTAAGAGTCAACCACATTGCTGTGTGTCTGGAATCACATGTAGATTTCCTTCCCAAAAGGATATAAGTGAACCAGATAGGTTTTTATGACAATCGGCAATGGTTTTGAGGTCATATTCAGACTTTTATTCCACCTATGTGGGATTTGAACTCAGATCCCTAGAGCATTACCCTGGGCCTCAGAAATACTAGTCCAGTGACAATACCACTATGTCACTGCCTCCCCAAGGAGAGTCTGTGCCCACATCCAGCATGATCTGGAGGGAGGGGAGACTGGAAGTCTCAAAAAGACCCTACTTTTTAAAAAGTGCGTATCTTCTGATTACAATTGCTTCTTGTGATTGGCGAGGTCTTTATTATTCAGATTCCAATTAAATTTCATCAGCAGAAAACTAATGAACTTGAGATACAGTAATCGATCCACTCCACTCCATCCCAGCCTTGTCTGCTTTGGGACTTGACAACAGTTTGCAACTATCACTCCTACCAGCCCTCATTCTGTAACCATCTGAGAGTAGCCTCAGGCCGTTGTCTCATACATTCTCTAGGATAAAAACAAAAAAACTGCGGATGCTGGAAATCCAAAACAAAAACAGAATTACCTGGAAAAACTCAGCAGGTCTGGCAGCATCGGCGGAGAAGAAAAGAGTTGACGTTTCAAGTCCTCATGACCCTTCGACAGAACTTGAGTTCGAGTCCAAGAAAGAGTTGAAATATAAGCTGGTTTAAGGTGTGTGGGGGGGGGCGGGGGGGGGCAGAGAGAGAGAGAGAGAGAAGTGAAGGGGGTTGGTGTGGTTGTAGGGACAAACAAGCAGTGATAGAAGCAGATCATATTGGAAAAAAACAAAAGGAAGGGGGAAACAGAAAGGGGGTGGGGATGGGGGAGGGAGCTCAAGACCTAAAGTTGTTGAATTCAATATTCAGTCCAGAAGGCTGTAAAGTGCCTAGTCGGAAGATGAGGTGTTGTTCCTCCAGTTTGCGTTGGGCTTCACTGGAACAATGCAGCAAGCCAAGGACAGACATGTGGGCAAGAGAGCAGGGTGGAGTGTTAAAATGGCAAGCGACAGGGAGGTTTGGGTCATTCTTGCGGACAGACCGCAGGTGTTCTGCAAAGCGGTCGCCCAGTTTACGTTTGGTCTCTCCAATGCAGAGGAGACCACATTGGGAGCAACAAATGCAGTAGACTAAGTTGGGGGAAATGCAAGTGAAATGCTGCTTCACTTGAAAGGAGTGTTTGGGCCCTTGGACGGTGAGGAGAGAGGAAGTGAAAGGGCAGGTGTTACATCTTTTGCGTGGGCATGGGGTGGTGCCATAGGAGGGGGTTGAGGAGTAGGGGGTGATGGAGGAGTGGACCAGGGTGTCACGGAGGGAACAATCCCTACGGAATGCCGCCGGGGGGTTGAAGGGAAGATGTGTTTGGTGGTGGCATCATGCTGGAGTTGGCGGAAATGGCAGAGGATGATCCTTTGAATGCGGAGGCTGGTGGGGTGATAAGTGAGGACAAGGGGGACCCTATCATGTTTCTGGGAGGGAGGAGAAGGCGTGAGGGCGGATGCGCGGGAGATGGGCCGGATACGGTTGAGGGCCCTGTCAACGACCGTGGGTGGAAAACCTCGAAAAAGGAAGGAGGAGGACATGTCAGGGGAACTGTTTTTGAAGGTAGCATCACTGGAACAGATGCGACGGAGGCGAAGGAACTGAGAGAATGGGATGGAGTCCTTACAGGAAGCGGGGTGTGAGGAGCTGTAGTCGAGGTAGCTGTGGGAGTCGGTAGGCTTGTTATGGATATTGGTGGACAGTCTATCACCAGAGATTGAGACAGAGAGGTCAAGGAAGGGAAGGGAAGTGTCAGAGATGGACCATGTGAAAATGATGGAGGGGTGGAGATTGGAAGCAAAATTAATACATTTTTCCAGGTCCCGACGAGAGCATGAAGCAGCACCAAAGCAATCATCGATGTACCGGAGAAAGAGTTGTGGAAGGGGGCCGGAGTAGGACTGGAACAAGGAATGTTCCACATACCCCATAAAGAGACAGGCATAGCTGGGGCCCATGCGGCTACCCATGGCCACACCTTTTATTTGGAGGAAGTGAGAGGAGTTGAAGGAGAAATTGTTCAGTGCAAGAACAAGTTCAGCCAGACGGAGGAGAGTAGTGGTGGATGGGGATTGTTCGGGCCTCTGTTCGAGGAAGAAGCTAAGGGCCCTCAGACCATCCTGGTGGGGGATGGAGGTGTAGAGGGATTGGACGTCCATGGTGAAGAGGAAGCGGTTGGGGCCAGGGAACTGGAAATTGTGTATCCCAGCCGTGTATTCACTATACCCCGACCTTCCCCTCTCCGATGCTGAACGTTCAGTGCTCAGCAAAGGACTTAGTTTCATACCCTTACGCCCTCACCTCATTGAATTTCCGGCTCAGCACGATGCTGAACTCTTCTTCCGCCGTCTTCGTCTCCGTGCTCACTTCTTTGGGCAGGAGTCCTCTCCCCATTCAACAGATCCTTTCACCCACCTCCAATCACCCATTCTAACCTGTCTCTCTCTGAACTTGCTGCACTCCATTCTCTCAGGTCCAACCCTGACATTGTCATCAAACCCGCTGACAAGGGTGGTGTTGTTGTCTGGTGCACTGACCTCTACCTCGCGGAGGCTGAGCGTCAACTCACAGACACTTCCTCCTACCTCTCCCTGGACCATGACCCCACCACTGAACAACAAGCCATTGTTTCCAGGACTGTCACTGACCTCATCTCCTCTGGAGATCTTCTTTTCACAGCTTCCAACCTGATAGTCTCCCAACCCTCGGACGGCCCGCTTCTACCTCCTACCCAAAATCCACAAACAGGACTGTCCCAGTAGACCGATCGTGTCAGCTTGCTCCTGCCCCACAGAACTCATTTCTCACTATCTTGACTCCATTCTCTCTCCCCTTGTCCAGTCCCTTCCCACCTACATCCGTGATTCCTCTGACACCTTACGTCACATCAACAATTTCCAGTTCCCTGGCCCCAACTGCTTCCTCTTCACCATGGACGTCCAATCCCTCTACACCTCCATCCCCCACCAGGATGGTCTGAGGGCCCTTAGCTTCTACCTCGAACAGAGGCCCGAACAATCCCCATCCACCACTACTCTCCTCCGTCTGGCTGAACTTGTTCTCACGCTGAACAATTTCTCCTTCAACTCCTCTCACTTCCTCCAAATAAAAGGTGTGGCTATGGGTACCCGCATGGGCCCCAGCTATGCCTGTCTCTTTATGGGGCATGTGGAACATTCCTTGTTCCAGTCCTACTCCGGCCCCCTTCCACAACTCTTTCTCCGGTACATCGATGATTACTTCGGTGCTGCTTCAAGCTCTCGTCGGGACTTGGAAAAATTTATTAATTTTGCTTCCAATCTCCACCCCTCTATCATTTTCACATGGTCCATCTCTGACACTTCCCTTCCCTTCCTTGACCTCTCTGTCTCAATCTCTGGTGATAGACTGTCCACCAATATCCATTACAAACCCACCGACTCCCACAGCTACCTCGACTACAGCTCCTCACACCCCGCTTCCTGTAAGGACTCCATCCCATTCTCTCAGTTCCTTCGCCTCCGTCGCATCTGTTCTGATGATGCTACCTTCAAAAACAGTTCCTCTGACATGTCCTCCTTCTTCCTTAACTGAGGTTTTCCACCCACGGTCGTTGACAGGGCCCTCAACCGTGTCCGGCCCATCTCCCGTGCATCTGGCCTCACGCCTTCTCCTCCCTCCCAGAAACATGATAGGGTCCCCCTTGTCCTCACTTATCACCCCACCAGCCTCCGCATTCAAAGGATCATCCTCCGCCATTTCCGCCAACTCCAGCATGATGCCAGCACCAAACACATCTTCCCTTCAACACCACTGTCGGCATTCCGTAGGGATCGTTCCCTCCGTGACACCCTGGTCCACTCCTCCATCACCCCCTACACCTCAACCCCCTCCTATGGCACCACCCCATGCCCACGCAAAAGATGCAACACCTGCCCCTTCACTTCCTCTCTCCTCACCGTCCAAGGGCCCAAACACTCCTTTCAAGTGAAGCAGCATTTCACTTCCATTTCCCCCAACTTAGTCTACTGCATTCGCTGCTCCCAATGTGGTCTCCTCTGCATTGGAGAGACCAAACGTAAACTGGGCGACCGCTTTGCAGAACACCTGCGGTCTGTCCACAAGAATGACCCAAACCTCCCTGTCGCTTGCCATTTTAACACTCCACCCTGCTCTCTTGCCCACATGTCTGTCCTTGGCTTGCTGCATTGTTCCAGTGAAGCCCAACGCAAACTGGAGGAACAACACCTCATCTTCCGACTAGGCACTTTACAGCCTTCCGGACTGAATATTGAATTCAACAACTTTAGGTCTTGAGCTCCCTCCCCCATCCCCACCCCCTTTCTGTTTCCCCCTTCCTTTTGTTTTTTTCCAATATGATCTGCTTCTATCACTGCTTGTTTGTCCCTACAACCACACCAACCCCCTCCACTTTTCTCTCTCTCTCTCCGCCGCCCCCCACACACCTTAAACCAGCTTACATTTCAACTCTTTCTTGGACTCGAACTCCAGTTCTGTCAAAGGGTCATGAGGACTCGAAACGTCAACTCTTTTCTTCTCTGCCGATGCTGCCAGACCTGCTGAGTTTTTCCAGGTAATTCTGTTTTTGTCATACATTCTCTTATTGGACAGCACACAGAATCTTCTACTTAGCATCTGCCCAATGAGATAGAGATCTTAATGTAAAGAATCATTGACTCCTACTTGCTTTCTTTCTGTGCACCTTTCTATTAGAGAGAAAGATGTGCATTTACATAGTGCCTTTCATAATGTCAGGCTATCCCAAAGCACTTTACAGCTAATCAAGTACTTCATGAAAGGTCAGCACACTTGTAATGTAGGAAACATTTCACTGTGAATTTAACTCCCCCCTTACTGTCTCGCTGGACAGAATACAGAAAACAAGCACTAGACTGCTCTCTCACCTCCTTGCAGGCAGTTTAAACTGCATTCACAGAAGCTTATAGTAGTGCTTAGTTGGTATGGAACCTGCAGGGATTGAGGTGTGGAGGAAGGAGAGAGCTCAGCGGGCTTGCACTCTCCCAATCCCCAAAGCCTTGCACTTTTCTTCCCTTGATAGTCTACATAGCCTTATATCTGACCTCCATGCATGTCAAGCACTGACTGAGTGTCCCAGAAATTGCCACAGATATATATTGGGAGTCTAATGCTGACTTCAGTTAGATCTGCCCTTGCAACATTTTTTAAAAAATAAAATTAGAAATTTGATGAAATTAAAAACACAAGTGTTCAAAAGAAGCTTTTATTAACACAACACAAAAGCAAAATACTGTGGATGCTGGAAATCTGAAATAAAAACTGAAAATGCCACATTGACACTGTTTTCTCTACACAGATACTGCCTGACCTGAGTATTTCCAGCATTCTGTTTTTATTTATTAACAGTATTTATGGAAAATTGGTATAATGCAACAGGGTGAGATGTAGGTAGTACACACAGATAATCGATCTTCCTTCAATGATTACATAATGCACATCTATGCCCACTTGTTAATGCACATTAACAACTGACATTATTGCTGATTGGCAACAATAATTTAAGAAAAATTAAGAAACTTTTAAAAATAACTCACATTATTCATGTCGAGAGTATATGTTAGTTGTCAACCAATAGAGGTCACAAGTTGCACTGTTTTGACCAGCTGAAAGACCTCCTTTGAATTGAAGTTTACAGTGAAACATTACACTAGTGCAGTGTCAGATTGTCACCACTGTGTGGCGCCCATGAGTCACATCTGCATTGGTTGCTGGCACACTGCATGCTCTGATATTTCAGAGATCTCACTGATCTGGCACTTTGTAAACAAACAAATCAAACCAAAAAGAGAATGCTGGTAGCTCAGTAGGTAAATTCGCAGCCTGGTATGGCACTGAGGCAGTGGAATTAGGAAGATCCCAGCTTCAGATTGTCGGTCTGTGCTATGTTAACTAATCTTTACTGATGTGACAGGCAGGAAAGAAAAGTTGGCCAGTGACCATACAGCTGGAAATTGTGTGCATGCATGTGGATGTGATGCGAGGATAGCACTGGACTTGACTGTGTTGCTCCAATGTCAGAGGTTATCTAAGGGAGAAAACAAGGATTTTTTTCTGGGTAAAAAAAAAAACTCTCCATTTAGATTTCACCATCTAAAAAAAGATGGCCTTGAAGTGGTTGCTTCTGGTGGAACTGGCATTGATGCTAAATGCCCAGATTCTTTCAAGTGTAACCACTGCCAGCAGAACATTGCTTTGTCAGCAATAGATAACATCCTTACCCAGCAGTGGAACAAGGAAAGACTTGCATTTCTATAGCGCTTTCACCACTTCGGGATGTCCCAAAGTGCTTTCC
This sequence comes from Carcharodon carcharias, assembly GCF_017639515.1. Lineage (NCBI taxonomy): Eukaryota > Metazoa > Chordata > Chondrichthyes > Lamniformes > Lamnidae > Carcharodon > Carcharodon carcharias. Next base: position 26,455,303 of record NC_054507.1, on the reverse strand, counting down.
AGCTAAGAGAGCACTTTATGTGTATTCACTGTTATGATACAGGAAACGCAGCAGGCAGTTTGCGCACAGCAAGATCCCACAAGCAGCAGTTAATCTCTTAGTGGTATTGGCTGAGGGATAAATATTGGCCCAGGACAATCCATTAAAATCCACAAATCCATTAAAATTATAGATTGTACAACATTCTACTTGTACAGTTACTACAAAAGATGGTACTCCATGATCAAGAACTGATTACATGTGATATATCGAGGCCAGTATTGTATATGGATGGTCTCTCACCCTGGCTGGTGTTAAAGGTGTGTCTGCTGTTGGCACTTAAAAATAAAATGGTATATGAAAAGGACTTGTTCAGCTGCAGAATGCAAGTATTGCAAATGGAAAATATGTATGATGGCACACAGTTATGTACTAGGAGCTGGGCAGGAGGGAGACAGGGAGCCTTGACAAGTTTAGTGAAAAGCATTTACAGAGATAGGAAGCTTGGAAGATAGGACCTTGCTGATAATTTGATTTACTTGGCTCCGAATAAAACCTGTTTATCATGAATATCAAAACTTGACGATAATTGCAACGGTGATAAGACATAATCCTGCCCCTAGTCTCCAGTACTCAAATTCCTTCTGTCACAAAGGAAGGGGGGGGGGGGGTGGTGTGGAGAGAAAGGGCTTGCATTTATATAGCACCTTTCACAACCTCCAAAACCCTTTATAACCATATAAGTACTTTGAAGTATAGCTGTTGAAAGGTAGGAAATGCAACAGCCAATTTGTGCACAGCAAGCTCCCACAAGCAGCAATTTAACTAAATAATCTGTTTTATTTTAGTGACGTTGGTTGAGGGATAAATATTGGATATTGGGAGGACTCCACTGCTCCTCTATGGCACCTCTCACATCCATCCAAGGGGGCAGACGTAGCCTCAGTTTAAGGTCTCATCCAAAAGTTGGCCTCTCTGACAGTGCAGTACTTCCTCAGGCCTGGATTTTGTGCTCAGGTCTCCGGAGTAGGGCTTGATCCAATGACCTTGTGACTCAGAGGCAAGAGTGCGAGCCAGAGCCACAGCTGACACAACGAGGGAAAAGTAACCCACAGAGACTTGTCAATTTTAACAAAAAGGATGACAGGGCCTTCATACTTTTATTTACAAGAAATGGGACAGATTGAACAGAGTGCCATTGTATAACTGTGCAGCAGAAAGGCCAGAAGGTGAAGGGATGAGCAGCATTTCCTAGGGACCATGCTACCTTGCCAACGTGAAACAAAATAAGACTTAAAGAAGTGTGCAGAGGCGTCACCTCTCCCTTGCCAATCCCTCAAATAGTTTTGAAATTTCCACTCCAAACAATTTTAGAGAGGTGTACTGGGCTGGCTCCAAAGCTTTGATGTAGGTTCAAACATTGATTTCACTTGAATCCGTGCTGGCTATAATTAGAAAATGTAAACCAAAACTGCCCACAGCAGTAGGGACGAAGTATTTTAAACCCAAAATGTTTCGAAGTGCAGCCCACATCACAGAGACTCGGCTGGAAACGAGGTTCAAGGCAGCAATTCAACTTAGCTGTGCTTGGAATACCCTAAAGCACAAGAGTGGAAGTTGTCCACAGGAAGGGAGAGAAAGAGCCACACACACACACCAGGCAGGTCCCAGTGTTGTGATCCCTGGTCGTGCAGAGGTGGCCGAGTCAGAGGCTAAAATTAGCTTCCACACCTCGGTTGGACAAAGGGAAAGGGTGGGACTGTATGGGAGAGCAGGGTCTGGGGAACGGCGCATGGTGCCTGCTGCTGAGGGTGAACCAGAGTGTGGGCGTGAGACACAAATAGTGAATATGTACAGTGGGAGGGTTGAGCTCAGCTGTGAGGCACCCTGCAGTCAAATAGCCTGCTAAAATTCACCATTAAGTCTCAAACATGCATGATTAGCACTTGGTTGAGGTACTGAAGGGCCTCTGGAATTGTACCCCAGTGAGGACACACCTTCAGGACAGAAAAACCAAAAGCAATCTTCTCACACACCAGTAACAGGATTTTCCAAAGTACAAATACATTTCATCGGTGGGGAGGGTGGGTATTTGAAGTTTGGGCGGGGGGTGGGGGGGGGAATGATGCACAAAATACATGTTGCCAAATAAACGAAACAGGATTGAGATACTGTGAAAGGTACAGAGACCTCTCTTTTAAAGCCATTAACAGGCAGCAATTCAGCTGAATACACAAACCCTTTTTAACGATACAAGCAGCAGACATGGGCTGGTTGCACAGTTAAATGGCCAGTGATGGTCTAATTATACTCGTGTGCTTCAGGGAGCTAGAAAACCCACTTTTAATCTGTGGGGTCCCAAAATGAACCTTGCCGCAGATTTGTTCACATTGGTACAAGATAGGATTTAAGAAGTGTAAGGGACGTCAGAGTCTCACCCCTGCCACACAATGCCCCTAGCCATTTAAGATCAGTTGTCTTCATCATCAATCTGCTAGGAAAGCTGCGTTCCTCTGATTTGGACCAAATGCATTTGAGTTGTCAGTTCTGTTAGTTGCTGTGAAGTGCTTCAAAGAACATAATTACTCAGATAGGCCCAGTCAAACAAGGCAATAAGGGAGGGAGGGTAGGGAGGATTGAGTCATCTTGTCAACTGTCATGATTCCAAATGCCTTGAGGTGCAAATCTTAAGGAGCCCAGGAGGGAAGGATGGGATGTAGTTAAAAACAATACCACTTTGATACCGATTCTGCAGGTTATCAAAGGGGAAATTAAAATGGCGAACAATTAAAACTTCAGAAAATCATCGCTTTGGTACCCGCCGTGGATCCCTTCCATTGCTAAGGGTGGTGGTTGCCGGGGTGGAGCTGGATGTGGTCACTGCCTGGTTATTTCCTGGGCCCCGTCCATTCCCTCTTCCACCCGCTGGTAGCAGCTGATGATTCGTGTTACCCGGGGAAGCTCCACCTGAGCCAGCAGCATTCAGACTGTCGTTACCTGGAGCGACAGGAACAAGGAACAAAACCAGATGACAACAACGTCCCAAGTGAGAAAGGTTTCCCTTTTTTGGGTGATTTGGGCAACTTCCACCCCACCCCCCCCCACCCCCAACCGCACTTCTAACAACCTGCCACTGAGAGTGGTAGGCATTCAGTTTGTTCCCATAGCTGGTACAGAGTTGGCAGCTATTGCCGACTGCCTGAGATCACCCAAATGCAGGGCTGCCCTCCTTCCTGTGGAGGGCCTTCTGTCTAGTGCTTCCCTCCTTGGCATAGGCCAGTTAAAGGACTGAGTGCAGCATAAGTCAGGAGCTACTTCCATCACCCCTTTGTGCTCAGTAACATATGAACTCCAGTTAATACATAAAGCTGAATTATAGAATCCGTTAGCATTGTTCTTTTGTTTTTAGTCAGCAATGTGAAGGATATCTTGTATCTTGTTTCACGTGTCTAGAGAAACTGTACATCTTTCTTCTTGGACTCAGCACAATGCATCGCCACTGGGCCGGAAGCCAGCTTACTCCACACCAAGGCCCATACTCTACATGACAGATGTGCCCAGGCTGCCAGCCCTCTACCAGGGCAGCAGAAGCGTGGCTGGCTGGCTGGCAGCTTGATATTTATGCCAGGAACACAAAAGCTCTGGACTGTAAAGTTCTGCATTAATTCACAAAACATCCCACATCACATTCGCCACAGTGGAACGCTCTCTCATTGCCTGGCACTGACTCTCTTACACAAGAAATCAGTGTTATGCATTTGTCAACTGCTCGAGCACTGAGCAGTTATAGGGGTTTGCACATTAGCAGAGCACCACCTCACCCTCCACTTTGCTCAGGTGAGTCTTGCGCTCAAGTAAAGCATATTAATGCAAGGAAGTGGAACACTTTTTTCCCCAATCATCACAAGTTAAATGTAGCACAGGCCGCTGCAGAGCCAAATAATCAAAAACATACCAAGCCCTACATATCTGGATGACATTGTTCTGTTGTCCCACAGCAGCTGTTCTATGCCTGTCTGAGTGAGATTGCCAACAGAATGCCCAGTAGGAACCAGACTGGCTGTCCAAAAGATATTTCATATTGAAACCTTACACCTTTTACTTGTCATAATGTCATCGTTTACAGCATGGAAAGAGGCCCTTCGGCCCATCATGTCTGTGTTGGCCATCAAGCCCCTGTCCACTCTAGTCCCATTTTCCAGCACTTGGTCTGTAGCCCTGGATGCTATGGAATTTCAAGTGTTCATCTAAATACTTCTTAAACGTTATGAGGGTTTCCGCCTCTACCACCCCCTCAGGCAGTGAGTTCCAGGCTCCCCTCACCCTCTGGGTGAAAAAATGTTTCCTCAAATCCCCTCTAATTCTCCTTCCCCTTACCTCAAATCTATGCCCTCTGGTTACTGACCCCTCCACTAAAGGCAAACGTTTCTTCCTAACTGTGCCCCTCAAAATTTTGTACACATCAGGTCCCCCCTCAGCCTTCTCTGCTCCAACAGAAACAACCCCAGTCAATCCAGTCTCTCTTCATATCTGAAACGCTCCAGCCCAGGCAACATCCTGGTGAATCTCCTCTGCACCCTCTCCAGTGCAATCACATCCTTCCTATAGTGTGGCGGCCAGAACTGCACACAGTACTCCAGATGTGGCCTAACTAGCGGCTTATACAGCTCCATCCCTGCTCTTGTATTCAATGCATCAACTAATAAACACAAGTATCCCAAATGCGTTCTTAACCACCTTATCTACCTGTGCTGCTGCCTTCAAGGATCTATGGACATGTATACCAAGGTCCCTCTGATCCTCTGTACTTCCTAAGGTCCTACCATTCATCGTGTATTCCTGTGCCGTGTTAGTCCTCCCAAAATGCATCACCTCACACTTCTCAGGATTAAATTCCATTTGCCACTGCTCTGCCCATCTGACCAGCCCGTCTATATCATCCTGTAGTCTAAGGCTTTCCTCCTCACTGTTTACCACACCACCAGTTTTAGCATCATCTGCGAACTTACTGATCACACCTCCTACACTCATGTCTAGGTCATTAACGTACACTACAAACATCAGGGGACCCAGCTCTGAACCCTGCGGTACTCCACTGGACACAGGCTTCCAGTCACAAAAACAGCCTTCGACCAGCACCCTCTGCCTCCTGCCATTAAGCCAATTTTGGATCCAATTTGCCCTGGGTCCCATGGATCATCATCGTCATTCCATCGATCCTGTCGTAATGTAGGAAACACAGCAGCCAATTTGCGCACAGCAAGCTCCCACTAACAGCGATATGACAGATGACCAGAGAATCTGTTTTTAGTGATGTTGGCTGAGGGAGCCAGGCTTGCAAGTAAACTAGCGAAGTTTACATTTGCTTTTTAGCAGAGTGGCTTTAAGTAGTCTCGAGCATCACAGATGAGTGTATTAATACTTCAGAGCTGTGCCAACAATGGCGGAATCGACAGTAATGTTTTGATGCCTGTAGGGTTTGGTAGAAAGAAAGATTTGCAATTTCTATAGCGACTTTTATTGCCTCAGGACATCCCAAAGTGCTTCACAGCCAATGAAGTGCAATCATTGTCGTAAGCAGGAAATGCAGCAACCAATTTGCGCACAGCAGGCTCCCACAAAAAGCAATAACATAAATGACTAGATAATCTGTTTTGGGGATGTTGGTTGAGGGATCAATGTTAGCTCCAGGACAAGGGGGAGAACTCCCCCCCTGCTCTTCTTCGAAATAGTGGCTGTGGGATCTTTTACATCCACCCGAGGGGGGTAGACAGGGCCAAGACTTAACGTCTCATCTGAAAGGTGACACCTCTAACGGTACAAGCTCCTTTAGTGCTGCCCCTCTGACAGTGTGGAATACCGGGGTCCTTTAATGCAGGTACTTACCAGTAGTCACAGAGGATGTTGAACTCACTGGGCCAGTTGTAGAAGTGCTACCTTGGTCAGCCGGGGTCTTAAAAAGAAGGAAACAGTGCTCAGGTTTAACTGGAATTCCCTCACCGCTCCCTCATTACGCAGATCCTCTCCTACCACACCATATCCTACCCCCACCCCCCCAAATTATATACCTCACCATCCTGACATGTTCCCCCTACCAAAGACACAACTTACAAACATACAAAACTGACAGGAATAGGCTGGCTGATCTATCAATTCTGCCCCACACCGTGACGGCTGGAGCACTGTGACTGAACACTCCCTTCAGTGTTCGCCCCCCGCCCTCCCCAACCCTCGAAGCCAGATAATCTCCTGGGAGAGGCAATAAAGCTCACCTCAGATGGCTGCTGAAGACAGATTCAGTTGTTTTACTCTGCAGTGGCGAGTGGCTGGGTTGAATGTGCAGGAGTCACCCCGCTCAGTATCCCCCCCTGCAATTCAGAAGCTTTCGCCACAGCTGCACTGAGCCCTGGTCAGACTATGTGCCTGATAGCACTGGGATACAGCTGTACTGAAATGCTGACGTACACCCCAAGAAGAGCTCAGTTTCCACCACAGGTCTGTGCTGAGTTAGCTGACTGCAGCAGGAAGACAGGTTAAGAGCACTACAATTTGCCTTAGCATCCAGGGTTAGGGAGGGGGAGTCGGTCTGGGTTCCCAATCCTGGTCGCTCAACAGTGAACTCCGCTGGAACTTGGGTTGAATAGGCTGCCCATGTCTGTGGGTGAATGATAGCACTGGGATGAGGTGCCAGGGCAGGGGAAGGAGGGCATTGCAGACCCATAACCCAGCAAAATGTCAATACCTTCAGGAGAGGAGGCAAGGTGGGTAAACTAGCGCGATAACAAAAAAAAAGGGAACCTCACCACCAACACCACCTGCAGAGATGTAACCCCTAAAGGCAGGGGAGGCACTGAATGAAAACAACAGCAACCTGGCCTGAAGGGGTCAGACTTACAGGTTTGTTCTGCGAAGATGCCTGGGACATGTACTCAGGATTGGGGTCACTGAAATTCGGCACTTCCGAATACTGCATACAAAACCTGAAAGGGAACACAGAAGTGATAGCACGTCACTGTAATCTCGCGCGCTTGGCACGGTGCATGCCCGCTCTCACAGTCCGTCCAGCGATTTTCAGCCCACCGCAGTCCTTGGAAGTAAGAAACGGACCCCGGTAAAGAGTCAGGCACAGCAAGTGTCGGCAAAATATCAGCTTGCAGCATGAAAACTGTGGAGGATGAAGATCTATGTTAACTTTAATTCAAACATTCACCCAGCTGCTCCAGAAGGGGTGGGGAGGGTTTGGGCAATGCACCAAAACGTAGCTCCATACACAGTTGACTAGCATGCCGACATTCAAAACATACACATGGTTGCAGTTGCACATATAGACAACCAGGACAAAAAAAAAACTTGCATTTCTATAGCACCTTTTACAAACTCAGAATGTCCCAAAGCGCTTTACTGCCAATGAAGTACTTTAGAGGTGTAGTCACTGTTGTGGTGTAGAAAATGCAGCAGCCAATTTGCACACAGCAAGCTCCCACAAACAGCAATGTGATAATGGCCAGATGATCTGTTTTAATGGTGCTGGCTTGTTTTTATTCTTTCATGGGATGCGGACATCGCTGACAAGGCCAGCATTTGTTGGCCGTCCCTAATTGCCCTTGAACTGAGTGGTTGCTGAGCTATTTCAGAGGGCAGTTAAGAGTCAACCCCATTGTTGTGGGTCTGCAGTCACATGTAGGTCAGGTCGGTTAAGGACTTAAAGGACTCCCTCAGTACTGCACCAAGATCATCAGCCTAGATTATGTGCTCAAGACCATAGAGTGGGACATCAGTGAACCAGATGGGTTTTTACGATAATTGATAGTAGTTCCACAGTCACCATTCCTAAGACTAGTTTTTAATTCTAGATTTTATTAATTGAATTTGAATTCCACTAGCTGCTGTGGTGGGAGAATTAGCCCGGGCCTCTGAATTACTAGCTCAGTGACATTAGCACTACGCCATTGTCTCCCCAGGGATAAACAGTGGCCTGGACGCCAGGGACAACTTTCCTGCTCTTCAAAATAGTACCATGGGACATTTTAGGTCCACTTGAGACAGCAGAGGCGGCCTTCGTTTAACATCTCATCTGAAAGATGGCACCTCCAACAGTGCAGCACTCCTTCAGTACTGGACCAGGATCATTGGCCTCAGTTATCACAGAGTTTTAAGGGTGCAGAAAGAGGCCATTCGGCCCATCATGTCAGCACCGGCTCTCCAAATGAGCATTATGACCTCGTGCCATTGCCCTGCCTTTTCTCTGTACCCTTGCACATTGTTTCTATTCAAATAATCATCCAAAGCCCTCTTGAATGCCTTGATTGTACCTGTCTCCACCACACTTCCGGGCAGTGCAGTCCAGACCCCAACCACTCGCTGTGTGAACAAGTTTTTTCTCATGTCACATTTGCTTCTTTTGCAAATCATTTTAAATCCATGCCCTTTCGTTCTTGATCCTTTTACGAGTGGGAACAGCTTCTCCCTATCTACTCTGTCCAGCCCCCTCATGATTTTGAACATCTCTATCAAATCTCCTCTTAGCCTTCTTCTATCCAAGGAGAACAGTCCCAACCTCTCCAATCTATCCTCATAGCTGAAGTTTCTCATCCCTGGAATTATGTGCTCAAAACCCAAGGGTGGGACTTGAACCCATAACTTTCTGACTCAAAGGGGTGTCAGAACTGTCAAAATTATAGGCCCACCATCTAGTGCCTCTTGGTGAGCAAGCTAAAAATAGTATTGACTTCCGGGATTCCTGGTATCTGCTGAGTGAGCTGATAGGTCAATTACTACATTCAGCCTCTGTGCCAGTAAAGTGAATTCTAACCTCCTCAGAAGTGTTAAAGAGATTTGAAAGGGTGCTCGCCTATGAGTGTTAGCTTTTACTTTGTCTAAATGAAAACTCCTTCCCAGTGCTAAATATTTCAGTGAAGCAGAGGGGCTCGATGATCCTAGGATCACACAGCAGAGGAGGAGGCTATTCAGCCCATCATGCCTGTGCTGGCTCTTTGAAAGATCCATCCAATTAGTCCCCACTCTCCCTCTGCTCTATCCACCCTGAAATCCCAGCAAATGTTTCCTCTTCGAGTATTTATCCAATTCCCCCTTCTGAAAGTTCCTATTGAATCTGCTTCCACCGCCCTTTCAGGCAGCGCCTTCCAGATCACAACAACTTGCTGTGTAAAAAAAAAAATAATTCTCATCTCCAGATCAGTACTGGATCTCCTGAGTAAGCTTATTTTTGCAGCCTGACAGGGACTTTGTTGAGAGGATGGGTGTCCATGCGGGTGAAAATATATCAAAGACATCTACAAGGGGTATCACAGGTCCAAGTATTGGAACAAAGTGACAACCTTTCTTCTGGAAGAGAGTTTGCCCCCCCCCTTGTAAAAGGAAAGGCACCTTCCTGTCACTTTTCCTTTGTCTGGGCCATGACCCAAGCCTGATACCATCTCTGCTCAAGTTCATCGCTGGAAGTGCACAAGTACAGCCTGACTATTAAAGCACCCTCACCGATACCCTTTCCCCCTGCCACCCCCATAGCCCTTCCCCTTCCTGTGGGGCAATGCCACCTCCCTCCAATAACCCAATCGAAATCTGCAACCAGGTGAGTGGATTACAGGTGGACACCAACCCACTTCTGACCTCTGTTGACTCCATATCGAAGTTCCAATATGTATCAGCACTGCTGAAACTTCTCAAAGTTTGTCCAAATCATTAGGTTGGAGAGAGGAGCAAGGCAGGAATGCAGCTTACAAGCATCTCTCCCCTTTCCATTGTTAAGGTGGAGAACTTACTCTCCGACTTTCTGGAGATCTCCTCCTCTCCCCGTGTAGAGTGTCAGACATCCTTTCCAAATCGAGGCATATCTGCAAGATACAAAACAGGTTTCCTTTAAAATACCACTCAACTTAAACTCTGAAACTCACTCTGTTCAAAAGCATTTATGTCACCAGTTTGCTGCTGAATCAAGCTGGTGGGATGGGACCACACTAGCTAACCCAGAGGCTTCTGAATGGCTCATGCCAATGGTGCATGGGAGGGGAGACCACTATTAAATCACGGCACAGTAGTGTTCTTTCACCTTTGAGGTGAGAATGATAGGAGAAAATCCTTCTTCAGACAGAATGATCAATATGTGGAATATTCCCCCAGGTAGCATTGTGGAGGCAAAAACCCTGGAATCATTTCAGAAACAATTTGACGCTACAATAGAGGGGGAGGGAGCGTTAGGGGCTCTGTATTAATGAACTAAGGTCGAATGGCCCTTGTCATCCGCAATTATCGGGATCTAGTGAAGTGCGCCATCATGCCTGCTGGACATTGTTGGATGTACAGCGCCATTTGCTTTGAGGAGTTAGCAAACCAACACCAATAGACAAATGTCCTCATCCTGCAGATTAGTCAATTTATCCCCCATTTCAGAGGACAATCATGATTCAAATGCATTTTCAGAACGGTCCCAGGGATGAGTGGGTTTTAGCTCCAAGGTTAGGGTTGGAGAAGCTGGGGTTGTTCTCCTAGGAGTAAAGGAGGTTGAGGGGAGATCAGATAGAGGGGTACAAGATGATGACAGGTTTGGATAAGGTATATAAAGAAAAGCTGATGGTACAAGGATTAGACTGGGGGGGGGGCGGTGGGGACTGCAGATCCGGAAAGAGGGAGTCCCGGGCTAGATGGCACACGGGAAAGATGTCAGCTGGAAGTGCCTGGCGTAGCAACACAGAAGGCAATGCTGATGATTGGGGTCCCAGCCTGTGCCGTTGCTGTGTATATATTGTACAGGAGGTACCGGGAGAAGCGAGGTAAGGATGAAGCGTGGAGTGCGCCCAGTGCTCCTCGATTTCTGTGCGCGTCCCTTTCCCAGTTTCCTGCCTCGGAGTTGGACAGGCAACTCCAGCGGAGCAGCAGATGCCAAATCTTCGAAGCTTAGGGACCAAAGAAAGAAGCCATTCAGCCCATCCTACCTGTGCTGGCTCTTTGAAACAGCCGTCCAATTAGTCCCACCACCCTGCAAATTTTTCCCCTTCTGGTATTTATGCGATTTCTCCCCCTTTTTGAAAGTTCCTATTAAATGGGCTTCCGCCGCCCTTTCAGGCAGCACCTTCCAGATCACAGCACTGACTGCAAATTACCTGTCCCTCTCTCTCCATTCACGTGCGGTATTTTGAAGGTAGCCTGTGCCTTGCCCTGACTGTGTTTCTGATGTTAGATGAGCACTGGTGATGATCAGATTGGACATGAAAGTCCCGCGAGATGCTGTGAAGATCATCATCGAGCGGCAGGGTTCCACCATTAAACAGGTGAGCATTGAATTCATGAGTTCCCCATTGGTGAGACGGTGGCCTAGTGGTAACTAGTAATCCAGAGAGCCAGCGCTAATGCCCTGGGGGCATGGGCTCAAAGCCCACCATGGAAGCTGAGCTCCATTATTAAATCTGGCATCGAAAGCTGGTGACCATGAAACTATTATCCAATTGTCGTAAAAACCCATCTGGGTCACTAATGCCCTTTAGGGAAGGAAATCTGCTGTCCTTACCCGGTCTGGCCTACATGTGACGCCAGACCCACAGCAATGTGGTTGACTCTTCAATGCCCTCTGAACAAGGGCAATTGGGGATGGGCAATAAATGCTGGCCTGGCCAGCAACGCCCACATCCTATGAACAAATTTTAAAAAAACACTTCAAAAAGCACTTGGTTGGCTGTAAAGTGTTTGGTGGCTGTGAAAGGTGCTGTCCATTTTGAATAAAAGAGAAGCATATTATCTATATGGTGAGAGATTGCAGCGCTCTGGGTATCCTAGTGCATGAACCACAAAAGATTAGTGTACAGGTACGGCAAGTGGTTAGGAAAGCTAATAAAATGTTATCGTTTATCGCGAGAGGAATTGAAAACAAAAGTAGGGAGGTTATGCTTCAGTTGTACAGGGCATTGGTGAGACCACATCTGGAATATTGTGTGTTGTATTGGTCTCCTTATTTAAGGAAGGATGTAAATGTGTTGGAAGCAGTCCAGAGGTTTACCAGACTAATACCTGGAATGGGTGGGTTGTCTTATGAGGAAAGGCTGGACAGGCTGGGCTTGTATCCACTGGAGTTTAGAAGAGTAAGAGGCAACTCTATTGAAACCTATAAGATCCTGAGGGGCCTTGACAGGGTGGATGTGGAGAGAATGTTTCCTCTTGTGGGAGAATCTAGAACTAGGGGGTCACTGTTTAAAAATAAGGGGTCGCTCATTTAGGACAGAGATGAGAAGAAATTTTTCTGAGAGTCATGAGTCTTTGGAACTCTTCCTGAAAAGGCAGTGGAAGCAAAGTCTTTGAATATTTTTAAGGCAGAGGTAGATAGAGTCTTGATGAACAAGGCAGGAATGTGGAGTTGAGGTCACAATCAGATCAGCCATGATCTTATGGAATGGTGGAGCAGGCTCAAGGGGCCGAGTGACCTACTCCTAGTTTGTATGTATGACACAGATTTAAGGTCTTGGACAAGAGATGAAGGGGGAGGTGTGAGGAAGAATTTTTTTTTTATTACACAGAGTAGTAATGACTTGGAACTCATTGCCCATGAGGGAAGCGGAGACGATGAATGATTTCAGAAGGAAATTGGATGGACGCCCAGGGTAATAAACTTGCAGGGCGACGGGGATAGAGCGGTGGGGATAATGGGGACTGACTGGATTGAAGAGCCAGCATGGGCTCAAAGGGCCAAATGATTCTATATTTGACACCTGGATTAGGGGGAAGACAAGAGCTGAGAGTGCTTCCACCAGGCCCACTGTAAGCTTGTTCTCAACTCTTCAAATACCTGAAAACAAGAGCTCCCTTGATGGCTTGACCATAAGCACTGCTTAGTTTGGCACAAAGCCATATGGACCAGCACATTCCCAGATCTGACTCCCAGGCTGTGCTGAACTCAAGTGATGCAAGGAGGTTGGTCAGGGACCCCAGTAGCCAGTGAACTCTGTTGGAAGGTGCTGGTATGGAAGACAGGATCACAAAAATTGCTCGAAAAATTGAGCAGATCAGGCAGCATCTGAGCAGAGAAACGGATCTGTTCTGATGAAAGGTCATCTTGACCTGAAACATTAACTCTGTTCTCTCCACAGATGCTGCCTGACCTGCTGAGTGTTATCAGCACATTTTGTTTTTATTTTGCTTTTGTATTGAGGACAGGATTACACTTCCATGGAATGTCTGTGTAGTTCAATAGTCTCGGTCCAGGCTCAACACACCGTAGTCCCAGAGGACCATAGGCTGCTCTCTCATTAGAGAGAGAGTGGTGAGTTTAATCCGAGGGTCACCTAGTGCGAGGGGTGAGGTTAAGAAGGCGGGGATGACCTCAGCCAGTACAGGAATTGAACGCTCATTGTTGGCGTCACTCTGCATCACAACCCAGCTGTCCAGCCAACTGAGCTAACCGACCTCCTCTCCTAATCAGGGAGAGGGGGTAAAGCCTGCATTATTGAACAACAATTCACATTCATAAGAAGATTGCTTCAGCTTTATCAGGTCTTGGTAAACAAAGTGAGTTACCCTCTGGTCAATCGGATGATATCTCCAGCCTGAATCAGACTTCCCACGTCATCCCACACCGATATGTTGATGCTGCCAGTTTTATCAGCCACTTTACACGTCCTAACTTCGTGCCCATCCTTGGTTTTGGTTACTCGTCCTACAGAACAAGAAACACAATGGCAGATGACCGACAGCTTTCTCGCAAAGACTTAAAGCACATGCTAGGGATGTTTTTTTCCTCCAAAACTCCATATATTTTCTCTCCTCTCTCTGATTTCCCGCACCATTCTCAACAAGGGGTGCAAACAGGGGACTTCTTTACCCTGTCAAAATTAAAATGATAGGCATCTGGACAAATACAGCTTTGGGTTATCCATGGGCAGATTGGTTCAAAAACCCCGAACTGGTTGACCAATACCATTCAGGGAAGGGAATCTACTACCCCCTACTGAGTCTCACACACATAGGACTCTAGTACCACACTTTGTAGTTGACCTTAAATACCCTCGTAAGAGTAACTAGGGACGAAAAGATCCCAGTCTCAACTGGTGGCATGCTCTGACTTCACTGATATTAGCAACTGACCATTATCTTGCTGAAAAGTCCATTGAGGAGAGAGAGGGTTGGATTTATCTTTTGAGGAAAGAGGGGAATGTAGAATGAAACTTACCTATTTCCAGAACAATGAAGAGGAGATTCAAGTTTTTCAAACCAGCTTTGATATCCTTCACATAAGTGTCGTTTGACATCCTCCCTCCCACACGAACCCAGGATATGAATTATTCTGAAGCTACAAACTTGAGCCAGTAAGTTGGATCAGGCTCAGGAGAACACATCCAAATCACTGGCTGACCTTACAGGGTTAGGGTTAGGGCCAAGGCCAGGGCCAACCCTTCCTCCTGCAAAATAAATCCACAAACCCTCCCCCCAGAGCCCTTGTAAAAACTGCATGAGGCAAATGACGCCTCAGATATTACTCCCCAATGCCCACTAATTTTCCCGACAACTCTATCAATCCAGATCTCGCTGCACTCCCTCTCACTCGCTTCCGGAAACCACCCCTGACAGGCAGCAGCTCAAACCAATCAGAAGCCGGTCTCCGCCTTCACCTCCAGCCTGATTGGCCGCGTCTCCGACCAACCGTCGCTGTCCTGAGGCAGGACATCCGCTGGTGCCCCTCGTCGCATCCCGAGTGTTTCCGGAAAAGCCCGAGTGGGAGCGGAGACCGGACTCCAGCCAAGAATGGCGCTCATGTCGCTTGTGGTGGAAAGGGGCGTGGAGGGTTGCTAACTTTTCAGGGTTGCCCTTGAGACTCCAGAATTTGACACGGCTGCAAACAACCAAGGAGAAAAATCATTAAAATAAGTGTGTATTTTTTTCTTTTCGATAATTATTGGTTATTGAAATATCGAAGACGGATAAAAGTGGCGGTTTGAGTTGGTGCCGGCAGCTTATGCGGAGTTGGCAACCCAAAACCATTGACAACATCACTGCAGGAGGACGAATATGGTCCATTCCAACTAAAAAAGAAACTAAACTACAATAAAGTCAACAACCTCATGACTGCAAGTGGACGTCATCATCTAATTGAGGGTCAAGTGACGACGACCTCTATGATACAAGTAACACCATGTGGTGTTCACCAGTCCTGGAAGGCCTGAAACATGCCAGTGGGCACCATGTACCTCCACCCTGGAGTCAATTGGGCACATGCAAATCTGCGAAAGAGGGTCAAGGGATGTGTAAAATTGCAAAACTATGATACCTAGAGCACTATGGGGTTACTTGCAAGTTTTGTCTCCATTTCAGTATAAGGATTTACTATTTATACTGTTTTATCACCCAGATAACTTGATCATTTAAGTAATCGCTGTTTGTAGGTCCTTGCAGTTTGCAAATTGGCTGCTACATTTCATATGTTACAACAGTGACTATACTTCAAAAGTAAAAAACAAAAACAGAATTACCTGGAAAAACTCAGCAGGTCTGGCAGCATCGGCGGAGAAGAAAAGAGTTGACGTTTCGAGTCCTCATGACCCTTCGACAGATGTCGAATGGGTCATGAGGACTCGAAACGTCAACTCTTTTCTTCTCCGCCGATGCTGCCAGACCTGCTGAGTTTTTCCAGGTAATTCTGTTTTTGTTTTGGATTTCCAGCATCCGCAGTTTTTTTGTTTTTATACTTCAAAAGTACTTCATTAGCTGTAAGGCACTTTGAGATGTCTTGAAATTGTGAGAGGTGCTATATAAGTAAAGTTATTTTTCTTTCTTCACTTGGATGTCATGGCAAACTGCAACGGGCAGTAGTGTTGTCATTGTCAACTAAAATAGGTGGATGCATTTCATTGCTTAAATTAAAACTAAAGTTTGATATCCAGGGGTGAAACATGTTTAAATTAATTCTGGGACTGAAATAGCCTTTTGGAAAATGTTGAAATAAATGCTTAAAGTCTTGGTTTTTACTTAACACCCAGTTGGATTGATTGGACTAGTGTTGTGTAGAAGGAAAGCAACAACTGGGGCTATTTTCAAAATATTAGTTTTGAAAAGAACAAAAATACCACCTTTTTCCAAGAATGAAACTAAAAATTGGGAGCAGAAGATTCGATTACATGTAGAACAAAACTTCTTCTCAAGACCATAAATAAAATAGAACTAAAAGTAGAGACATGGCAAGAATTAAAGTTAAAATAGTTCTAGGATGAAAATAAACTGAGGCAGCAACTTCTCAAAATCCAATCACATGATTTGTTTGGCAGGTGGAATTTATCTAATTGCAAGATACAGATTTCTGAATATTCTGGCAGTTGAGCTGGAGTGCATTATAATGCTGTGACATAACTGATGCATTAATGTGAGATCATAAACTCTGAATGTAAAGCTTGTTTAATTCTGGAATGTTGGTTGAACTCCTAATATTGTGTTCCTGCTAATAACTCACTCCTACACAACCATTAATTAGTTTATGTTTGTATCTACAAGTGGTTTGGAGTGTTGGGAAAGGTATGAGGTATGGGCGGGTGGGAAAGACGAGGGGAATGGAGAAAGGGGAGGGCTCGTTGTAATGGGGGAATGAGTGTATATGGGCAATGGGGAAAGGCTGGGGGGGGTGGGGTGGAGAATTAGTGTGGAAGGGGATGGGTCAACTACAAAATACAGTGTAAGCACATTAGAAAACCAAAAAGACTATCTCCCAGCTCTGAGCTAGGAGATAAGCTGGAAATTTGGAAACCTGGGGTAGGAGCGCGATGAGGAGAGCAGGAGGGCTGTGAGGGATTATGGGGCAAGGGTGATTTTGGGGTAAATGGCGGGAGGGAGTTTGAAGGATGGGATGAGACAAATTAACCAGCCTTCCTCAAAGATTGTAGTCTAAACCCAGTTTTTTGTAGTCCTGTGTTTGAGATTTTTTACTTTTGCTCAAGCTGATTGTATTTTTCCTTCCTCAAAACACATACATTTTCAAACTTGTTAAAATAAACAAATATACTTTCACACAGTACAGCATTAAGTAATATTTTTATTATTTCTGTATGCAGGCAATGACCATCCCTCGCAAGAGAGAATCTAACCATCGCCCCTTGACATTCAATGGCATTACCATTGCTGAATCCCTCACTATCAACATTGTGGGGGTTACCATTGACCAGAAACTGAATTGGACTAGCCAGTGGCTACAAGAGTAGGTCAGAAGCTAGGAACTCTCTGGCGAATAGCTCACTACCTGACTCCCCAAAACCCATCCAACATCTACAAGGCACAAGTCAGGAGTGTGATGGAATACTCTCCACTTGCCTGGATGAGTGCAGCTCCCACAACGCTCAAGAAGCTCGACACCATCTGGGACAAAGCAGCCCTGCTTGATTGGCACCACATCTACAGACATTCACTCCCTCCACCACCGCCGAACAGTGGTAGCTGGATGTACCATCTACAAGATGCACTGCGAAACTCACCAATACTCCTTAGCACCTTCCAAGCTCACAACTGCTACCATCTAGAAGGACAAGGGAAGCAGACACATGAGAACACCACCACCTGGGAGTTCCCCTCCAAGTCACTCACCATCTTGACTTGGAAATATATTGGGTGTTCCTTCATTGTCGCTGAGTCAAAATCCTGGAACTCCCTCCCTAACAGTACTATGGGTGTACCTACACCTCCATGGACTGCAGTGATTCAAGAAGGCAGCTCACCACCACCTTCTCAAAGATAATTAGGGATGGGTTATAAATGCTGGCCCACATCCTGTAATTGAATAAGAAAAAATATTCGGGCAATTAAATTGAGCATACACGATACATTGAAATACATATTAAAATGTGTCTAATCATTTATATAAAGTGAGTTGAGACCAAGTGTAGTCTTCATGTGTAGTGAGGTTAGAGTCGTGGAGTTAAAAGTACCAAGGCAGTTCCCATTTTAAACTCTCACATTTGTGTCCATATTTTCATATACTTTCATTATAAATTCCCACATCTACATTTCAAACAGAAATTGTCAAGATAAACTTATCACACTAATTACATACTCCGACCAAAAACTTCACTGGATATTAATGCAGGGGTAATGTTTTTAACATTTTTTGTTTTAATACGCTCCCATTATTATTTTGACTCCCATTTATTGATAAATTGCTACAATTACATAAAGTCTTTGAATATTTTGGTGTGATTTTTAATTGCTTTAATTTCAATTTCTCTACCATTTCTCACTAATGTTTTATCTATTTTACATTTACTTCCTTATTTTTAACCAATGCTCCCTTTGCAAAAAGCACTCAAAAAGAGAGACATACATTTATACAGCACTTTTCACAGCCACTGGATGTCTCAAAGCACTTTACAGCAAATGAAGTACTTTGAAGTGTCATCACTGTTGTAATGTCAGAATACATTAACCAATATGTATTCAGCATAATAATACATTTCAGGTAATCCTCTCTATCAGACATATGACCCAACTTCCCACGAGAAACTCTACGACAGATAAGTATCACTACTTACAGCATGGAGGGAGGTTATTCTGCACATCATACCTGTGCCCTCTACATGAAAGAGCTCTCCCATTTTCCCTAACCTTTTAAGTTTGATCAAATATTTCCCTTTTCAAATGTATTATGGATTCTGCTTCCCCCTCTTTTGGTTTTTGGTCATGCATTCCATGTTCAAATAACTCCCTCAATGAAAACATAGCTTCTTTTAACCTCTCCCTTCATTCTTTTGCTGATGATTTTACATGTATTCCCTCTAGTTCCCAACTCATCAACCAATGGAAATAATTTTCCCTATTTAGATGATTAAAACCCCTCCTCATTTTAAACATCTTGATCAGATCTCCTTTTAACCTTCTCTGTTCTAATGAAAAAAGTCTCATTTTACTCTCATCTTTCCTCATAATTAAAGCCTCTCATCCCCACTATTAGCTTAGTGAATCTTTCTTTTACACTTTGCTTTGACAGTTTTCTTAAAGATGGATGTCCAAAACTGGTCACAGCATTCTAACTGGAGACTAACCAGTGATTTGTACATTTAGCATAACTGCTTACTTTGCACTCAATGCCCCTATTTATGATTCCATATGCTTTCATTAACATGTCTTCCCACTTTTAAATTTGTATACCTGAATACTTGGGTTACAGTTTAACTCCCAGCCCTGATGTAGCTGCCTGCAATTTCAAATTCTAGACAAAGATACCTGCTCCAAGCTGACAGGGTTCCCTTGAAGTACACAGATCAGGCTCCGAAGATGTCACTGGGGCCATAATTGGCTATTTTAAACTGAAGACTGAGCATGGAATCAATGGTGGCTTCCCAGACCCAATCAGAATACGAGCTGAGGCTAGAAGGATGCTCCTCTGGGTTCCACAAGGAAACTTAGGGGTCCCCTTTCCCTTGAGTGATAAAAGACCATTAGTAAATGGGCTCTTTTCACTAGAAATGAAAAGGTAGTTGAATGAGTTAGCTATTCGATGTAGAGAAGATGTTTGTATTTGTTCAGGAGCCCAATCACTAATAAATCCAACAGGGGAATTGAGGGAAAACTTATTTACCCAGAGATTAGTGAGAATTTGGGACTCGCTATCACAAGGAGCGGTCGAGGCGAATAGCGTTGATGTATTTAAGGGGAAGCTGCACATGAAGGAGAAAGGAATAGAAGGATATGGTGATGGGGGTGAGATGAAGTAGGGGGGAGGAGGCTTGTGGGGAGCAGAAATACAGGTATGGAGCAGATGGGCTGAATGGTCTGTTTCCATGCTGTGAACTTCTATGTAATTGTTTCTTATCCCTGATCAACTAAGTGTCCAATTAGGAGAGCCTATATTGTGGTTTCTTAAGATGCAATACTTGACTAGTAGCTGACTTGTCTTTCAGTGCTGTATAATGCAGAATATTTAAGAAGACAGAATGCATGATATTAAATGTATCAAAGGTGCTTGTACATTAAGACTTAATGAAGTGTAATGTGATGTAGTAATGTAAAGGATTTGGATCCAGAGAGTGATTTAACTCACAGCAGGTTCTGTTCCCCTGTCACCCAGTGCTCGCTTACATTGGCTTCCGATCAAGCAATGTCTTCACTTTAAAATTCTTATCCATGTTTTCAAATCTCTCCATGGCCTTGCCCCTCCTTATCTCTATAATCTCTGCCAGCCCCACTTGCCTCCAAGGCATCTGCGTTTCTCTAATTCTGGCTTCTTGTGCATTCCCAATTATAATCGCTCCATCATTGGCGGCAGTACCTTGTGTTGTCTGGGCCCTAAAGCTCTGGAATTCCATCCCTAGACCTCTCTAACTTGCTTTCCTTTAAGATGCTACTTAAAACCTACCTCTGACCAAGCTTTTGGTCATCTGACCTAATATCAACTTACATGGCACAGTGTCATACTTTATTTTATAATTGCCCCTGTGAAGTGCCTGTGTCTTTCCAGTAGGTCAAAGGTGCTATTGTAGATAAGTTGCTGTTGTAGAGATTTATTTGTACACCACTGGATTTCCATTGCTGAGCTTGAAATGCCTGTCAATCATTCAAGCATAAAATTGCAACTTGCATCATGTCCTGTGTGTGACATTTCTGTGGAAAATCAGAAATTATGCTATGCTGAGTGGTTTAGGTCTGTGGTACATATTGGGACCAATTTTGCCCCCAGTGCATTCGGATTGCGAAATAAACTGAAGCTCCGACTCAAACTGGACAGTTTTGACACCACAGGCCTCCCCCTGACTAACTGCCAATCGTTCACTGCGCGTCATGAGTGGCTGAGCGAGAGGTCAATCATATGACACCGCTCCTTTCGCCTGGGCGGGTTCCCATAGAAATCTTCGCGTCGTCAAGGTTTCGTTTGATAGTCCCGCCCCCACCTGTCTATGATTTAATTGGCCCAGTGACATGTCAATTAGCTTGAAGGTTTGACGCAATCGGTAGCAACGGCTGGTAGTCATTTAAGGGCGGGGTCCCCTAGAAGCAAAGGCTTGATTTACTCATCGACCTGTCACTGGGCGGGATCAAGTGCCCGTTTCAAAATCGTGATTGGTCAATTCTAGCCATCACTCAAATCCCAGAGTCCGGGTTGATCGGATGAAACGTCAATCATCGGAGGCGCTGCTTTGGAGGCTTTTCCCTATTTAAAAGCTGGTGTAGAGAATGACGTTGAAAGGCTGCGGTGTGCGATGTAGGAAAATCTTCAAATAAAATTAACAGTTACTCATGCGAGCGGGATTTGCGGCTCTTCGCCCGCTGACGGACCTCCGGTAAGTGTTTCTGTTCCAATAAATGCGTGGCCACGAAGAAGGTATCGTTAATGGACGGGGCCAGGCGTGCGTAGTTTCCGCTGCGGGCGGCAGGAAAGACCGCGGATTAAAGTCGGGCCTAGTAATAAAGCCTTGTTTTAATGGAGCGGGACGGAGGGTGAAAATAAAATGTGAAGTTACTGGGTAGTCTGAACCTCAGCTTATTTAGTATCGGTGTGGGGCCGAGCCACAATTTCAGTCGTTTACCAGGCATTCCTGACTAAAATAGGGTTTTCTCTATGTCTTCCTGATAATCCAGCTGTAAAATATAGTGTCTTTGTATGTCTTTTCCCCCTAATGTTTAACATTTCAGCTTTTCTCTGTACGTGTATCTATCTATCTGACAGTCTGATGGTTAGACTATTACATCTATAGTGATCTTTTCCTCTGTCCATGTTCAAGAGCAGGAGCTCCTCAAGCTTTACTTCCATAAGAGAATGTGATTATGGACAGGGTTTTTAATCAAATCCAGCCTAGTGGTTCGGGAAGAATTTTAATATCTGTTATCATTTTAACAAGTTTTCGTAGGGTGAAGTGGATTAATGGATGTCGATTAATGGATGTTGACTCATGGTGAGGTGGGATAAGATGCTGTGAAAATGATTAGTGTCATGGTTAAATTATGTCTGGGAGTTTGGATTAATTCCCCACTAAAAGGGGGAACTCACTGTCGTGGTTGATGATGAGGTGATTTCAAAATTGGGCTTGTAACAAAAAGCCTTGGTGATTGTGGTGGGGAGATGGAGGATAGTTGTAGAGGATGTATTCCTACTATTTTTTAATTGTTTTTAATTAAAGCTGTTGCTTTTTTTTTATAACAGCATCCCATTACAATTCTAGTGGCTTGTTTTAATACTGATTTGTGCTTGATGCCCTAATGTATGAGACCTTGTCATTCCTTTCACTATATCTGATCTTTTTCTTTTTGAGTATTTACAGTGGCTGTTCTGACCTCGCTGGCTTTCTGTAGCTATATAAAAACACAGTAAATTGGTTAACGCTCTATGTTCTTGGCAGACGAGTATGTGATTTTGGAGGAAAATGAGTCATACTGTGATGTGTGAACAGGTGACTGAATTTGCTTATGAGAGAATAAATATCACAAAATCATATAGTGTAATATATAGTGTGTGTGTATGTATGTATGTGTATATATATATATATATATATATATATATATTTATTTATATATTTTAATGAGGTGAAGGTTATGTACATGATCCTTTTAAAGATGTACCAAATTTATTTCATTGTGTTTCTATATTTTAGTGGAGTTTGGTTCCAGACAAAATAATGGGGTATTTTCACGATCCTTGATTTCTATTTTTACCCCCTCTATGCTTCCTGACATAAACTACAGGCCAGTTAGCCTAACGTTTGTCATAGGGAATCCATTATTAAGGAGATTATAGTAGGAGACTAAGATCATAATGTGATCAGGTAGGGTCAACTTGGCTTTGTGAAAGGGAAATCGTGTTTAACTAATGTATGAGAGTCTTTAGGGGGAGGTGATGGTGTAGTGGTATTGTTGCTGGACTAGTAATCCAGAGACCCAAGGTAATACTCTGGGGACCTGGGTTCAATTCCCACCATGGCAGATGGTGGAATTTGATTTTAATAAAAATCTGGAATTAAAAGTCAAATGATGAATGTTGAGCACCACTTGGAGGAAGCACTGAGGGTGACAAGAGCGCAGAATGTACTTTGGGCCCATCACCAAGAGTGGCTCGGTAGCACCACTACTGACCGAGCTGGCCGAGTCATAAAGGACGGGTCTGTGGCAGGTGGTGAGGGAGTCAACAAGAGGGGAAAACATACTTATCCTCACCAACTTGCCTGCCGCAGATGCATCTGTCCATGACGGTATCAGTGTGGAGACAAAATCCTGCCTTCACATTGAGGATACCCTCTATCATGTTGTGTGGCACTACCAAAGTGCTAATTGGTGGGTAGATTTCGAACAGATCTAGCAACTGAAGACTGGGATGAGGCTGTGGGACGTCAGCAGCAGCAGAATTGTACTCTAACACAATCTGTAACCTCATGGCCCGACATATCCCCCACTCTGCCATCACCATCAAGCCAGGGGAATCAACCCTGGTTCAATGAAGAGTTCAGGAGGACATGCCAGGAGCAGCACCCGGCATACCTAAAAATGAGGTGTCAACCTGGTGAAGCTACAACACAGGACTACTTGCGTGCCAAACAACATAAGCAGCAAGTGATAGACACAGCCAAGCAATCCCACAACCAACGGATCAGATCTAAGCTCTGCAGTCCTGCCACACCCAGTCGTGAATGGTGGTGGACAATTAAACTACTTGCTGGAGGAGAAGGCTCCACAAATGTCCCCATTCTCAATGATGGAGGAGCCCAGCACATCAGTGCAAAAGATGAGGCTGAAGTATTTGCTACAATCTTCAGCCACAAGTGCCAAGTGGATGATCCATCTTGGCCTCCTCCAGAGGTCCCCAGCATCATAGATGCCAGTCTTGAACCACTTTGATTCACTCCACGTGATAGCAAGAAATGCTGAAGGCATTGGCTACTGCAAAGACTATGGGCCCTGACAGTATTTCAGCAATAGTATTGAAGACTTGTGCTCCAGAACTTGCCGAGCCCCTAGCCAAGCTGTTCCAGCACAGCTACAACACTGGCATCTACCCAGCTATGTGGAAAATTGCCCAGGTATGTGCTGTACACAAAAAGCAGAACAAATCCAACCTGGTCAATTAACGCCCCATCAGTCTACTCCATCATCAGCAAAGTAATGGAAGAGGTCATCAACAATGCTATCAAGCAGCACTTGCTTAGTGGTAACCTACTCGCTGATGCCCAGTTTGAGTTCCGCCAGGGCCACTCAGCTCCTGACCTCATTACAGCCTTGGCTCAAACATGGACAAAAGAGCTAAACTCCTGAGGTGAGGTGAAAGTGACTGCCCTTGACATTGAGGCTGCATTTGACCGAGTGTGGCATCAAGGAGCCCGAGCAAAACTGGAGTCAATGGGAATCGGGGAAAACTCTCCGTTGGTTGGAGTCATACCTGGCACAAAGGAAGATGGTTGTGGTTGTTGGAGGTCAGTCATCTCAGCACCAGGACGTCACTGCAGGAGTTCCTCAGTGTAGTGTCCTCTGCCCAACTATCTTCAGCTGCTTCATCAATGACCTTCCTTCCATCATAAGGTCAGAAGTGAGGACGTTTGTTTATAGTGCAATGTTCACCATTTGTGGTGATTCATACTGAAGCAGCCCATGTCCAAGTGCAGCAAGACCTGGATAATATCCAGGCTTGGGCTGACAAGTGGAAAGTAACATTCACGCCACACAAGTGCCAGGCAATGACCATCTCCAACAATAGAGAATCCAACCATTGCTCTTTGATACAAAAACAGAATTACCTGGAAAAACTCAGCAGGTCTGGCAGCATCGGCGGAGAAGAAAAGAGTTGACGTTTTGAGTCCTCATGACCCTTCGACAGAACTTGAGTTCGAGTCCAAGAAAGAGTTGAAATATAAGCTGGTTTAAGGTGTGTGTGTGGGGGGTGGAGGGAGAGAGAGAGAGAAGTGGGGGGGGGGGTGTGGTTGTAGGGACAAACAATAGTGATAGAAGCAGATCATCAAAAGATGTCAACAACAATAGAACAAAAGAACACATAGGTGTTAAAGTTGGTGATATTATCTAAACGAATGTGCTAATTAAGAATGGATGGTAGGGGACTCAAGGTATAGCTCTAGTGGAGGTGGGGAGAGCATAAAATATTTTAAAATATTTAAAAATAATGGAAATAGGTGGGAAAAGAAAAATCTATATAATTTATTGGAGAAAAAAAAGGAAGGGGGAAACAAAAAGGGGGTGGGGATGGGGGAGGGAGCTCACGACCTAAAGTTGTTGAGTTCAATATTCAGTCCGGAAGGCTGTGAAGTGCCTAGTCAGAAGATGAGGTGTTGTTCCTCCAGTTTGCGTTGGGCTTCACTGGAGCAATGCGGCAAGCCAAGGACAGACATGTGGGCAAGAGAGCAGGGTGGAGTGTTAAAATAGCAAGCGACAGGGAGGTTTGGGTCATTCTTGCGGACAGACCGCAGGTGTTCTGCAAAGCGGTCGCCCAGTTTACGTTCGGTCTCTCCAATGTATTGCTCTTTGATGTTCAATGGCATTACCATCACTGAATCCCCCGCTATCAACATCCTGGGGTTTACCATTAACCAGAAACTGAACTGGACTAGCTATATAAATATTGTGGCTACAAGAGCAGTTCAGAGGCTAGGAATAGTGTGACGAGTAACTCGCCTTGTGACTCCCCAATTGCCTGGATGAGTGCAGCTCCCACAACACTCAAGCTTGACACCATCCAAGACAAGGCAGCCCTGCTTGATTGGCACCACATCCACAAACATTCACTCCCTCCACCACCTCACAGTGGCAGCAGTATGTGTACCATCTACAAGATGCACTGCAGGAATTCACCAAGGCTCCTTCAACAGCACCTTCCAAACCCACTACCACTACCATCTAGAAGGACAAGGGCATCAGACACATGGGGAACACCACCACCTGCAAGTTTCCCTGCAAGCCACTCACCATCCCGACTTGGAAATATATGTTCCTTCCCTGTGCCTGGGTCAAAATCCTGGAACTCCCTTCCTAACAGCACTGTGCTGTACCTACACCACATGGACTGCAGCAATTTAAGAAGGCAGCTCACCACCAACTTCTCAAGGGCAACTAGGGATGGGCAATAAATGCTGGTCTAGCCAGCGAAGCCCACACCCTGTGAATGAATTTTTTTAAAAAAAAAGTAACAAGCAAGATTGATTAAAAGGGAACCTTTAGATGTGGCGTACTTGGTGCGTTTGATGAGGTGCTGCATCAACAGTTACTACACAAGATAAGAGAACATTTTGTAAGGGGTAAGCAGAACTTGGGTGGTACAGAGGGATCTGGGTGTCCTGGTACACGAATCACAAAAAGTTAGTATGCAGGTACAGCAAGTGATTAGGAAGGCAAATGGAATGTTGGTGTTTATGGCCAGGGGACTGGAATATAAAAATAGGGAATTTTTACTGCGGCTGTACAGGACCTTGATGAGACCACATCTGGAATACTGTGTACAGTTTTGGTCTCCTTATTTGGAAAAAAAATCTAATTGTGTTAGAAACAGTTCAGAAAAGGTTCGCTTGACTCCATCCTGGGATTTGGTGGGGGCAGTGGGTGTTTGTTAATCTTATGAAGGAAGGTTGAACAGGTTGGGCTCATACCTAGTGGAGTTTAGAAGAATGAGAGGTAATCTTATTAAAACATAAGATCTTGAGGGGACTTGACAGGGTAGATCCTCCTTGACAGGAGGATGTTTCTGCTTGTGGGAGAGACTAGAACCAGGGCCACAGTTTATGAATAAGAAGTCTCCCTTTTATGTTGGAGATGAGAAATGTTTTCTCTCCTGGGGGTTGTTAGTCTGTGGAATTCTCTTCCCCAGAGAGCAGTGGAGGCTGAATCCTTGAATTTATTCAAGGCTGAGTTAGATAGATTTCTGATTGATTGACAAGGGAGTTGAGGGTGAAAGGGGGCAGACAAGAAAGTGGAGTTGAGACCACAACCAGGTCAGCCATTATCTTATTCAATGGCAGAGCAGGCTTGAAGGGTTGAATGGTCTATGGGTTGAATGGTCTACTTCTGCTCCTAAGTCCTATGTTCCTATTTTCACTGGCTGCCTTTTCCTCAGACTGTCCATCTTCCCTTCAAGGATACTGCCTTCAGCAGCATCTCCCACTCAAAAAAACAAAGCTCAGTCATCTGTCTTTTTCTAACTGCTCCATCTCAACGTTGCTTTCCTGTCCAAGCACTTCAAATGTGTCACAGCCTTCCAGCTCTGTGCCCATCTCTTTTGTAGCTCTGAGCATATTCTGTTTAGCCTTCACCTTTCTTGTGGCACTGAAAGAGCCCTAGTCAAAGTCATAAATGTTATCCTCCGACCATCGTGTCTTATTCTTTATCTTTTCAACAATGCTTGATATAATTAAACCACTCCAGCACTACTACTGTGTCCACCTCATTGGATCCTTGTCTGCTCCTATCTGTTATAATGGGTCTAGTGCATACCCAGCAGTGGTGTCTTCCTCATCTATTTGTTGTCCCTCTTGTGATATCATCTGCAGTTGTGAGTTCAGCTTCCATGTCCAGCTCTATTTACTTCTTTACTCCTTGACTGACTCTGGGCTGTAAAGACACCAAGTTTCGGATGAGCCACAACTTCCAGCTTAACATTGAGAAGACCATCCTCTGCCTCTCTCTGCCACAAACTCTGCTTGTTTGCTCCTGACTCCATCCCCTGTGCTAAATCAGTCCATTCGCAATCTTGGCATCCTGCTTGACCCTCAGTTGAGCCTTAAACCCCAGGTGCTCTCCATACAGCCTTGCCTGAATCTGCTTCTATGTTAGACTTGGCTGTAATTCCCCATTCCCCCGCCAGTTCACTCGCCCACCGAGGCCTGAAGCTCCAGGAAATCCTCAGCTCCTAACACTGATTAATTAAAAGCCTGTTTGTGTTCATAATTTTCTGCTGATGGCACAGCTGGACTTTGAAACAAAGCACTTGTGCCATTGGAAGCACTGTTTGCGTGTGTGAGGTTTTGTGTAGGAAAACGAGGAGGTGCTAGTTTCCTCTTGTCAAAATGTTGGTTAGAGGTTAAAGTCTCATTTTGCTATTGCTGGCCTGTACAAATTTCCAGTTGGGGAAAATGGATTTAGCTACTGCAGACATTACCCTGCAAAATAAATGTGTAGGAGTGGCTGTTAACTGGAAGCAATTTGCTAATGGAAGTGCAGCATAAAGAGATGAAGTGTTTAGCACAGAAATAGACCATTCATCCCAGCTGCTCCATGCCAGTGTTTCTGCTGCACCTGAGCCCCCTCCCACCTTAATTCATCCCACCTCATCACCATATTCTTCTATTCCTTTATCCTGCATGTGTTTATCCAGCTTTCCTCTTAATGCGTTTAGGCTATTTGCCTCAACAATTCCCTGTGGTAGTGAGTTCCCCCATTCTCCCCACTCTCTGGGTAAAGAAGTTTCTCCTGATTTTCCCCTATTGGATTTATTAGTGACTGTGTCTTATATTGATGGCCTCTTGGTTCTGGTCTCCCCCACGAGTGGAAACATTTTCTCTATGTCCACCTGTGGAACCCCTTCATAATCTTAGAGGCCGTTATCTGGTCACTTGTCTTCTTTTCTAGAGAAAAGAGTTCCAGCCTGATCGCTTTTTTCTGATGGTTATAATCTCTCAGTTCTGATATCATTCTTGTTAAGGATTTGATGAACTTTGGTTCACACACAGGTAATGTCTAGAAGCTTGGCATTTATTTTTAAATACAGTAATTTTGTTGATTCTGTTTGGAGACCAAGCAGTCTGTAGGGAGCTTATTTTTAAATACTAGTTCCTGGCAAATTATTATTTCTATTAACAGAAACATTGTACTGAAATGCCTGAGCTATCCCACCCAACATTTCACCATTCGAATTTGGTTAATGTAGTAAAACTGTCTTGGCGCACAAACCAGTTGACACTATCCAAAATAATATATTTTTGGGGTGGATAAATGACAACTCTGAGTAACTTTGGCAAAACTAATTTCATGTTGTAATCCATTGTCAAATGTGATTATTGAATGTCTGGTTAGCACTGGAGAAAATTTTTAAAATTGAGCAGTGGACCAACTAATTGTAATCCATGATCCTACCCCTTTCTACCTCTGACCTCGTCAAGTTCTGCACATTCCTCTCTCTTCACCACCCCCAACAAACACTCTTGTTCTGTGAGTGCAGCCTCTCCTTCTCTTCCAGGTACCATTCCCTAAGACGGTATTGGTGCCCATGTACTTCCATTGGATTGATCCATGATTATGCTTGGCAAAGTTCTGCAGTGGTTTGGTGTTCCCTTCCGCAGTGTGCCTGACTAGGAAACTCTCCCACTCTTGCTGCCTGCCTTCAGTCTTATTGGAAGGATTTACAGACTGAAAATCAACCCGTTTGACATGTTATGTATGCATCCCCACCATTGACAAATGTTCCTTCAACTGCTTGAACCCCTCCTGACCACCTTGACCAAGATTTTGGTCACTCTGAATATTTCCCCTTTGACTCAGTATCCATTTTCTTTTCCCCATTCCTCTGACATTCTCTGGGGCATTGTTTTTGGTTAGCTGATTTTATGTTAAACATCCCCCCCTCCCATCTAATTTCTAGGACTGGTGCTGGTTATTCCACCCATCAATGGTCTGCTTTGTTAAGTCCGGAAGGCTGTAAAGTGTCTAATCGGAAGATGAGGTGCTGTTCCTCCAGTTTGCGTTGAGCTTCACTGGAACATTGCAGCAGGCCAAGGACAGACGTATGGGCATGACAGTAGGGTGGTGTGTTGAAATGGCAAGCGACAGGAAGGTCTGGGTCGTGCTTGCAGACAGACCGAAGATGATTTGCGGAATGCCTTCGGTCTGTCTGCAAGCATTACCCAGACCTCCCTGTCACTTGCCATTTCAGCACATCACCCTGCTCTCATGCCCACATGTCCATCCTTGGCCTGCTGCAATGTTCCAGTGAAGCTCAACGCAAACTGGAGGAACAGCACCTCATCTTCCGACTAGGCACTTTACAGCCTTCTGGACTTAACACTGAGTTCGACAACATCAGACCATGAGCCTTCTCCTCCATCCTCACCCTTTTTTTTTTTTGATCCCTTTTTTTTCAAATATTTTAAAATTTTTATATATATGTTTTTTCCCACCTATTTTTTTTATTATTTTAAGGTTTATTTCCATTTGTGTTCATTGTTTTATCCCCACCTTTTAGCCCATTTCGATTGTTTTTTTTTCCCACACCATCCCCTCCCCCAGTAGGGCCATCTGTCACTTGCTCATTCTGATTCCCACTCTTAATGTAATGCGGGAAATCCAAAACAAAAACAGAATTACCTGGAAAAACTCAGCAGGTCTGGCAGCATCGGCGGAGAAGAAAAGAGTTGACGTTTCGAGTCCTCATGACCCTTCATCGATGCTGCCAGACCTGCTGAGTTTTTCCAGGTAATTCCCACTCTTAATGTCACCATTAGTACCTCCTTTAGCCAGTATCACCATCATCAACACCTCTTGACCTTTTGTTTATGACATCTTTTGCAATCTCTCCTTGTCTCCTTTGCCTCCACCTATCACTGGCCTTCTATCCAGCCTCACTGTCCGCCCCCCCCTCCCCCCAAACAGCACATATTTCACCACATTTTTACTTCTCTTTAGTTCTGCAGAAGAGTCATACAGACTCGAAATGTTAAATCTGCCTTTCTTTCCACAGATGCTGTCAGACCTGCTGAGTTTTTCCAGCACTTCTTGTTTTTGTTTCAGATTTTCCGCATCGACAGTATTTTTGCCTTTCATCTTAATGGTCTGCTGAGTCCTGATTATTCTAGAATTCAAATCAGTAGAAGGGGCAAAATAATAGGAAAATGGGAAATCGCAAGTTCACCTTTATCATTTCTGGTGAAAATTAATCTTCCTTTAAACTTGTCATCCAAAACTCTGCTACCAATATATGTTCTTAATCCCATGGATCTTTTGAAATGGAGCTGGGGACTGTAGTGGAGAAAGGTCCATGGTGGGAGAGAGCAAGTGTTTAATTGGTGGCAAGGACATTGAACATGGAAGTGAGTGTGTGATTTGAGCCAAACAGTCCTGGCGAATGCAGAGCCAAAACCTAAAAATACCATTGTAAGTGAACCCGAGTTTTTCAGGAGCAGAAGAAAGTGGGATTGGAGGTGGTTGTGAGTGATGAGGGATACACGGAAGTGATCGGAGATTTCTCTCATTCCAGACAAGGCAATGGGAATAGAGTGGCTGTGTGAGATAGCAAGGTCAAGGAGGTGGTGTAAATATGGTTTGGAATGTTTATATGGAGGAAGAGCCACAATAGCCTCCTGATTTTGATTTGCTTTCCTCTTTCTCTCTCCAGCGAACTGTTTCCATTACCGTCTGCATTGCTGCATCACCCCTGATGTGCCAGTGATTTCTCACTGTGCAAAATAATGGCTTACCTGGAGATAAAGTACAGGTGTGTATTTCGCCCCTACTCCTGCTTATAATCCATCCCTGACTGTCTAACCCACAAACGATATGACTGTGGAGAAATGATTCGCCTTGGGATCTCTCTGATCCAGTGGTTGGGATGCCTGGTTCTGCCATGGTGTGCCTGGTTTGGGGAGAGGAAATTCAGGCTCTGGTTTCTGAAAGTGGCGTGTGTGGATGTATGTGCTTAGGAAACCTTATGGGACCCATTTTGAGGAGATGACAGACATGATGCATGGGCGTGGGAGGGAGTAGGGCAAGATGGGTAGGTGCAGCAGATGTGGGCCCTTTGGAGAAAACCTTTGACAGGGTAGCACATGGGAGATTGGAGAAAATTAAGGGGTATGGAATTGGAAGAAGAGCAGCAAACTGGATTCTATAATTTTTCTAGGGAAGAACAGAGAGCAGGAATTCTTTAGTGTGGTTAGGAGTAGGTAGTGCTGTCCCTTGGAGTTCAGTTCTCAGCCATTTCTGTTCACTGTCTCAGATTTGGATGTTGGCTTTCAGGGAGTGGTGTCAGGATTTACAGATGGTGCCCAAATATGGAGGCATAATATCCATTTGGGCTCAAAGGAAATTGATAAGGGGAGGGAGAGGCTGAAAAGTGACATGGAATTCAGTGTGAGTGATTATTTGAAATGTCAGCAGTAATTATCCTCTGAATTGAAGTTGGCTCAGTGCTATGGAAGAGCAGAGGGATTCAGAGGTACAGGTTCACAACACTAAAGGTAGCACCTCTAGTTGATGCTTTTTTAGTAAAACCAAAAGGAATTTTAGATTTTATCACGGGATATAGAATAGAAAAGCCAAGAGGATATGATGAGACTCTTTGGATCTCCTCACTACAGTACTGGGGTCTACACTATAGGGAGGCTGTTGAAGTTTCTGAGAGGTTGCAGATTCACTTGATCCTATACAAAAAAGGTGAGAGACAAGCTGGGACTTTTTTTGTCAAGTGAGTAGTGGGTGAGTGTTTTTCTCCAGTTTTTTTTTTCCCTCCAGCTTAAAGTAGATTAAGCTAAGGAAAGGTAACGGTTCTAGTTTTTATTTAAAGTACATAAATAATTTAACTTTTTTACTGAACGCAAGGGTTTTTTTTTTCAACTAGAGGCACGGCAGGGCAACTCAGTCCTGTGTTATGTACCGCCTGCAACATGTGGGAAGTCCTAGACGCCCCATGCGCTCCGACCGACCACGTGTGCGGGAAGTGCCACCAGCTGCAGCTACTTGAGCTCTGGGTTTAGGAGCTTGAGCAGCAGCTGGAGGCACTGAGGTGCATCCGCGAGGCTGAGAGTTTCGTGGATGGCAGGTTTTTAAACGTGGTCACCCCACAGCTTACAGAAGTGCAGACAGAGAGGGAATGGGCGACCATCAGTCAGAGGAAAGGTGTCAGGCAGATAGTCAGGAAATCCCCAGGGTGTATCTCGCTCGAGAACCGTTTTTCTATGTTGGAAAGCGGAGAGAGTGATGGTTCCTCTAGGGAGTGCAGCTATGCTCGTAGCACTGAGTGGCTCAGCGGCACAGGGGGGAGAAAAAAAGAGGGGAAGAGCAATAGTGGTAGGAGATTTGATAGTAAGGGGAACAGACAGGCATTTCTGTGGCCGTAGACATGACTCCAGGATGGTATGTTGCCTCCCTGGTGCCAGGGTCAAGGATGTCACTGAATGGCTGCAAGGCATTCTAATGGGGGAGGGCAAACAGACAGAGATCGTGATACATATTGGTACCAACAACATAGCTAGAAAGTGGGATGAGGCCCTGCAAGCAGAATTTAGGGAGCTAGGAAACAGATTAAAAAACAGGACCTCGAAGGTAGTAATCTCTGGATTACTTCTGGTGCTATGTGCTAGTGAGTATTAGAGGTTAGTCCAGATGAATGCGTGGCTGGAGAGATGGTGCAGGAGAGAGGGCTTTAGACTTCTTTGACATTGGGACCGTTTCTGGGGGCAGTGGGACCTGTACAGGGCAGACTGGTTTCACCTGAACCGGAATGGGACCAACATCCTTGCGGGGAGGTTTGCTAGAGCTGTTGGGGAGGGTTTAAACTAACTTGGCAGAGGGATGGGATCCTGAGAGGAGGTTCAGCAGGGGGAGATGCACAGCCAAAATTAGGAGAGAGAGCAAGTGAGTCTAGAAGGCATAGAAATTATAGGCCGGTTAAGGCACAAGGGAGTTTGGCAAGGTTGGATGGTATTTATTTTAATGCAAGGAGTCTGACGAATAAGGCAGATGAGTTGAGGGCACAATTTAACACATGGAAGTATGATGTCATTGCTGTCACAGAGACATGGTTGAGAGAGGGGCATAATTGGCAGCTCAATATTCCAGGATATAGGGTCTTCAGGCAAGACAGGGAAGGAGGTAAAAGAGGAGGGGGTATCACAATATTGATCAAGGAATCAATTAAAGCAGTAAGGAGGGATGACATCTTAGAAGGCTCCTCAAATGAAGCCATATGGGTAGAACTGAAAAACAAAAAAAGGAGCAATCACATTGCTGGGAGTGTACTGTAGACCCCCAAACAGTCAGAGATAGAGCAGATATGTCAGCAAATTTCAGAGAAGTGTAAAAAAATAATAGGGTAGTAAGAGTGGGGGATTTCAACTTCCCCAACATTAACTGGGTTAGTCATAGTGTGATAGGTTTAGAGGGAGTGGAATTCTTTAAAATGCATCCAGGAGAGCTTTACATAGAAACTAGGAGCAGGAGTAGGCCATTCGGCCCTTCGAGCCTGCTCCACCAATCATTATGATCATGGCTGACCATCCATCTCATAGCCTGCTCCCACTGTCTCCCATATCCTTTGATCCCTTTGCCCCAAGAGCTATATCTAACTCCTTCTTGAAAACATACAATGTTTTGGTCTCAACTACTTTCTGGGTAGCGAATTCCACAGGCTCACCGCTCTGGGTGAAGAAATTTCTCCTCGTCTCAGTCCTAAATGGTCTACCCTATATTCTTAGACTGTGACCCCTGGTTCTGGACTCCCCCACCATAGGGAACATTTTTTTCTGCATCTATCCTGTCTAGTCTTGTTAGAATTTTATAGGTTTCTATGAGATCCCCCCTCATTCTTCTGAACTCCAGCAAATATAATCCTAACCAACTCAATCTCTCTTCATATGTCAGCCCCGCCATCCCAGGAATCAGTCTGGTAAACCTTCACTGCACTCTCTCTATAGCAAGAACATCCTTCCTCAGATAAGGAGACCAAAACTGCGCACACTATTCCTGGTGTGGTCTCACCAAGGCCCTGTATAATTACAGCAAGACATCCCTGTTCCTGTACTCGAATCCTCTGGCTGTGAAGACCAACATGCCATTGGCCTTCTTTACTGCCTGCTGTACCTGCATGCTTACCTTCAGTGACTGGTGTACAAGGACACCTAGGTCCTGTTGCACATTCCCCTCTCTCAATTTGTAGCCATTCAGATAATCAGCCTTCCTGTTTTTGGTGGATAACCTCACATTTATCCACATTATACTGCATCTGCCATGCATTTGCCCACTCACTCAGCTTGTCCAAATCACACCGAAGCATCTCTGCATCCTCCTCACAGCTCAACCTCCTACCCAGCTTTGTGTCATCTGCACGTTTGGAGATATTACATTTAGTTCACTCATCTAAATCATTAATATATATTGTGAATAGTTGGGGTCCCAGCACCGATCCCTGCGGTACCCCTCTAGTCACTGCCTGCCATTCGGAAAATGACCTGTTTATTCATTCATATTCTTTGATTCCTGTCTGCCAACCAGTTTTCTATCCATCTCAATACACTACCCCCAATCCCATGCGCTTTAATTTTACACGCTAATCTCTTATGTGGGGCTTTGTTGAAAGCCTTCTGAATGTCCAAATAAACCACATCTGCTGGCTCCCCCTCATCAACTTTCCTAGTTACATCATCGAAAAATTCCAGTAAATTTGTCAAGCAATTTCTCTTTCGTAAATCCATGTTGACTCTATCCGATTCTGGCACTGTTTTTAGCCAGTACTTAGAAGGTCCTACAAGAGAGGAGGCGGTCCTGGACTTAATTTTAGGGAATGAAGCCAGGCAAGTGGTAGAGGTATCAGTGGGGGAGCATTTTGCAGATAGTGACCATAACTCCGTTAGATTCAAGGTTGTTATGGAAAAGGACAAGAATGGGCCAGAAATCAGAGTTCTAAATTGGGGGAAAGCCAATTTTAATATCAGATATGATTTGGCCAGATTGGACTGGAAGCAGCTTTTAGGTAAATCTGCATCAGAGCAGTGGGACTCATTCAAGAAAGAAACAGGGAGAGTACAGGATCAACATATTCCAGTAAAGATAAAGGGTGGGACCAACATTTCCAGGGAATCCTGGATGTTGAGGGATATACAGGATTGGATAAAGAGAAAAAGGGAGGCTTATGGCAGATACCAAGGGCTCAAAATAGTGGAAGCCCTAGAGGTGTATAGAATGTGTAGGGGGGAACTTAAAGAAAATTAGGAGAGCAAAAAGGGGGCATGAAGAAAACATTGGCAGGTAAAATAAAGGAAAATCCAAAGTTATTTTACAAATACATTAAGAGTGAAAGGATAACTAGGGAGAGTAGGGCCCATTAAGGACCATAGTGGTAATTTATGTGGGGAGCTGGAAGACGTAGGTAGGGTTCTAAATGAATACTTTGTGTCAGAATTCACAAGTGAGAGGGACGACGTGGGTATGGAAATCAGGCAGAAGGACTGTGATACAATTAAAGAAATTAGCATAGAAAGGGAGGAGGTTCTAAGCCGTCTGGCAGGCTTAAAAGTAGATAAATCTCCATGCCCGGATGAAATGTATCTCAGGCTGTTGAGTGAGGCAAGGGAGGAGGTAGCAGGGGCGCTGGCAATAATTTTCAATACCCCTCTGGCCACAGGAGAGGTGCCAGAGGACTGGAGGACAGCCAATGTGGTACTGTTATTCAAGAAGGTAGGAAGGGATAAACCAGGGAACTACAGGCCAGTCAGTCTAACCTCAGTGGTGGCGAAACTATTGGAAGCAATTCTGAGGGACAGAATTAATCTACACTTGGAGAGGCAGGAATTAATCAAGGACAGTCAGCATGGTTTTGTTAAGGGGAGGTCATGTCTGACCAATTTGATTGAATTTATTGAAGAGATGACCATGTGTGGAGATGAGGGCAATGTATTTGACGTAGACTGCTTGGACTTCAGCAAGGCCTTTGATAAGGTCCCACATGGGAGACTGACAATGAAGGCAAGAGCCCATGGGATTCGAGGCAAATTGGATCCGGAATTGACTGAGTGGCAGGAAACAGAGGGTGATGGTCGAGGGATGTTTTTGTGACCGGATGCCTGTGTCCAATGGGGTTCCACAAGGATTGGTGTTGGGTCCCTTGCTGTTTGTGGTATACATAAACGATTTTGACTTGAATGTAGGAGGATTGATCAGTAAGTTCGTGGATGACATGAAAATTGATGGGGTGGTAAATAGTGAGAAGAATAGCCTTAGATTACAGGAGGTTATAGATGGGCTGATCAGTGGCAAATGGAATTTAATCCAGATAAGTGTGAGGTGCTGCACTTGGGCAGGACAAACAAGGCACAGGAATACACGATGAATGATAGGACCCTGGGAAGTACCGAGGATCAGAGGAACCTTGGTATGCATGTCCACCAGTCCCTTAAGGTAGTGGGGCAGGTGGATAAGGTGGTTAAGAAGACATATGGGATACTTGCCTTTATTAGCTGAGGCATAGAATATAAGAGCAGGGAAGTTATGCTGGAACTGTATAAAACATGGTTAGGCCACAGCTAGAGTATTGCGTGCGGTTCTGGAATCCACATTATAGGAAGGGTGTGATTACATTAGAGAGAGTGCAGAGGAGATTTACCTGGGCTGGAGAGTTTTAGTTATGAGGAGAGATTGGATAGACTGGGGATATTTTCTCTGGAGCAGAGGAGATTGAGGGGAGACATGATTGAGGTGTATAAAATTGAGGTGCATAGATAGGGTAGACAGGAAGGAACTTTTCCCCTTGGTGGAGGGATCAATAACCAGGGGGCATAGATTTAAGGTAAGGGGCAGGAGGTTTAGAGGGGATGTGAGGAAGAATTTTTTCACCCAGAGGGTGGTGGGTAACTGGAACTCACTGCCTGAAAGGGTGGTAGAGGCAGAAACCCTCATAACATTTAAGAAGTATTTGGATGTGCACTTGCGATGCCATGGCATACAAAGCTATGGGCCTAGTGCTGGAAAATGGGGTTAGAATAGTTAGGTACTTGTTTGATTGGTGCAGACTCGATGGGGTGAATGGCCTTTTTCTGTCCTGTAGACCTTTATGATTCTAAAACTCTGTAGGTTATGAGTCAATAAGACAGAAGTCTTTTAAGGTTGTAAGAGTCAAACAAGCAGAGTTGACTTGAATCACAATGGTTTTCAGGAGGGTGGGGGGAGGAAGATGAGTTTTTTTTTTGATTCATGAGGAAGTGGACACAATAGGAATATAAGTCGGACTCTTGTGTGGGAGGCAGAAAAGGAGGGGAATGACTGTCATAAAATTAGACAAAGATAAAAGGTTGCCCAACCCTGTTTTTAGGTAACTGTTAATAGTGTCAGAATACAAAAGGCTGCTTGAGACAAGAACATTGCAGTTGAGGGATATTTGGAGAAATGGGGAATTGTATGTAACGTGTAAAGCCCATGGCTGATGGACAGGAATGTGCTTTTGAAGGCTGTGCTGCACAAGTGGGACTGAATGGGAATGGTGCATTGCTCACTTTCACACTGAGTATTGCTGCTGTGCAACCAAGTGTTAAAACTGCGGTCC
Organism: Carcharodon carcharias; assembly: GCF_017639515.1. Taxonomy (NCBI): domain Eukaryota; kingdom Metazoa; phylum Chordata; class Chondrichthyes; order Lamniformes; family Lamnidae; genus Carcharodon; species Carcharodon carcharias. The sequence continues at coordinate 26,417,130 of NC_054507.1, read as the reverse complement.
TTTTTTCCTGAGTCAAGCAGCCCTTGCTGGGCTTACCAGTTTGCACATGGGTGGGCTAAGTGACCATTGTGTGTTCCACCCCATCTACAGCCGGAGCATAGCTCATCCCACTTGTAAAAATAAAAGCTTTACTTTCAGAAGAATGTTGGTAATTTGGCATCAATGCAACTGAGATGGTTCTGGAAGCATTGCATATTCTCTTTGTTGTGAATGCTACTGTCTAAAGTACGGCAATATAAACTTGTACAGGTCCCAAAGAGTAATTAGATGTCTCAGACCCCTTTGTATGATGGTTTTTCCCCCATCTCATACAAAATCCACAGCTTTTGATTGTGGAAAGTGGAACTGGGTCCCTTTAACTTTGTGGGAAGAGTATGGAATACTTTGGGCTGAGGGAGAAGAGTCTGCAATTTGAGTGTGGGAGTGGACGGTCTCTTGAGAATGCTGTGTGCTGGTTGCCAAGCTCATTCAGTCTCTTATTTTCCACTTGTGTGAATCATGTCAGTTGTTTATATCTTAAATGTTCTTTCCTTTTGTATGTGTGTCTTTGTGGAAAAGACATTAGGCAATTGTCTTTTCATGTGTCACCTAGTTACTGAGAAAGATGTTTACCAGTTGCCAAGCTGTATTTTCTCAACTGCTATTAATGGTTGGGGGGCATGCAATGTGTTTTGAGACTGCTACCTGTAGCTTTTCTCTTGGTTCCAGTTAGCATAGAGACTGAGTGGAATGGGATGGATTGGGAGAGAAATGGCAAAGAGAGGGAATTATGTGACAAAACTGAAAAAGCTGGGATTGTCCTCCTTGTGGCAGAGATGGTTAAGGGAGAGATTTAATCGAGGCATTCAAAATTTATGCAGGGTTTTCATAGAGTAGAGAGGGAGAAATAGTTTCCAGTGGCAGGTGGGTTGGTAACTAGAGTACACAGAATTGGCAAAAGAACCAGAGGAAAGATGAGGTTTTTTTATATATAGCAAATTGTGATCTGGAAGGTGCTGTCTGAAAGGGTGGTGGACATGGATTCAATGGGAACTTTCAAAAGGGGAATTGGATAAATACTTGAAGGTGGGGAGAAATTTGCAGGGATATGGAGATGGGAGGTTACAATGGGCTGCATTGGATAGCTCTTTCAAAAAGCTGACACAATGATCAGCTAAATGGTGGGCTGTGCTGCAAGATTAACTGTGATGGGTGGGGAATGCAGGTGTGATGGGGCGACTCTATGCTTATTCTGTTGAACTAGTCTTTTCTCGGGGCTAGATTGGTAACTCTTGATGTGGAACAGCATTGGGGAATTGGATGAGTTGCAGCACAAGTGGATGCAGGGAAGTTCATACTATTTTATCCATGTGTGGTATCAGACTAAATATGTTTCTGATGAATATGTTGTCTTTAATGTTTTCCTGTTTAGGCATCAGAATCTCAAATACACCAGATTACAATGGTGTTTGAACAGACTGGACTAATTTGATTTTGTGGTTTCTGGTTAGTGTTGTGAGCAGTCTGCGAGTAATGTATCTTAACCATGGAATATTCCACACTCCATACTGCATTGTTGAAGGTGATGTCTTTCAGACGAGATGCTAAATTGAGACTGGTCTGGTTCAGGTGCAGGGCATTTTGCTGATGTCCAAGTCAAAATTTATTAACTGTGTATTTTCATTTGTTTTCTGGGTATGGGTGATGCTCACCAGGCTGCACATCCTTAATTTTCCTCGCATGGTTTGTTTACATAGCTGAGCTACTTGCTCGGCCACCTCTAAATGCATTAAGAATCCTATCGTGTGCGGCTGGAGTTGTGTATGCCAGACCAGATATGAGTAGAGGGCTCTTTTAATTCCTGAAGGACATCGATGCTTCAGGGAAGGGAGTTTGCTCAACCATCTATGCCCAGAATAAAATTGGGAGCTGGGATCTGATGTTGGCACCTGTATGCCAGTTGCACAGAGAGCATCCACCTCTTGGTGCAAGTCTCAACTATTCCACTGCTCTCTTTGGCCAGCTTTCCATGCTCTTCCATAAACTTGAGGTCATCCAAAACACTACTACCCATGTCTTTACTCATTCACCCGACACCCCTGTGCTTACTGACCTATGTTGGCTATGGTCTACCTACAGCAGCACCAATGACCCAAGTGTGGTATCATGTTACTTGCTACATTGGCTTCTTCACAAATCTATCAGCTGATCTGTGGGACGAGAGTCAAAGTGCACTCTACCCTAGAGAATCTAGAAGCAATTGATTGGTGATAGAGGAATGAATACAAGGAGTCCTTATGATGCAGTGGGTAGTGTTCCTGACTGAGCCAGAAACTCTGGGTTCATGCTCCACTCCAGACTTGATGGCCAAGGTCATCAACCTGCAAATCTTTCCGACGCACCAATGGCAAGCAGTAAGGATGGGAGAGATTCCTAGTCAGCCACGTGATGGAAAGAAATTGGTGCCTCTACCATCAGTATCCATAGCTCCAGACTACGAGCATGTAAAAGTGTATGTTGCCACAGCAACTTGGACTCTTTGGGGGGTGCTGGTTGGCTGGACAGCCAGTCTGGATCAGATTAATGCAAAAGATGTGGGGTTTGATCCCCATTCCAGCTGGGATGGATTCGGGACCTGCCTCCTTCCCCTACCCGTGGTGGAGGTTGCAGTGCTGTGGGTCAGACCTGCCTTCGGGCAGAGAATTGAAGATAATGAGGAATGCATGCATGCATGTTTCTTGCACTAGTGATTTCCTCCAGTTTAGCTGGTCACTGGAATTTTCCAGCCCAGACCAAAATGGATGAATTCCTCAGGGTAGTGTCCTAGGCCCAACCATCTTCAGCTGTTTCATCAATGACCTTCCTTCCATCATAAGGTCAGAAGTGGGGATGCTCACTGAATGCACAATGTTCACCATTCGCGATTCCTCAGATACTGAAGCAGTCCGTGTCCATGTGCAGCATGACCTGGACAACATCCAGGCTTGGGCTGACAAGTGGCAAGTAACATTCGCACCACACAAGTGCCAGGCAATGACCATCTCCAACAAGAGAGAATCTAACCATCACTCCTTGGCATTCAATGGCATTACCATTGCTGAATCCCCCACTATCAACATCCTAGGGGGTTACCATTGACCAGACACTGAACTGGACTAGCCATAAAAATACTGTGGCTACAAGAGCAGATCAGAGGCTAGGAATCCTGTGGCGAGTAACTCACCTCCTGACTCCCCAAAGCCTGTCTGCCATCTATAAGGCACAAGTCAGGAGTGTGATGGAATACTCTCCACTTGCCTGGATGAGTGCAGCTCCAACAAAACTAAAGCTTTACACCATCCAGGACAAAGCAACCCCACTTGACTGGCACCCCATCCACAAACATTCACTCCCTCCCCCACCGCACAGTGGCAGCAGTGTGTACCATCTACAAGTTGCACTGCAGCAACTCACCAACTCCTTAGGCAGCACTTTCCAAACCCACGACCTCTACCACCTAGAAGGACAAGGACAGCAGAAATGTGGGAACACCACCACCTGCAAGTTCCCCTCCCAGCCGCTCACCATCCTGACATGGAAATATATCGGCCATTCTTTCACTGTCGCTGGGTCAAAGTCCTGGAACTCCCTCCCTAACAGCACTGTGGGTGTACCTACACCACACGGGACTGCAGTGGTTCAAGAAGGCAACTCACCACCACCTTCTCAAGGGCAACTAGGGATGGGCAATAAAAGCTGGCCCAGCCAGCCACACCCAGATCCCATGACTGAATTTTAAAAATTTGATCGCTATCACTCTTGCTCCATTTTCAGCCAAGCACTTCCTCTCTCTTCTTCACCACCCCACAGCTGTAGCTGCCGCCTTGTCTGTCTCCAGAAGCTATTGATTCCTTGCTGGCATATATCTCTAAGGAAGATGTCTTCCCTTTTTGCATCTCCCTAGGTAACCTTAAAATGAGCAGTCACAAGGCCTTGGATTATAAGAGACATCATGTTCTCACCCAAGATTAGATGCTTTTATATTTAAGTGGCTTCCCTGAACCAACTATCATTTTTATTTTAAAAAAAAATCCATTCTCACGTGTTGCTGGCAAGGCCAGTATTTATTGCTAATCCCTAATTGCCCTTGAGAAAGTGATGGTGAGCCGCAGCCTTGAATTACTGCAGTCCATGTGGTGTGGGTACATCCACAGTGCTGCTAGTGACCATGAAGGAATGACGATATAGTTCTAAGTCAGGATGTTGAGTGGCATGGAGGGGAACTTGCAGGTGATGGTATTCCCATGTGTCTGCTGCCCTTGTCCTTCTAGGTTGTAGAGGCCGAGGGTTTGGAAGGTGCTGTAGAAGGAGCTAGAGTGGTTCAGGGATGAGTGGTTCCGGGTTATCAGAGTGGTTCCTGGGATGAGGGATTTTAGATACAAAGTTAGATTGGAGAAATTGGGGTCATTCTCCTTGGAGCAAGGGAGATTAAGGGGAGACCTGATAGAGGAGTACAAGATTGACAGGCTTGGATAAGGAAATTGGATAGGTACTTGAGGGAAATAAACTTGCAGGGCTATGGGGAATAGACTGAGGGAATGGGACTCACTGGATTGCTCTACAGAGAGCCAGCATGGACTTGATGGGAAGAATGGCCTCCTTATGTGTTGTAATGATTTTTGAAAAGGAGGTAAATCCCTGTGCTGAGGCAAATATGTTTCCTTTTAATGGTTGAAGTTGGGAAGACTGTTGACACCTCTGTGCTCCTTCCCCCCCCCACCTTTTCTTTTTAAAAAAAAGCAGGGTGTACAAATATGAAAGCTAGTGATTCCCGAGGTGTAGAAGCTGTTTATACTGAGCATGATCTGGAGTGATCTGTTGATGCTTTTTTAATGGGGTTTCCAAGTACAGCCTGAGAGGAGATGACGCATGGTGGTTTTTTTTTTTGGTCATGGTTTTCCTTTTATAACCCAAGGGGAGGTGATGGTATTATATTTACCCTGCAGTTGTTGCTATCCTCTCTCACTGTTCCACTCGAAACGGAGTGGAGCTTTTAACTTTGGAAGGGAGTTGGAGAAGCAAGACTCTAAGTTACAGCGGCAGAGCTGGGAGCAACTGAGAAAATGTTTACTTCGTCCAAATTCATCGCCACATGTTGGCTTGCTTCCAGCCCAGGACATCTGATGCCATTAAAATAATGGATGTGCAGTTTGCTGCTGTGCTACATTAAAGCTGCATTCTGCTACCATTATCCTCAATCCTCTGCAGTTTGACTGGGAAGGTTAGCATCGAGACAGAGTTTTTACATGACTGCAAGTTTCAGTTTTGAAGAAGAGCCTTGTATGCAAATGTGCATTCTGTTTCCAAAAGAGTTTCCTGAAATGGTAAGAAATTACTGGTGCAGCTTAAATTTGTGATGGAGTATTGGGGGTGGTGGTGGAAGAGAAATCAAAGAGCGAGACTTTTCTTTTAGTTGGGGTGGAGAGGAGGAACACAGAAAGAGCAAAATGATGTGTTTAGAATTGGGTGTGTTGTGGAAGATTTAAAATGGATGCAATGTGACAGACGTGTTTGAAGTTACTGTATATGATTCAGTTAGAATCATTAATTCCCTTAAGTTTTCTTGTTTTTTTTTGAAGTCAGTTCAGACTGTCCCAAATGTAAAAGTTTTCACACGCTTTGTGTGTCTGTAATTGAGGTTTTTGCATTTTTTTTAGTGCATTTAGGGATGGACCTCTTTATACCAAGCAATGGAATTTATTGCAAACGAATGCAATAATGCAATGGTTTTTCTTTTACCAGAAACTCCTAAGCCTGTTGCAGTATGAGCCATGGGGTACGACGTCAATCGGTTTCAGGGCGAGGTGGATGAAGATTTGATTTGTCCGATTTGTAGTTGGGTTTTGGAAGAACCTGTACAGGTGAGTAAATTTGGGGTGGTGGTGATGAGGTTGATTGTGCAGAGGGATCTCAAATAATCTTGGTGCCCAAAGTACCAAAATCTTAATCAGCAAACTATTCAACTGTGGAGGGCATCACAACCATGCCTGATCGTGCAAGAGTCTTTATTTTAAATTGAGAAAATAATGAGAGGTTCACAGAGGAGCTATCAGAAGCAAAGTTCAGATCACACTGGCTCATTTGACCATGTTATCTGAATGCTTCTTTTGTATTTCTAGTTTTAATGTTTCGTCCAGGGTAAAGGGGTGGGAGTTTGGGCTGTAAACTGGGAAGTGCTGTCCCATCAAATCTCCTTGGGTGAGCGTGATCTATTGATGCAGGGCTGGAATGACTGCAGCTGTGCTGCGTCAGAAATCTGCACGGTCAGGAGATTAATGGAATGCTTCCTATGTTGCAGAGCCATATAAAATCTCTCAGAAGTTTTAAATAGAAATTATGAATCAAGTGGCTCTTGAGCTCCAAGGCCCTGCGTAATACTTGGATATGTAAAAAGTCTGGGGGTGGTGGTGGTGGTGGTGGTGGTGGTGGTGGTGGTGGTGGTGGTGGTGGTGGTGGTGGTGGTGGTGGTGGTGGTGGTGGTGGGGGGGGGGGGGGGGGGGGGGGGGGGGGGGGGGGGGGGGGGGGGGGGGGGGGGGGGGCAAGTGTAGGGAGGAGGAGGAGAAGAAAGAAAAACTGCTAATGCCCAAAATGCACAATAGGTTAGTCAGCATCTGAGGAGAGAAACTGGTCTCTTCTAGATAGTAAACCTTCTCCACAGCAACTATAATCAGTTGTGGGTGGTGATATCATACAACGTATGTACAAGTGCTTACTGAATATAGTGACAGCCACAATTCCTTATAGGCAGAATTAGTAGGACTCCTTAGATGGGTTATATAGTGGGAAAATGAGCCATACAGACCAACAATCTCTGGTTTGATCCCTGATCTTGGCTAGAGCAATCGCAGAGGTGCTACATTTTGTGTCTCTGCCCCTTAGTTAGGGAACGGGCAGTCGATCAGAGTTCCTGCTCTCAGTCTCTACCTCTGGTAGCAGTGCATATTTGTTACATGAGACCAGGGCTGGGATCAGCTCTACTGCTGCTCTCCCTGTTGTCAAATGGCCTACTGATCTGATCTAGTATGGCCTTTGGAGACAGTGGAATTTCATATCCTTTATTTAATAAGTTAGTTGGGGGAGGGAGCTGGCATTGCAATGAGCATTGGCAGCGGGGGGGGGTGGTTTGGGAGCAATACATAATGGACTCAATCTGAAAGCAACATTTCGGAATAAACCCCTGTATCTTCCGCCTTGTGAATTGGCACTTTTGTGCTGAGGATTGTAATAGACTTGCTAATTACTGTTTGCAACAAGCTTTCTATTTATGGAATTGTGGCGGTTTGTAATTGGCTTGACGATGTGTCGCCACTCCAAGTGAATGGTATGCACTGACCTGAGAGGGGAAAGAGAAGAATTATGGGCAGGAGTTATTGCACAGTGACAAATTAGTAATCGCATTATTCCAAGAATTCCAAGAATTGCAGCCAGATAGAAAAAAGGACTTAACTGTACTTGTTAACTCAAGTTAATGTTTTGAGAGCACAATATTCATGTAAACGCATTGGAGCTGAGTGTGTGACGGACAGAGTGAAGGGGAAATGTGGAAAACAAGTCTTTGTTCACAGCGAGGAAGCCTTGTTAATGTTCCCAGGTGAGAACTTTGATAATTTTGTGGTTTGTGTGTCTCAGTTGCAGGATGCAGATATGAGCCAAGAAGGAGAGGCAAAGAGTTGATGTGTTTTAAAGGGAAATAAGATTTTTAATTTAAGCTCATTGAGTTTGATATTTGTCCTAGTTTGCTAGCTACTGCTGTAAGTTTTTAAACTGGTTGAGGGAAGGTTAATACTTTAATTTGAACTGGATAAATGCTGTTCTGAAAATGACATTGTGAAGAGGAAATTGGGCCTCACCTCTGAAGCCTGAGTAATTTTTGTGGTTCTCCCTTTCCTCACCCCACTTTATAGTCTTGTCTCAATGTAATTTTCAGTGAGTAAATTAGTACAGATCCACTAGCTTCTTCATTTGATCCCAATGAAGAGATGGGTGATAGATTTGATGGGGCATCTTTTAAAAAGATTACGGGAGAAACTGACTAGCTCAAAATGGTACTTTGATATTGACTGCATCATAAAAATTGGCTCCTTGACAATGCCATAGATGTTTTTTTAACCTTGAGTTTCATTAAAGGAGCTTCACGTCTGGCCAGTGTTCATCTCCATACTTACTGAGGAAGATTATGTGGGTGGCAGCATATTGAGTTTCTTTGTGCATTCCAATCTTGGCAATCTATGCATTTCTTGATCATATCATGTGGATTTATAGCCATGTGTGTTTGTGGAAGCAGATCTGCTTTTGTTAAATAGAGCCCGAGTGCGCTTAAATTAGGTCACCGCAAATTGGATTTCCAGATGACTTGTGCTGTTTTGTTTATTTGTTCTCTCTCGTTGGTTCATTTGCTGTCTCCCCTGCTCTTTCCTAGGCGCCACACTGTGAGCATGCGTTTTGCAATGCCTGCATCACCCAGTGGTTCTCTCAGCAGCAGACCTGCCCAGTGGATCGCAGCGTTGTTACCCTAGCCCACCTTCGACCTGTCCCCCGCATCATGCGGAACATGCTGTCCAAACTGCAGATCACCTGTGACAACGCCAGCTACGGCTGCACGGCTGTGGTGCGGCTCGACCAGTTGAGCTCTCACCTTAACGATTGCGAGCACAATCCGAAGCGACCTGTGACGTGTGAGCAGGGATGTGGGTGAGTTTCTCAATTTCTTTCGGCTATGCAGCATAGTCAAACTTTCAGAACCCTGCTTTGGTGCTTGTGTATTTTTTTGTTTGGGTGAATGAGCGTAGAACATGGTGTTGATACTGAGCCACATGTCTCGGGAAGGTGCCAGCTCTGATCTCTAGCCTGACCTGAGTTTCTCCATCTTGGCCACTGCAGTGGTGAGATGCTACCTGTCACCATTGCTGGTCTTTTGGCAAAGGGCTGGCAGGGACTGGGATACTCTGGCTCACACATGAAAATGGTCCCTTGGGTAAGGTACTGGGCAAGCCAGCCTTGAGAGAATTGGAAAGAGAAATTGTCCATTTTTTAACATGTTTTTTTGTCTTGATTTAACTTGCCTTCATCCCTCCTTCTGGCTGGGTGTTCTCTGGGTGCTGGTAGTCCTTTGGTACTGCTCCTAAATGGCCATTCTTCATTGCACCCAGAAGACAATGAGTATCAATTGGCATCATAACCATGTCTTATCCCAGACCCACTTGATATCCACTCTTTCCTCGAAGGATTTTCATTGCAATTTTTTTTTTTTTTTGTTCATTCATGGGATGTGGGCATTGTTGGGTAAGCAGCATTTATTGTCCATCCCTAATTGCCCTTGTTCAGAAGGCATTTAAGAGTCAACCACATCGCTGCGGGTCTGGAGTCACATGTAGACCAGACCAGGTGAGGACAGCAGATTTCCTTCCCTAAAGGACATTAGTGAACCAGATGGGTTTTTAAGACAATTGGGATTGGTTTTGTGGTCATCATCAGACTTCTAATTCCAGATTTTTATTGAATTCAAATTTCACCATCTGCTGAGGTGGGTCTCTGGAATACTAGTCCAGTGACATTACCACTACGCCATAATTGGGAGCAGGAATGCTGTCCGCCCCTTCACAACCTACCCAGCCAGCCAGAGGCCAATTTTACCACCTTCATTCAGTCCACTTGGTTTCAGAATAATTCGTGGCACAGGAAAAGCATTCAGGAACAGGAGAAAATAAAAGCGTCAGGTATATGGAGTATGTAAGCTGATTTCTAGATGTTAGTTTAACAGCACAATCCATTTACGCACTGCACCATTGTCATTGGAAGATCTACCCCTTTCTCTTTTTTTTTAAACCCTTCTCCACAACACCAAGTGAAGTGCTGATCTTGGCTGTGCTGATTAGTGAAAGTGTCCATGAGCAATGAGCTGGCCATTCAAGGGGATGAGAATTTGTGTGACTTGAGTGAACCTATGCTCTTCTCATGCACCCTTCATTCAATAGCAGGGGCTTAAAATCCTGTTGGCTTCTTGACAGGTGATTTCAAAATGAAGAGGAGGATGGGGATAAAATCCAGAGAGCAACTCTTGGCAGCATCTTCAAAAGATTGGTTGCATCTGTTGTGGCCATTGTGAAACTTTTTAGCTGTCAGTTATTTCCTCTTGCTAAGCTAATTTAAGATCATGAAGATTTGTTCTTGAGAAACTACAGTAATAGGATTGGGATGCAAATAAATATTTTTAAAAATGTTTTACCTTAGAATTCACGAAAATGAATACAAATCATTTAATCAGTTTGACCTTTGTTAGTGAGACCAGGGCTTTTTTTGTCTTGTATTAAAACTATTGTTTTGAATGAGTACACAATGATGTTTGCTACTGTTGACAGTCTCTATGTATGGTATAACTCATGCACAGGAATAATATGGTTGCAGTGATTTAACCTAACTTGATTTTAAAACCTAACTTGATTTTAAAACCTCCCTTGAAGAGTTAGTTTACAGGGAGAATATTCAGCAACTGAGTTGAAAACAGGACAGCAGAATCTATTTACACAGCAAATAGTCTGTTTTAAATGGAGTCTCCACACGTTGAACACAACTCATGCTTAAAACTACCCATTTTTAGGAGCAGGATTATTTCTTCAGCAAAATGCAGTGAGTGGAGGTTAGTTACATAATACAAATGTACAAAATTCACAGGCAGGAAAAGACCTGCAGGTCCATCAATCCTGCCGTACATCACAACGGCTAGATCATCATTGGCTAAAGACCTCTTTCCTCTCCCCAGTCATGTAATTTCCCAGGAGAAGCAAAAAAATTATGGAAGAAATCCACAGCCAATAATGGGGAAAACATTTTAATTTCCTTTCCCAACTCCCTCGGAGTTTATGTTAAGGGTACGTGTTTTGCTTGGCGTAGTTTTGGTAAGAATGCTTAATACACTCTCCAAATTCCTGTCTGTGTTGTTTTGAGCTTTGCTCACCAATAGCATTTGCTGCTGAGACAGAAGGTCGGGGGTTCAAGTCCATCTCCAGGACCTTGGCACATAATTTAGGTTGCTCCCTCAGTGCAGTACTGAAGGAGCATTGTACTATCTGAGGTTTCTGCTTACCTATTCAGACAGCACTGTTTGAAGAAGATCAGGGGAGTTCACCTGTTTTCCTGGTCAACTGTTATTTCCCCTCCAACATCAGACTAACTAATTTCATCGTGTAATATTGCTGTGCACAAAATGACTTAAATCTGCCTACATAAGTGACTACACTTTGGAGTAATTCATAATGCTGAGGATGTGACACATGTTATATAAATGCAAGTTCTTTCATTCTTGAGCTAATTTAAAATGACAAATGATACCAATTGTAAAATGCACCCTTCTAGTTTTGCTCGACAGGTTTCTACTGTTCTGCTACTTTACTTCTATTCTCTTCCCTTTCAGATTAGAAATGCCCAAAGATGAACTACCAAACCACAACTGTACCAAACACCTTCGCACTGTGGTACTTCAACAACAGGGGAAAATTGCAGAGCTGGAGAAAGCTTCAGCAGAGCATAAACATCAGCTGGCAGAGCAGGTGGGTGCTTGCTGGCAGGTGGCTCAGAAAGACTAGCAAAACATTACCCTGGGGGCATTAAAGGTTTGGATTTTCCATGTTGACTACTTCTACTATTACCCGTTAACCATTTAATTGTGTAAATGTCTTCCTATTTTCTCCTCCTAGAAAAGCAGTAATCCCTTTTTTAAAAGTACAGACCTCACAACTTAGAAGATCCACCTTTTAAAAACAAGCGTTATTTATATTGGCCAAAAGACTAAATGCTTAATGGTAAATAGTTAATGTATATTTCCGAGTTGGTAGTGATAGGGTGTTAAATGCTCTAATTATTTCTGGCAGAAACAGCTGTGTGTACTCACTTGTGATATGGTATGAATGAAGTGCACATGTATGGTTTTTAAAAATATATTTGTGTATTTTTGTTAAATGCAATCATTCCAAAATGTGGTCCTCTGAGGTGTTTGGGTTGTTTGGTGAAGGACTTGTACTCAGGTATGTTAAAGATTAAATTGTCAAGTGCTGGCCTCTAGCTCTCTGGGGCTCATGATTCCCACTCACATTTAACCATGTGGAGGTGAATCCTGGCTTGAGAGGAGTCCAGTTTAAGGTTGTGTTTTCACTGCAACTGTGGCATCTGTATGAGGCCATTGAACTTCGCGTCGACGCTAAAGCTGTAGAGCAAAACCAGTCAGGACACAATCTGACTCGAGTAAATCAGAGCGCATTCCTTCTAAGGAGGGGTCACTGGGAATTATGCAAGAAGCCTGTTCAAATGTGTTTACAGCCGGTTTGTTTTTATATGGCCCCTCTCCGACTGAGGGACTCAAAGTGCGCAGTGCGGAGCATTAAAAGCAGTGTGCGCTTTGCAGCAAGTGGCATGCTCCTATGTGAGTTTTTATGCAACATCTCGATTGTGAGGGAACCATTAACCATGCACGTAAACTAAATTTCATTATTACAAGTCAAATTTTAATGCCTCTCCTCCAACTGAAAAGGATCTCGAAATCTTGTGTACACTTGTTTTCACTCTAATAAACACTTTTTTCAGTGAATCCAACATTCTTATTGCTACCTTGGTATACTGGCCATTTCGTTCACACAAATGCACCCATTATAACCAGTGGGCACTGTATGTAGTAAACCGTCTGTAATCTTGAAGACTTTAGGGGCAGGTCCTTTTATTTAACCACACTTGTTGAGTGGATAAGAAGATTGTGCCCTATGAAGGATAAACTGCATTGCCTTGTGTATTACTGACTTATGCAAACTTGGAAGGTCCCAGGTTCTAACTCCAATCTGGCTGGTGCTATGGTTTTTGTAATTTGCCTTGACACTCCTGGACTAGCGAAGGGTACCAGCTCCTCCAATGTTATCACTGACTGCTGTTTGACAAAGCAAGTGCACGGACATTGACTTGAGGGCAGTCACATTGCTTGCTGACAATATGGCCACTTGGGACAAAATGCTAGAGGTTTGCTGACATCTGTGCAAAAGGTGAGGCAGAAAGGAATAAAGGGAGAAGCTGATTTGGGGGTGGGGGAGGTTAGATGAAATAAGTTGGGAGATGGCTCATGTGGAGCCTTAACACAAGCATAGGCCAGTTGGGCCAAATGGCCTATTTTGTGTACTTGCTTCTAACCATAGAAGAAATGTTCCCTGGTGCTTTTGGTCATTTCCCTTGATGAAAATATGCCCCCTAAAGAAAATGAAAATAAAAGCTGGCAATACCCAGCAGGACCGTCAGCATCTGAGAAAAGACAGATTATTGACGATCATTGATGAACTGTGTGTGTGTGTGTTTTCCTTACTTTGCAGAAACGAGACATTCAACTTTTGAAAGCGTACATGAGGGCTATCCGCAGTGCAAACCCAAACCTACAGAACTTGGAGGAAACCATTGAGTACAATGAAATCCTAGAGTATGTTTCCGTTCAGTTTCATGTCCTTTTTCCTTCTGCCTTGCACCATCCTGTGACTAAGTAGGGAGACAGTGTCTTCTTTCCAGATCTCAGCTGCTGTGCAGCCACCTACTTTGAGATATGAGAAATATGAGCTGTCCACGCTTTGTAAGCTGGTAACAGTCAAGTTAATTTTGTAAATATACTTTGTTCTGTAGCTGCGCCCTTTATTTCTGCAGAATTTTACAATCTCGAACACGTATACTGAAATTTTAGCTAAATTAAGAGACTGAAGCAGGGCTGTATTCAGACTTGTGCCCATTCTTTGAATCCAGCACCGAAATGAGAATCAAAGTGGAGATGTTGTTAATGGTCTGTCATTGTGTAATTTTGATCATAGATAAAGCATTCACTAAATGTCCCAATAACATCTTGGATGTTGGCTGTGGCTCAGTGGGTAGCAGAAAATTGAAGATGACACTCCAGTGCAGTAATGAGGCCCCATCTGCCCATTCGGGTGGACACGAGGTCCCATTGTACTATTTAGAAGAAGAGCATGGGAGTTTGCCCTGGTATCCTCACCAATATTTATCCCTCAATCGACATCACTAAAAGGGATTATCTGATCATTATCGCATTTCTGTTTGCGCGCAAGTTGGCTGCTGCATTTCCCATGTTACAACAGTGATTATGCTTCAAAAATACTTCATTGGCTGCTAAAGTGCTTTAGGACGCCCTGAGGTCATGAAAGGCGCTATATAAATACACATTTTTCCATTCTCGGAGACTTTAGCTCAATCTAGGCCACACTCCCAGTGCAGCACTGAGGGAGTGTGGTGCTGTTGGAGGTGCCATCTTTTGGATGAAATGTTAAATCAAGGCCCCGTCTGCCCCCTCAAGTGGGTATAAAAGATCCCATGACATTATATGAAGAAGCAGTGGGGTGTTCTCCCTGGTGTCCTGGCATCAATGTTTATCCCTTAACCAGCATCGCATAAAAACAAATTAACTGGGCATTATCACATTGCTGTTTGCAGGAGCTTGTGCGCAAATTGGCTGCTGCATTTCCTACATTATAACAGTGGCTACAAAAGTACTTCCTTGGTGTAAAGTGCTTCGGGATGTCCTGAGGTCTTTGAAAGCTATTAATTTGGGAACAGTCTTTATAATGTTGACCAGCTGATCATTTTGGAAACTTTTCCGATCATTTTATGATGTCCATGAAGTTAGATCTGGAGCTAACCTCAATAGCTGTGTAAATGATTTGGGTGCCTAAAAGCTAAACACATCATTCAATCGCCTTGGGTGAAAGGGTAGTTGGGAGGAATTATTTACTTGCCCGAAGCACTATATATTTTTTTAATGTAGTGATGATTAAGATTAAAACTGCTGATCCCAGCAGCTGGATTAAAAAGGAATGAAGGGGAACCAGTGAGGAAAAAGTGAAAATATTAAAATGAGGGTGAATAAGTGCTAGAGTTCCTGATGTACCTTGCATGCAGCTGGTTGGGATACCAAAGAGAGGGGGGCATGGGGGGAGAGTGGAAGCAGGGCAGCACTTGCACATTTCTTTGCATGAGTTGAAAACAGACGAGCTGCCCTGTAAGCTACAGGACATGCACAGTCTGGAATGTAAAGAGTGTGTGTCGGAGGTGCCACCTTTCAGATTATATGTTTGTTGGTAAAACTGAGGGCCAGTTTGCCCTCGCAGTTGGACGGAAAAGATCCCACAGGCACAATTTGAGGAGCAGGGAAATTCTGGTGTCCTGGCTGATATTTATCCTTCAACCGACATCACATTTTAAATTAAAAATAAATGGATATCTGGTCATTATCACATTGCTGATTGTGGGAGCTTGCTGTGCGCAAATTGGCCGCTGTGTCACCTACATTACAACAGCGGCTACGCTTTTTAAAAAAAGTACCTCATTGGCTGTAAAGCACTTTGGGACGTCCTGAGGTGTTGAAAGGCAAGGCTTTCTTTTTCTCTCTTCTTTCATGTTCCCATCTAATTGAGTGCACGGCCTCACTTAAAATAACCAGGAAAATCTAAATAAAGTTGTGAAGTCAAGTTGACTGCAGGAAAATATGTTTATGATTTTGTAGTGTTGACAGTACACTGTTGTGCAGCCCTCTGAGTTGTGGCAGGATGCAGACTCAGTGCAGCCATTCTAGCTGCAGCAGGGTGCTTGTCACGCAGCCTTCACCTTGCACTCTATCCCCAGGCGGGTCAGGATGCAGTCATGTGCAGCCTGTTATGCAGCCTCCCTACCTGAATCAGGATTTGAGGGTGCAAGGAGGAAAGAAACTTTGATCTATTCATCATCTGGATTGCAGGGCTTAGTTGACAGTGGCTTTGTTTGTTTTGTTAAATAAAATGCACTCGTTACCTGAATGGTATCTTCTGTGTTGTAGGTGGGTCAATTCATTGCAACCTGCTAGAGTAACCCGCTGGGGTGGGATGATCTCCACCCCTGATGCAGTTCTGCAAGCAGTCATTAAGCGGTCTCTCATAGACAGCGGGTGCCCAACGTCCATAGTCAATGACCTCATCGAAAACGCACATGAAAGGAACTGGCCTCAGGGTCTGGCCACCTTAGAGACTCGTCAAATGAACCGCAGGTACTACGAGAACTATGTAGCTAAACGAATCCCAGGGAAACAGGCAGTGGTGGTGATGGCGTGTGAGAACCAACACATGGGAGAGGACATGATCATGGAGCCTGGTTTGGTGATGATCTTTGCTCATGGTGTGGAGGAAATCTTTTAAAACAAACACATTGTGTTCCTTTTTGTCTGAATGAAGTTCATAATGAGAAGAAAGCAAGACTTGGCCTTGCGCTAACTAGAATATCTTCAGTGAAAACAGACTTCTACACAAACAGAGGCTTCTCACCAAATTGCATTATGGACTGTTAGACCAACAGCTTTTATGCAGCTCAAGAACTGGCTTAAGGAATGAGAGCTTGCAGCTCGCAAAACATTAATCACAACTTTTTTTTTGTATTTATTCTTCCAAGATTGAAAGACTAAAGACAGGAAGTACAATTCTGATGCCCATTCCAGTTCCTGCTGCCACGTGAGAAAGCTAATATTTGTGGCACCATTTCACTTTACTGGCAGTGGTTTGAGTTATGCTCTAATACCTGATTTTCATGTTTGTTTCTTTCCCTTGTTTCAAACAGAAAATTAGTAATGGACAATATTTCTATTGTAGTAGCTGCTGTTACACTGTGGTCAAGTATACAATACAAAAGTGTTTCTCTGATCATTTTGAAGGAAAAGTCTTTTGAGGTTGCTCTGTCAGAGCAGAGCTCACAGACAAATTTAAAAACAAATAGATTTTAGTGCTGTATGAACTACATGGCTTAATATCTACTAAAGCAACTCTGATTTGCTGCAAAAAACTGTCAATATTCAGGCATGATCAAAAACACTTTTTTTAAAAAAAAAACCTAATTGAGATGTGGAGTGATCTGTGGAATGTGAATAGTCGCCTGATGTGTGGTTTCTTTAAGTGACCAGGCAGGGGCTGAGGTGAATTGAACTTGCAACTGCTACAGGGCAAGGCAATTGCATTCACTTGTTTTACTTTGAATCTTTGTCAACATTTAATCACTTTAACCTAAATCCTACCTTTTTGTTTGGATTTGCCTTGAACTGAATTGTTAAACCTGATGTCAAATAACCTCTGAACAGAGTCTTGTGCAAGAATGGCCAAAATTGCAGCAAATTGCATCCAGTGGTAGGGAACAAAAAGATTGGGCCTTTTTTTTTTAAGAAAAAAATGATCCTGTGACTAATCCTGCTTTTCAAATCCTAATATTATTTTATTAGTGATATAACCAGGAAGCTATCTCGGTTTTGAGACAGTCTACAAATACCTGATTACACTAGACTGTGTGTAATACTCTGTTCATGTAAACTGCAAAAGTGACCCAGCTACATTCTAATGGATAGGTATTGGGTCTATGATTGCAGGCCTCAAAAAGCTAGAATAAAGGCTGAGCTAGTACAGGATTGCAATACCATATGACTGAAAGGTATCCTAGAAAGCCCGAGTATAACTTGTGCATTTTTTAAAAAATCAGAATATTTTAGTCACTTGGCTTCACTTCTTTGGATACCTGACTAAACTAGGTATCAGTACTTTGGTAACTGTACCTAATGTAGGACATTTTTAAGTGACTCCAAATGGGGGTTGCACTCTTTTTCCCCCCCCCCCCCCACCCCTGCTGCAAATTATTCAATTTGACCCAAAGCAGCTAAGAATGACCAGATCAATTGCCAATGGCACCAGGTTTGTAATATAGTGCTTCAAATCCTGAGTTAGTGGAGTGGGGGGTGTCGGTGGCGGTGGAGGAGGAACATGCTGTGAACTTATAAACTCTAGCTAGAATTTGTGTGTGTATATATTATTTTGATTAAAATCTTGCAATTTAGCTGGAGTGTTTTTTTTATTGTTTTATCCACAAATTAGTGAATTCTCTCCCCCCAGTGTTCTAAATGAAAGCATACAAAAACCCTTGCAAGTGTGGAACACAGTTAGCCTCTGT
This sequence comes from Carcharodon carcharias, assembly GCF_017639515.1. Classification (NCBI taxonomy): domain Eukaryota; kingdom Metazoa; phylum Chordata; class Chondrichthyes; order Lamniformes; family Lamnidae; genus Carcharodon; species Carcharodon carcharias. The sequence goes on along the minus strand of NC_054507.1, from coordinate 26,399,130 downwards.
TGGGACTTGGAACTGGGTCTATGGTGTTGGTTCGCTCCTGGGCAGTTTTTTTTTAAAGATTTGCTAGATCTGAACTAAGCTTTATCAAAGACCCTTATGTAGTGTCCCATCCCTTCCAAACTGTAGTAAAATCTGGGCTACAACTCTTGAATGTGTATCATTTTTGAGAACAAATATAGGATATGTTGCCTTGTTCCAGAAAGGTAAACGTTAGGTTGTTTATTTTAACTTTTTTTTGAGGAGGTTAAAAGAGGACTTTTGGTACCTGGACAACATGAAGGAGAACGCTCTCTATTCTATTTGGGACTGCACTGAGCAACATCATTACATCCATTCAAGGAGCTATCACTTTCTCCGTTGAATCCACTGAAACCTGAAGTGACTTAGAATTCCAAGAGTTTGTACTGAATTTTTTTTCAGCAAGCCAAAGGCTAGATTTGCCTCACTTCTGGTTTTGATTAGTACAAATATTTTATGCTATATTTCAAAATACTCTTACTTTTGGAGGGCTTAAAATACAAGCTCGTGCATCAAACCTTGCAGTAAGTGACATTCCTTTTGTACATCTAGGGCCTCCATCATGTTTTCTTTCTTGACCTGCTCTGTTTCTACAAGCGACTGGTAACTTAAACTGTGCACAGATGCATTAAGGACTGAATTCTTTATATCTTAAAAAAATATATTTGCTTTTCAACCTGTCTGCCGTCATTATAGTCCCTTTTGGATGTTTCAGTCTGGATCTCTAGGTAGCCTGGCATAGCTTGTTTTTAGAAGTGAAACCTCCAGCCTGTCCTGATTAGCCATGGGCAGAAAGTTAGTATCTGAGAAAGTTGTCATTTTTAAAATCTTTCTTCTCAACATCCTCCCTTCCTAAGTTGAGGCGTGGCATAAAGTTTTAAGAAAAAGACTACCTTGAGGGGCCTCGATTAAAATCAGTCCTAATACAGTCAGAAAAGAGAAAAAACATCACCTGGTAATATACAGAAAGCTATGTTAATAGTAATGGTGTTCACAAAGAAGCCTGCTTTCATTTGAGGGCTGAGGATTCTGCATAATGATAAAGGAGTGGGGGGAGGGATTTCCATTTCCAGCCCTGCATCCCTGACTTTGGGACTAAACAAAGCCACCTAAGAACATCCTTATGAGAAATTTCCCTGTCTCTGTCTGCCTGCCTCTCTCCCTGTCTCTGTCTGCCTGCCTCTCTCCCTGTCTCTGTCTGCCTGCCTCTCTCCCTGTCTCTGTCTGCCTGCCTCTCTCCCTGTCTCTGTCTGCCTGCCTCTCTCCCTGTCTCTGTCTGCCTGCCTCTCTCCCTGTCTCTGTCTGCCTGCCTCTCTCCCTGTCTCTGTCTGCCTGCCTCTCTCCCTGTCTCTGTCTGCCTGCCTCTCTCCCTGTCTCTGTCTGCCTGCCTCTCTCCCTGTCTCTGTCTGCCTGCCTCTCTCCCTGTCTCTGTCTGCCTGCCTCTCTCCCTGTCTCTGTCTGCCTGCCTCTCTCCCTGTCTCTGTCTGCCTGCCTCTCTCCCTGTCTCTGCCTGTCTGTCTGTCTGTCTCTGTCTGCCCCTCTCCCTGAGGAGTTGGCAGCCTCTGGCATCACATTCTACATTTATTGATGGACTGTTTGACAGAGGGCATTCCAGACAAGCCTGAGCTTCACTATTTTGATACGTTATGTACTTTCCAGTTGGGGTCACTGCTAGAAAGCACTCAGGAGCAGAGGTCTGGATGTGTTTACCCCTCCATAGCCTGAGGATGCTGAAGCCAATTATACCTCTGCAGTTGCTGCCCAGGCTGAGATTGACTACCTCGGCTCAGAGCAGGAATTTAACTTTTTGATCATATTGGGGGAGAAGCGGGGTAGATATCTTCCATCCAGCCTCTTGGAGCTTTTAAGGTAACTTTCAATGTGATAGATGGAAAAGCAGAATTTGGCCATTGCATTAGTCCTAATGGAAGTATGGTCATGCAGTAGCCAATCTGAATAGTTGTCTATTGTATAATATAATAGAAAATAAAATAGTATTTTAGAAACTTGTTATCTTGCAGCAAAATGAGCAACCTTGTATGAAGTGTTTTTATGTTGCTCTGGAAAACAACTCATGCTTTTTTTTAATTTTATAAAGATGTTAATTGTCTCAGTGTGCACCTTTTTAAAGTGGACCTTCTGAGTACACAAGTTATTTTGTGATTGGAGAGGTGTTTGCAGTCCAGAATTGTCTCCTGTAGCTGACCTAGTTGTGATGTATTTGAAAAGCTGTGGCACTTGGTATTAATGATGAATGAAACACTTTTCATAAATTATCTGTGAAATAAAACTCTATGTACTTGGTCTTTTGTGTTTTTTTTTCTTTCAACTTGCACTGTGCACACACATCTTGTGCTGTCCATGTCTGTTGACCTTTATTTCATGCTAGAAGCCAAGTGGCAGGATGGTTTGTCCTATTGAGTTTCCCCACAACCCAGCCTTGTTCCAGCTGACCAGTGCAAGTCACATGGAGCGAGTTACATTCTGCACTATGCTGTGGTACATAGTTTCAAATGCTTGTACATGCCCACCACAGTGGCACTGGCTAACCATCTACCTGATGAGCTAGCTGGTCTTGTCTGTTTATTTTTTGTATGTTCATCTGCAAAATGTTAGAGATTTATGCAAAGTGGTCAACTGTACAAATGATGCCAAACTAGGAATCTCAGCTTGGGCAGTGCAAAATAAAAGCTCAATGGATGTAGTGGTGGCACCTGGAATTGAATATGGGTGAAACACTACATGTAGGAATGGAACAAATGGGTGATGTCTGTACGCAAATGAAAAGTTCAAATAGATATTGGACATGTGTCTAATCACTGTGGAGCAACATTAACAAAACAAATGGAATGCTGAAGCGCAGAACCGAAACAGTTGAGTTCAAGTCAGGAAATTCTGATCAAGTTGCAAGTCAGACTATATCTCGAGTACTGTGTCCAGTTCTGGCCAATGAGACTGGGAGGAATGTTCAAATACTAGCTGCAGCTTGGATGGAGGTGAAGGACAATCCTACACACCTTCATAGTATTGGAGTTTAACTACTTGCTTCTTTGCCTCCCATACATGCTAAATTATGATTCTGTGGGCAGTTGGCCTCCAATGCTTTGCCCAAGTGGCTATTCCTTGTCTGTGAACCTGGATGCTGGCAAGCAGCGGCTTCAGAGTTGCTAAAACTCATTGAGAGCTGGCAATGTTATGACTTAGTTTGGAGGGCTGATGGTGCAAATATTCTATTTTGTTCTCTTCTTGATCTGTTGTATTTAAACAGTGTTTGGTGATGTGCTTTGTAAAACTGATCTGGCTGCTAGAGTTTTGGAAATTGCCCAAAGAAAGCTCAAGAAAATGAAAGTAAAATTTATATTCACAGAAATTGAAAACTAATTTTGTGCTCCCTGTGGGAGGTTGATATCCTTTAACCTGTGATAAAATGTGTTCCTTATGGCTCTCCCTAGTTGGGGAAATCATATAGAGCTTTCTTCTTATACCAAAGCAGTCTGTGTCCAAATGCAGCAAGATTGGACAATAGCAAGTTGATAAATGGCAAGTAAAATTCATGCTACAAATACTAGTCAATAACCATCTGCAACGAGAGAATCTAACTATCACCCCTTGACATTCGATGGTATTAGCATTGCTGAATTCCCCCACTATCAATATCCTGGGGATTACCATTGACCAGAAACTGAACTGGGCCATATAAATACTGTGGCTACAAGAGTAGGTCAGAGGCTAGGAAGTCTCCTGACTACCCAGAGCCTGTCAACCATCTACAAGGCACAAGTCAGGAGTGTGATGGAACACTCCCCACTTGCCTGGATGAGTGCAGCTTAAATAGCCAAGTGGTTATGGTATTGGGTTTGTAACCCCAAGATCAAGAGTTCAAATCTCACAGTGGCAAACTATGAAACAATGTAACTTCATCTGAAACAGATGGAAACGGGTTTGTACTCGAAAGAGTTACATCCAACAACACTCAAGAAGCTCGACACTATCCAGGACAAAGCAGCCCCGCTTGATCGGTACCCCATCCACCAACATTCACTCCTTCCACCACCGACGCACAGTAGCAGCAGTGTGTACCATCTACAAGATGCACTGCAGCAACTCACCAAGGCTCCTTCGACAGCACCTTCCGAATCTATGACCTCTACCATCTAGAAGGACAAGGGCAGCAGACACATGGGAACACCATCGCCTGGAAGTTCCCCTCCAAGTCACTCACCATGCTGATTTGGAAATATATTGCTGTTCCTTCACTGTCGCTGGGTCAAAATCCTGGAACTCCTTCCCAACAGCACTGTGGGTGTACCTACACTACACGGGACTACAGCGATTCAAGAAGACAGCTCACCACCACCACCTTCTCAAGGGCAGTTAGGGAATGGGCAATAAATGCTGGCCTAGCCAGGGACACCCACATCCCGTGAATGAATAAAAAAAAACTTAGCTACTTAATGCAGCCTGGTGGGGGGTGGGGGGGAGATTTAATTTCTAATATTCCTGAAAGGCAACAAGGACTTCCTATTTTGAAATAATTAAAGCTGTAACTAGAAATGTCAATCTTTCATAGGCAAAGGCTAAATTGTTAATGCCCCTTTTTAAAAAAAAAATGCCCCATGGAATTCCTCAAATAAAAACCTTGCTATAAATCTGAAATGAAAATTGAACCCCCCCACCCCTCCGCCACCCTGGAAATATTCAGGCCTGTAAGCTTTGTGAAAGAGCAAAGAACAGTCAACATTTTGGATGTGGTCTATCAGATCTAAAAGGTTACACTTGAAGCATTCACACACCTTTCTTGGGTGTATGCTTATTGTATTCCCTGTAAATTTGGATGTCATCCAACACTGTTGCTTGTGTCAAAAAAACACTTTATTCTTTCATGGGATGTGGGCACTACTTGCAAGGCCAGCATTTGTTGTTCATCCCTAATTGCCCTTGAATTGAGAGGCTTGCTAGATTAATTCAGAGGGGCAGTTAAGAGTCAACTGCATTGCTGTGAATCTGGAGTCACATGTAGGCCAGACCAGTTAAGGAAAGCAGATTTCCTTCCCTAAAGGGTATTAGTGAACCAGATGTCTTTTTTTTATAGCAATCAATGGTAGTTTCATCATCACTGCTGAGGCTAGTTTTCAATTTCAGATTTTATTAATTGAATTTAAATTCTACCAGCTACGATGGTGGAATTTGAACCCATATCCCCAGAGTGTTAGCCTGGGCCTCTGGATTAGTAGTGCAGTGACATAGCCACTAAACCACCCCCACCAACTCTCTCAAGTCCTATTTACTTGTCATCCCTGGGCTCGATGACCTACATCGGCTCCTGGTTAAGCAACACTTTTTAACAATTCTGACCCTTGTTTTCAAATCCCTACATGGCCCCTCTTTACCCATTTCTGTAATCTTCTCCAGCCCCTACAACCTTCCCAAGATCTCTGCACTCCACCAATTTTGGATTATTGAGCACCCCCAATTTTAATCTCTCCGTCATAGGTGGCGGCTGCTTCAGCTGCCTGGCCCTAAACTCTGGAATTCTCTCTCTAAACCTCTCCACTTCTCTTTCCTCCTTAAGTCACTCCCTAAAACTGACAACCTTGAACAAGCTTTTGATGACCTGTCCCTAATATCTCCTTTGGTGGCATAGTGTTGTAATTTGTCTCATAATGTCCCTATGAAGTGCCTTGGAACACTTAATATGTTAAAGGTGCTTTATAAATGCAAATTGTTGGGTATAGGAAGCAAATTCTAGAGTGGCATATAAGTGGCTGAATGCACATGTTATGACTGGGATGGGGAGAGGTCGCAGTTTGACTAGACCACTACTCCACAAGCTGCAGCATTAGTTTAAAAGTTTGATTCACTCACCAAAATGGCCAATCATTTACTTCTGCTACTGTATGACCCAGAATAAAAGATACTTTAACTAGGCTTCTTTCAATAAACAACAAACTTATTAGTTTATTATGAAACCAGTTTTGTCAAATAGAAAGGCAAAGCTTATTAACATACAGTATGGAACATGAAAGTATACTAATTACTCTTTTGAGATACCCTAAGACACACACACAAACACAAATATAAATAAAAAGAGAAACCCTGCCAAAGGTAAAAAAGTCAATGGCTGAAGGGAAAAGGAAAGAGGGTAGAGTCCTTGAAATAGCATCTGGGTTATGTGGTTGGTCTCTCAGCACTGATCTGCAAAACAGTCAATGATTCTTGCACTGCTTTTCAGGCGGACTCAAGGAATACTTGCAGGTATGCTATTCCAGCAGATAGCAACTTAGGAGCAGCTTATGTTCATTGCTGGCTCTGGACTGTTAAAAGGTGCAGTCTTCCTTTCACAAGCAGTTGGTCCTTTCTCTTCTTAAAGCAAAAGCAAAACCAACTTTTAAACACAGATTTCCAGGCGTGTTTTTTTTTCCAGAACCATAAACTACCATGTGACCCCTTTTGTAAACAGTCCACCAGGGTCCAGAGGTTTCCAGCTTTTTTAAAGCTGCTCAATTACCTTTTCTGGCAAAAGGATAGTTTTTCCAGGAATAGCAATCAGAGTCTTGCATTAACCATGTAAGGGGCAATGTCTTTTAAAGCACAAATTTTTCCTGAAAGTTCTTAGTCTTTGAAGATGAACCATTTTCTGCGATTAAAGTGTTCATGACACACAGCTGCGAATGTTGAGGCAGTGTGGTTACACTTGACCTCAGCATCTTTGGTCTAAGGAGGGGTAAAAATCAGCTAATGTTATCCTATTCCTTATTGCTATTGTTATGAAAGCCAACTCACCTTCTCATCGACAGCAGAGGTTGGGAACTCCAAGTCCTGACAGACCTCAGAGTTCCTGCTCATGCATGACCGGCAGTGGGCTGTGCACGCGCAATTCAGCATTTTAAGTTCTTTGGGCTGAGGACAGACCCTGCACGCTTGCACAGAAAGAGAAAATGGCACAAAAACCTGGATTGTGTGACCGGGAGCAGAGCATCATTGAAGACCAGTGTCCTAGGCAAGGGCAGCAAAAGAGGAGGCCCAGACAGGGAACAGGCACAGGTCCCAGTTAAGTTAAGGGGAAAAAAAGAGCAGAAAAAGAGGCTCCAATCAGCAAAAGGGCTACAGTTGGCAGACTTTAGGTGATGAGGGCTCAGGAGAAACCCTGATGATCGAAGAAGGCAGCAGAAGGTTGGTGACCCTGTGCTGTGGGGCGTTGTGCCGAAGGTATCCCTTTGGAGGAGTAGTAGTATTCTGGTAGGTGCGGCAGAAGACCTGAAGCTGTGCTTGTAAGTTAGTTCTTGAGTGTATACTCGAGAATCCAGAGGACCAGAGTCTCAGGAGACGAGATTGAAACCCCTGCGAAGTGGGCTATCGTTGAGGCCATCTGAGCTGGAGTGACCTGGAGAGAATGCCAAGGCCAGATCTTTGAAGGTGAAGACTGGAATCCCTCGTGAGAGAGACGGTTTCAATGAGATTGGTTGACTCACAACGTTTACTGACGCCTGGGTGTGTTGTTGAGAAATCTGTGGAATCTGTCTTGGTCGCATCTGCCACTTATTGTGCAGTGTGGTGTGTTCGACCACAGTTTGCCTCTTAATTCACATATACCTTATATTAACCCTGAATGTTAGAGTCCAAGATAGATATTGTAAATTGTTTTATCTTTCTGACCTTGTATAATAAAGTTTATTTTTGTTTGTTCAAAACCGGTGGAATCTTGTGGCTTTATTCACTGAGCAAGCATCTTGAATCTCAAACTTTGTCTGCTTTAAACAAAATGTTATTTGTCCCTAACTGGATCTTACCAAAGACTTTGTTGGGGGGGGGTTCTGGTCTTGGATCATAACACTGTCTACCCATCTTTGCCGGAAAGATGTTAGGTCAGTACCAGATTGGATTTGGCTGTGATATTCTTTCTGGTGGCGTATCTTGTGAACACATTCATATATGAAGAATGGACACTTGGGGTAAAGTACACAAGGGCTGCCAGCCTTTGTGGAACTTTACTCCTCCTCCTCATGTAGGGCACGTAGGGCACTCCTTTAAAACCTAGCACTTTGGCAAAGCTTTTGGTTGCCTATCCCTAATATCTCCTTATGTGACTTGGTGTCAAATTTTGTTTGATAATCACTCCTGGGGAGCACCTTGAGACATTTTACCGTGTTAAAGGTGCTATATAAATGCACATTATTGTAGTTGGAAGGATGAGAAGTGCAATTTAATAGAGGTGTGAAACAATTGCACAGACCAGATAGAAGTACGTTGTTTCCTATAGTTGAGGGGTCTAGAATGAGGGTCATAAGAACGTAAGAAATAGGAGCAGGAATAGACCAAATGGCACCTTGAGTCTGCTTCACTATTCAGTATGATCATGACTGATCTTTTGCCTCAACTCCTCTTTCCTGCCCACTCCCATATCCTTTGATTTCCTGATAGATCAAAAATCTGTCTATTTTAGCCTTGAGTATACTCAATGATGGAGCATCCACAATCCTCTGGGGTAGAGGATTCCAACGATTCACAACCCTTTGAGCAAAGTAATTTCTCTTCATCTCAGTCCTAAATGATTGTCCCCTTATCCTGGGACTCCCTGACTAACGGAAACAAGCTCTCAGTGTCCAAATTATCTAGTCCCTTCAGAACCTTGTATGTTTCAATAAGATCACCTCTGATTCTTCTAAACTCCAGACGGTATAGGCCCAATTTATTCAGCCTCTCCTCATTGGACAATTTTCTCATCCTAGGAACCAGCCTAGTAAACTTTTGCTATACTGCTCCAAGGCGAGTATATCCTTCCCAAAACTTGAAGACTAAAATTGTTCACAGTACTGTATGTCAATTAAATAGATAGATTGGAGAGGCAGGGACTGTTCTCTTGGAGAAGAGAAGGTTGAGAGAAGATTTGATAGAGATATCTAAAATTATGAGGGGTCTGAACAGAGTGGATAGGGAAAAACCATTCCCATTGGTGGAAGGATTGAGAACCAGAGGGACACAGATTTAAGGTAATTGGCAAAAGAAGCAATGGAGACATGAGGAGAAACTTTTTCACGTGGCAAGTGGTTAGGGTCTGGAATGCACTGCCTGAGAGTGTGATGGAGGCAGTTTCAGTTGAGGCATTTGAAAGGGAATTGGATTATTATCAATATGCAGGGTTATGGGGAGAAGGACAGGAATGGCACTAGGTAAACTGCTCCATTTGAAAGCTAGCACAAACACAATGGGCTGAAGGGCCTCCTATGTGATGTAACAATTCTGAGATTCTGTGATACTCCAGCTGTGGTTTCACCAAAGCCCGATATAATTGTACCAAGACTTTCTTATTCTTGCATCTCTGTCTGCTAATTTTCTGTGTGCCTTGTACAGCGCAACTCAAGTCTCTCTGAACATTACCACCAAAGTGAATAAAATTACACTTCCCCACATAGTCTATCTGCCTCTTGTTGCCCACTCACTTAACTTGTCTATATCTCTTTACATCCTCACAGTTCACCTTCCCATCCAGCTTTGTATCGTCAGCAAACTTAGATACATTACTCTCTTAGTCTAAGCCAGTAATACAAATTGTAAATAGCCAAGGCCGCAGCACCAATCCTTGCAGCACTCCACTAGTTACAGCCTTCCAATGTGAAAATGCCCCACTAATCCCTACTCTCTGCTTTCTGTCTGTTAATCAATCCTCTGTTCATGCTAATACGTTACCCCCAACTCCATGAGCTCTTATCTTGCCTATTAACTTTTTGTGTGGCATCTTATTGAATGCCTTTTGGAAATCCAGGTATACGGCATCTACTGGTTCTCTTTATCTACCCGACGAGTTATATCCTCAAAAGATTTTTAATATATATGCGAAACATAATTTCTCTTTTATAAAACCATGTTGATCTGACTGATCATTCTATAACTTTCTAAGTGCATTGTTAAGACCTCCTTAATCAGAGATTCCAGTACTTCCCTGACAACTGACGTTTCCTCTCTCCCTTGATTTCTTGAAGTGGAATTACATTTGCAACTTCTGATCTGCTGGGAGTATTCTAGAATCCAGGGAAATTTGGAAGATCATTCTCTGCAGCTCTTTTAGAATCCTAGGATGCCCATTGATATCATCAAATTTAAAAGATTTTGAATAGAGGGCAGAAAAACTTGTTCATACAGAGTTGTGAGACCGTGGAATTTATTTCCAAGATTAGTGGTTGACAGAAATTATGCCAACATTTAAGATTAGACTGGATAGGTGCGTGAAGGAAAAAGAGTTGAAGGGATATGGAAATGTCACATCAGTGTGATTTGCTCACATGGTGGGTTAATGCTGACCCAAACTGATGGGGTCAAATGTTCCATGTTTGTGTTGTAACTTTTGTACATTTCCATGTAAAATACAGGGAAAAAAAATGTTGGGTAATTCTTCTCCTGCCTGTTGTGACAATTAGTTCCATGAATGTTTTTCATATTTTGTGGGGGTGACATCACATTATAAGTACAGGAACTGTTTTCCTCTTAGAATCTGTTTGGAGTAAGATGTAAACAAAACATTATGAGCACATTGCACAACAATCAGGGAAATGAATATTAACCCTTCATGCAAGAATTACTGAAGCATTTTGTTCTTGGAGTAATCAAAAGATGGATAATGTTAGTCTATTGTGAATAGTGTTTATGATTTTTAATGTTTTGGTAATAAGCTTTTTCAGAAGCTTACTGTCATAGTTCAAATTAATATTTAGTTGATACATTCAGGAGGTTTTACAAAGTGTGACTATTAAACAAGATTTTTAGTTTGTGCATTATCATTCCTGTACGCAAGGCTGTATTACTCTGTGTGAGAAGTGAACTATGATTGGACGCTCCCAAGAGCAAAAGGTGAATCTTATTTTAGAATAGATTTTATGTGTTTTTTTTAAAAAAACATGAATCGTCACGAACAGGATTCGAACCTGTGCGGGGAGACCCCATTGGATTTCGAGTCCAACGCCTTAACCACTCGGCCACCGTGACTCATAGTAAAGGAGCTGAGAGCGGTTTTAATGTAAGATTTGAGCAGGCTCGGTATCGCCAGGCGGTTTTACCCGGTCAAAGGGTTACTTTACCGTCAAAACTAAGATGGGTTTTTTTTTAAATCGTCTATTGCAAAAACTTCTCACACGATCGGAGATGCGAGGAAAATCCGGAATATTTGCCGAGAAATGATTTTTTTTGCGGCGGCTCGCGCTTGGACTGTTTGAATCCACCTGGAGAGGGGTGGCTGAGAAAAGTTATATATCCCCTGCATTAGTTTGCGACCCGTTCCGAAATTTAGCACGGGGTAGAATAATATATAATGTAATAAGGAAGAATGATACATTTTTTTGGTGCTCACTTTTTCCATAGTTTGCTTTCAATTCATCTCCCAGGATTTCCCCCCCCCCCGTGTCTCCTCCCAGTTGGGCGGCTCTGGGGTTGGCGGGATTTGCTGCAGCGCGGGCTGTTCAGATTTTATGAGGAAAACCGGTTGAAACTTTTCAACTATTTCCAGCCTAAATTTTCGGAAACTAGGTTGCAAAGCGTAAGGTGAGTTTCTTTTTTTTGCCCCCCCCCCTTAAATCCTCTAGTTTATTCCCCCCCCCCCCCCCAATTTCAATCCCTTCAACCAGAAACAGTATCGCGGAACGGTTACAGAGGTCATTCGGCCCGTCGTGTTTACTGGATCTTCACATGTTTCAAGTGTGCAGAAGTTTTAATAAAAAAAACATCGAACATGAATCCTAAGAATTTTAAAGCGTGAAAAGCTCAGCCTGTCTACAAAGATCAGCTGACGTTTTCTGAGGCCGGGGGTGAATGAAGGGCCCTCGGGTCTGTTTGGTACGAATGTCACTTATATGTTCGAAGGCACCTTCTACATTTTAAATGCAACCTCCAAGCACCAATTGCACAGGTTTAACTTCATCTCTGTTGCTAACTCTTTTTGACCTGCAGTTGATGGATAATTAAAATCTGTTCCTACACATTTTGGATTTCGGTGCAGACTCAACAGCCATTTCCAGGACCCAGCTCTGAAGGTCCATACAGACTCCCAACGTTATCTCTGTTTCTCTCTCTCTCCACAGATGCTGTCAAACCTGCTGAGTTTTTCCAGCATTTTCTGTTTTTGTTCCAGAAAAATGTAGGTCTCCAATGCCATTGGTTCCCCTGCTTTGCATCAGAGTTAAAACTCTGGTGACACCTTTTGATGATCTGCTTCTATCACTGCTTGTTTGTCCCTACAACCACACCAACCCCCTCCACTTCTCTCTCTCTCTCCGCCCCCCCCCCCGCCACACACACCTTAAACCAGCTTATATTTCACCCCTTTCTTGGACTCGGACTCAAGTTCTGTCAAAGGGTCATGAGGACTCAAAACGTCAACTCTTTTCTTCTCCGCCGATGCTGCCAGACCTGCTGAGTTTTTCCAGGTAATTCTGTTTTTGTTTTGCATCAGAGAGTGCTGTCACTGATGTGAGTGCTGTCAGTGACACTGCTTTAAGTATACAATTGCATTAATTCATTGTAAACCTTGTGAACTTTCCCCATTTTACAATGGATGGCAAAGCACAACTCGTCAGGTGTCCCTGTGACTATTACGGTTTGCGTTATCAACATTCAACCTACACAAGTGAGGAATGGTAGAGGATAATTGAAAGAGGAACGATTTTCTGTTAAATTAGCTTAAGGGAAGTTCACTTGAAGGCCTAGTGTGTCTAGCATTAAATGGCCCCAGGTTCAATTCCTAATCTGCTGATCTAATTTTAGGCAGTTGGAGTGTTACAGTTGGCCTCAGTGTCAGGAGGAAACTAGGCCTGTGATATTTTGCCTATTGTTACTGTACTAACAAAAGTACTGCTGATGGAGAGTGGAAGACATTGAAACTAGAGTCATCCTGGGTTGTCCTTGTGATCCTCTCCTAGGATTGCGATTGCTTTTCATTTGGAGGGAAATGTGTGTTTACTGCACAGACTGACTGTAGCCAAGAAGGCCCCAAGATTTGTACCAGTCCCTCTCCTCAAGAATGCAGTAGGTGACTTTTGCCAGTCGTTCTCCTCTCCTGCTCAGAACCTGCTGCCAGGACTCCAGAAAGAGGTCAAGGGTGGCAACACTATTTATGTATTTTTCTCTTTCCCAGAATGGCATGGTTGAGACCAGGAATTAATTCCACCATGACCATATTGCTGTGCACAGCTACTTCCTGCTATTAACGTAAAACCAGAAATAAAAAACAGAAAATGCTGGAATTACTCAGCAGGCCTGGCTGCATCCGTGGAGAGAGAAATGGAGTTAATGTTTCAGGTTAATGACTGTTGAAATTCGCATTGGTAGAAGGGTGGAAATGGGGCACCTTTTGTCCTCTTTGCACAGATGTATCTGTTTCATTTCTTCCCCCCCCCCCCCCCCCCCCCCCCCGTAGCTTCTTTTTTGCAGTGTTCTTTTAGTTAGGCCTCCTTCTGCACTGTAATAATTCTGTGATTTTTTTTTTGCACTGTCCCTCGTATAGCTGGTGGAATTTCACCTTTTTCTCTCCCCCGTTTGCTCTTCTGTTGTTCCAGGTTGCTTCTGTCCTGTGTTTCTACTCCTTTGAAGAGCGCACTTTGTGGACCTGAACATGATGAATTGTGAACTATTAGCAACGTGCAGTGCCTTGGGGTACCTGGAAGGAGACAACTATCACAAAGAGCCTGATTGTTTAGGTAAGTCACTTCAGACCTGAACTTTCAGTCATGGTTTCAATGTTGTGCTGGTTAGATCCTGAAGCTTAATTCTTCAAATTTTATACAATTTGAAATACACAATTGACAGATTTTGCTGTGTTTTGCCAGCAGTCATTATCCATTAACCCACCAAATGAATTGCTGGTTTTGTCAGCTATGCTACCATTATTATTTTTATAACTTGAAATCTCATTTTTTTCATTATTCTGTTTGTTTTGAGCTTTTAAAATTAAGCCATCCTTCAATTATGGCCACCACCATTTCATGATTTACTCAATCATATGGGAGAGATTAAAAAAAAGACCAGGATTCAAATGTGATAACTGACATGCAGAAAGTTTTAATAAACATTTTTTTAAAAATGTATATATAATGATTACTGCATTCCATGCCACTCTCCAATGTCTGGTGGTCACCAGACATGTATTGAATGAGTTGTAAAGCAGTATTCATCATCATCATAAGGAAAGTTCAGATGACAACAAAAACCATAGTAGCAGAGCACCAGTGATTTATAATCACCTGAATTTTGGCTTTTTGCTGTGTTTATTATGTAGATAAATGTTATTCCTTTTATTTGCCGCATTGATATTGGCAGCCCTGCATTTCATATTGATCCATAATTGCATCCAGGCTGAAGAACTAATGTTTGTGATATAACTGCTGTAAGTGTTGTTACCAGAAAATACAACAGAACTTACAACACACAAACTGGCCATTCGGCCCATCTGCTCCACACCAGTGTTTATGCTCCACACGTGCCTCCTACCACACCACCTTCATCTCACCCTACCGCCATACCCTTCTATTCATACCTACATATGAATTAGGAGCAGGAGTAGGCCATTCGACCCCTAGAGCCTGCTCCGCCATCGATAAGATCATGGCTGATCTGATTGCAGCCTCAAATCCACATTTCTGCCTACCCCTGGTAACTTTTGACTCCCTTGTTAATCAAGAATCTACCCACCTCTGCCTTAAAAATATTCAATGACTCTGTGTCCAACACTGTCTGGGGAAGAGAGTGCCAAAGACTCACAACCCTCAAAAGAAAAAAGTTCTCCTGATCTCATTTCTCCCTCATGTGTTTATCCAGCTTCCCCCTTAAATGCATCTCTACTGTTTGCCTCGACCACTCCCTGTGGTAGTGAGTTCCACATTCTCCCTGCTCTAGACAAAGAAGCTTCTCCTAAATTTCCTATTGGATTTAGTAAGAACTATCTTATATTTCTGGCCCCTAGATTTGGTGCCCCCCCCACAAATAGAAACATCTCCTCTACCTTGTCAAGCCCTTTCGTAAGCTTAGAGACCTCTCTGAGGTCACCCCTGTTAATGTACGTTAATGCGCAATTTGAATCATGTCCCTGTGATGACAGGACTCTAAACCATCCTAACACTTCAAAACGTACAGCTCTTTATACCACTGAGGTGTATCTGAATATGCTTCCTGCTGTGAATTACTTCAAGAGTGCAGTGCTTGTTACACAGACAAATTCAACAATCATTCTGTTCTAGCAATGTCCTATGAACAATAAAATATTTGCAACAGAGTGGAGGTTTTGGGCAGATTCAATCCAGCCTTCCTCTTCACTCCATTCGTAGTCGACCAAGTAAAATAAAAAATAGGGAAAACTTTGGATGGTGATCAGCAATGCTTGTAACCTACCTTCCTCACTGCATTTGTGATATAGAGAGACTTGCACAGGATTCCTTATCCATGTTCTTTTATGATTGCTAGTTACGGTGATGGGTACTGATTAAGGAACAAGCTGAATCAGCTACTTGAGCTGCTTAGCTTATAACTTTATAACTTGGTTAATAAGTCCTTCCAGAGCAAGAAATTTGCGAGTTTGATTCATGGTTTGTGTTCAATAAACAGACTCCAACCACTGTATTACTGTTGGCCTCAGAACCTCTAGGGACAGGGAAGGAAATCAACCAGAGCTCCTGCTCCTGATAAAATGTTACAACACAGAAGGAGGCCATTTGGCTCATCATGCCTGTGCCAGCCCTTTGAAAGATCTATCCAATTAGTCCCACTGCTCTTTCCCCATGGCACTGCGAGTTTTTCCTTTTGCTGTTGAAGAATTCTTTCTGGAAAATGCACATGTGGCTGTTGGACGGGAACAGTATCTGGTTTGGTTGTGATACCTTCATGGCAGCATAGCCAGCCAGCATTTATTCTTGGCTCATACTTGAGTGGAACCAGTGTCCCGGCAAGAGCCACTGTCTTCAGGAAAAGAGTGGAGAAAATTATGCGATATTTGTTTTTAAAAGTAAATATTGTGACTGGAATTAATTTTTGTTTTTCAGAGAGCATCAAGGACCTAATCAGGTACCTAAGACATGAAGATGAGACACGAGACATTCGGCAGCAGCTAGGAGCTGCACAGATTCTGCAGAATGACTTGCTACCCATTATCGCACAGTACCCTCAGGAGAAGTTGCTCTATGAAGCAGTTATTAGGTATGAATCAAATTTGAATGAGTTTTGCTGCATGGAGCATTTTTGCAAAGTGCTCCGTGTGTGGAAAAGGGCTGTAGTCTCTGCATTTAGGTGATGTCTCAAACTACAGCAGTGAATCAGCTCTCAGTTTGTCTGAAATAGGTGATTTGTTCTGCTGTAATTAGGTAACTAAATATCCATTTGGCTCCTCCAAAGGGAGGTATTTTTTGGTCGGGCTCTAGTGATAAATGTTCCAAAGTGGAGCTTGAGAAATCCACAAACACAAAAGTTATTTAAAGGAGAAGGAACTAGAGGAGAAAGGGAGGTAGGGTGGGAGCTAAAGCATGATAAGTTTTCTGGGCTGGGGAAGCTAATAAAGTTTTATTCCTATCCTCGGGGTGGAGTGGGTTTTGGGGGGCGAGACGGGTATTTAAATCAAAAACTGTGAACAATCCATGAATGTGGTGGTAGTGTTGGGGAGGGCAGAGGTTGGATTGTAATAAGCAACAGGCAAAGATTCACAGTGTGTATGAACTATCTATCCATTAGCTGGCTTTGCCACATAGTGATTGAGGGGATACACATAAAGTCATTGAGAATTGATGTTGATTATTGGCTGTTTCTTTCAAGGTTGCATTTTTGTCGTTTTGAAATTGGGACTGTTTGCTGGTAGGATGCTGCTAGGTTGCGCAGTCATTATGCTTTCTGCTTAAGGTTCTGGGAAATCATCACAGCTGCTCTAAAAGCTCCAAACAGTGGTGAGAGGCAAAAGGGCCAATGCCAGGTATGTTAAAACAGCTGTAGGGGGACTGCAAATTTATTGAACTCTTAGTGCAACTCTGGGATGATTCCTCCCTGAGTGTGGTAGCAGACGGGAAAAAGAACGTTTTACCTGCCGGCCTGCTTTTCACCCTGTATTGTCCCAATCCCACTTCATTAATCATGCATTCCTGGGAAACATACTATTTCACTGGCAGGTGGTCTCCGATTCACCTGCCGTGCCAGCACTTCACTGCTTCCTCACGATGGGCGCCATATTTAAACAGCAGCTGCGTGCAACCTCTCAGCGCTTCCAGCCCAGGACTGCTGCACAGAAGACATGGCCCTGAAAGACAAGAAGACTGCAGCTCCTGGATTCAGTGACACATCCATTGAATGCCTTTTGGAGGCCCACAGTGATGTCCTCTACCCCTGCTCTGGTCGCAGGAGGGGCAGCAGCATCACTAATCTGGCTTGGGAGGCAGTGACAGCGGTGGTCAGCCCCAATGCCCTGCAAAAGAGGACAGCCACCCAGTGCCGCAAGAGGATGAACGATCTCCTCCGTTCCGCCAGGGTAAGTCACACTTCTCATCACTCTCAACTTACCCATCACATGTTCACAGGAATCCATCTCACTGCCAGTTCAAGGACATCACCATTCATCTCTCTCACACACACTTTCATTATCCTCATCCCATCCATGGCACCACTCACCACCCACACATGCCAGGCATACTTATCATCTGGCCTGGCAGGCATGCTGCTTACACTCTCTCCATCTCTATTCATGCAGGACAAGCTGGCACACAACAAGAGGGAGACTGGTGGAGGAATGCCTGAAATCAAGGTCCCCACTGACTTTGAAAACAAAGCCATCCAGCTGGCCGGTGACGATCTGGACCGTTCATGTGCTGACAATGAGGTCGGCGGTTCACAACCAAGTGAGGGCCCAGCAGTGCAACATCCATCAGACAACCACCCTGTGAGTGATGTGTCCTGTTTCACAGGCCACTGCCTTGCACTAATTATCTCTCCTTGCTTTCGCAGGCACGTCTGGGAAACAGCTGACGGAGTCAATGGCCCAGGTCCTTGACTCGAGCCCTGAAGACACCTCAGAAGAGGAATCTGCTGAAATAGTCATTGAAGACCCATCACAGAGCAGAGACACACACCTCGGTGGGACAAAGCTTTAGAGTAGCCTCTGGGTCACGTTCTGGTGAACATATCGCACTATCTGATCTGCAGCAGGCAGCGGCAGGGACTTCCCAGGTTTCTGGCACTCGGAGGACTCCTGGCAACCAGAAATCTGTTGAGTCCGAGTCAGATGAAGAGCCTCTGGCCTTGGTCATACCTCAGCTGCAGGAGCTGCAAAGACAAGCTCGGGAACATCAGGAAGGGATGTCCGCTGCACTCCTCAGATTGCAAAGCACGTTGGAGGAGTCTGTCTGTCTTCAGTCTGAAGTGATAGTGCCGGCATGCCAATGTACCGAGGTCAACACTGGTAGGATGGTGGCTGCCATGGAGACCTTGGTCCAGGACGTCACTCCTGCACTGCTGCGCAGGCTGAACTCCATCACTGATGCCATAGTTGGCCTCCAACAGTGTCACTCCAGCTTCCCCTTCTCCTCAAGGAGTCAGCCAGAGGCCCTCAGGTACCCATAGGGAGGAGCATACCCCAAGGCCATCCACCCAGGTGACTCTGGGACTGCCTGGCCCATCCGAGTCCCCTCTTCCTGTGACCCCAACAAATCCAGCTCCACAGGCTGAGGAGGGTGCCACTGCCACATATCAGGACCCCGAAAGCAGGCCGGGGTCCTCCAGGTCTTGGCCCTCCACAGGACGCCCGGCTAGGTCATCACAGACAGGGCGTCGTAGTCAGCAGGGTGCCTCCACCTCCACTGTGGATGTCTGGGGAGCACCAAGACATAGTGGCAGGGTTAGGAAGATTAAAAAGATGTAGTTGCACAGCCTGGGTACGGGTGTTAATCACTTGTACATAATGTTAACTTTGTTAATAAACTCTGAAGAATGTCTCCTTGCCTATGGCTCCTTGTCCTGATGAGCAGTGTTCATGTCACTCAGATGTGAAACCTTAGTCCCTGCACAAGATAAAGGCAGGTGTCTCAGTTCGGGGTTACTTCCCTGTGCTTTGTGCAACCTTCCTAGCACACTGATGATGTGCCTTCACTATCACTGGTCACATCAGTCATGCCTGCACCTTGATGGGGCTTATCATTGCTGCCAGAATGTCCTCGGCCGGTGGCACACAGTTCTGTCGTTCTCTCTGTGAGCTCCCAGCACCTTCGAAGTACGGCTGGCCTCCCCATCTCATCAGCATCTGTGTCCAGTGACAGCGTGGTCCTGAAGGGTTCAGCTCACAAAGGATGCCATGGGATCAGGAGAAGTTAGTTTCTCCGTTGCATCTCCATGATATGACCCTGTTCACAGAGCACAAGTGAGGTGCCATTGACCAGACAGGAGTCAGACATTCACATAAGCTATGTGAGGAACTATGGAGTGTCCCCACTGCATGTCATCATCATCCTCCTGGAATGTAGGGACTATGGGCATCCGCTGCATGACAGGAACGTTATCACAGAGAGTATGTGCGCTGCCATCAGCCAAACAGGAGTCAAACATTCACAGATGCCACGTGAGGATCTATGGTGTCTCATTGCATGTCATCATCATCCTCCACGAATCTAGCAGCTATGAGAGCCTCCTGAGCGTGCCTGCTTTGACAGGCCAGTACGATGATCTCATCGCCATCATCCTTGCCTTCGAGGACCTCTTCACCCTCATTCCTGTTGATGTCCTCATCATTGGAGGAGATATGTGCAGCCCCTCTATCTCCTCCTCAGCCAGCTCCTCTCCCCGTTGCTACGCCAGGTTGTGAAGGGCACAGCAGGCAACGACGATGTGCGACACTCTCTGTGGATTATATTGCAGGGCTCCACCAGACCGGCCCAGGCACCGGAACCTCATTTTCAACATTCCGACGGTGGTGGGGGTGGGGCTGAAACAGGAGCTGGGGCAGGTAACCCCAGAACAAAGAATGAATCTGCAGGCTGCTGGGCGGGGAAGCGGGCTGGGCACAAGGCCTGCCTCTGTGCCCCAGCACTGTGTTTAAATAAAAAATAATTAAACAAAAAACATTCCTCCAGGCCCCTCCCCCCCCACACACATACACACACTCCCTATGCCCAATCCATGCCAACCGATGCCCACCACCTACCCCATGGCCCCTTATGCCAACCTGTGCCACCAGCCTTTGCCAACTCACCTAGTATCCTTGGACGGCTCCTTGACCGTTTTGACACTTCCTGGATAGCCTTGACAGCTGGGTAGCTCCTTAACATTTCCTGGACAGCTGGACAGTTCCAATGAGTTTGTGCATAATAATGTTCACTTTTAACAATTCCAAAGGGTGCCTTATCTCTCCCAAAGGTTTCCTGGAACCCAATCCAAAGGGGTACCTTACCTCTCCAAAGGCTATCCATCAGAATCCACTAAGTTCAGACCTCCTCTTACCTGTTCTAATTTGCACACACTGGATTTCACGCTCCTGTTCCTCCAAAATCCCAATTCAGTGGAGGAAGCTGATTATTTAAATAGGCAGCTGCCTCCATGAATCATACATGTGTGAACCCCGGCCCGACTCAAGTCCCACCCCTGCAAAGATGGGAAATGCCCGGTTTGGGGACAGGACTTAGAAATTTCGGCCATTTCTGGGATTTTCGCCACGATGGAGAGGCTCTTTGTCGAGGCAAAAATCTGGGCCTTAGTCTAAACCCTTAGGTGTGTGCCCTATCTTTACTGGCTGCCAGGGGAGTTTGACGGTCTAGGCCTTCCCTCTGGTGGCCAGAGCTTGGAGCTGCAGCACCCAGAACTGTCACATTAACAGGAATATCCCATTGAAAAGGTGATGGTGGGGGTTGCGGGCAAACATCAGATGTGGACGCAATTAACATGAAAGCCCTCCAACACTGTTGACAGAGGAGTTTTGAATGGAGAGCTAACAGAATATACCAATTTTAATAATTGTCTTTCATTTATTTTTAGATTGTTGGTTAATCTAACACAGCCAGCACTTCTGTGTTTTGGGAAGGTTCCTGACAACCCTACCTTCAGACATCACTTTATGCAAACGGTTTCGTATCTGCAGGGGTACAAAGAGGCAAGTACATAAAGAATGGAAGGAAGGCCAGTCTTGGTGACATGGTGGGATAGCTATAGTGTGATGTACCACGTAGAGGGAGGAGGCAGGTTTGTGTCCACCAAGCACATTCGGGTGAATTGCTGAGCTCAGCTGTGTTTTCGGGGGGTGGCGGGGGGGGACAAAATGGTTGGAGGTTTGGTGCTGCCTCACTGGGCAGTTGGAAGGACAAGTCACCCTGATGTATACTTATCTTGAGCATCACTTAGCAGACAATCACAAACCATCAGCCAGACCCTTTCAGAGTGACCTAAAGGGGTGGAGCACCTGGTTGGTTGGGGGGATACCTAACTTGTCAGAAATTAAAAAGTCACTTTATTGGGAAATGCAATGACTTCCAGTAGGATTATTTAGTATTGAGATCTAGAATGATTTGTAGCTTGTACCCAATTAATTGCACTTTTTTTTAAGCACTCCAAATGTTCAGTCTAATTAAACCACTGTCTTTATGTTGTAGGCTTTTGCAGATGAAAAGGTGTTTGGAGTGCTCAGTGAAAAACTCTATGATCTTTTGCAGCTGGTAAGTGAAAATGCAGTTTTATTTAAAAAGAAAAACTGACCTGGGATAGCTCAGTGGTTAAAAACACCAGCTGCTGTGCTCCTCAACCATACAGTTTTTTTTGGTTGGTGCAGAGCTTGGTGATCTCAGGCAGCACAACACTCGAGTTTCTATAATTGACCTCAATCTCCCTGGGCTAGGGGAAGAGGGGAAATCTGGCCACAAGTTTCTGCTGCTGATTACTTTCCCCTTGCTGGAAACTACATGTGGATGTCCGTTGAGGACAGGATTGAAGTGGTTATCTGCTGTCAAAGAAATGCTGCTACAAGGGTTGCACGCAAAGTTGTGAGGTTTTCTCCCCAATTAATGCACAATGTTTCTGTAACAGGATTGGGAGCAGAGGCAGGAGGAAGATAATCTACTGATTGAAAGGATCCTGTTGCTGGTTCGAAATGTTCTGCATGTACCCTATGATCCTGAGGAAGAGAAGAAGGTCTGTTGTGATAAATTATCTCTAGCCAATAGCCTTCAAGACCCTTTGTTTTTTTTTCATTTCCATTATGCACCTAATCTGCTTAATTGTGCAGTTGCTCTTTTTGCATGAAATGTTAGTGTTCCAGATGAATTCCTACTAGTTTGCCCCTGGTTAGGTCAGGAAAATGATTAAAAGTAGCACAGATCTATAAGATGACTGACAGGTCTTGGGTGTATATTGGGAGCATCTCAAATGGGAGTAACAATCCTCAGCTGAAAATGATAGTGCACCGTAGTGTATAGTTTTTTCAACATTTTTGGTGATGAAGTAATATGACAGGTTTCTCCTGAGATTGTGATATGAAGCTAGTCCCGCGTTTGTTTCATTGGAAATTCCTGAATTGTATTAAGTCTCTAATCCCAAGATCCAACTGAAGTGAGAAGTACAATATTCACGTCACTGAACTTTCACAAACTTGCTGATTTATCTGTTCTGTATCTTGTTTAGTCACAAGTTGTAAGGTCAATATTAAACTCTGATGAAGAGTTAAGTTGCTCAAAAACAATGATAAAATTGTTGAAAGGTTTACTCATCAAAAATAAAACCTTCAATAAATTCTTTCCCTTCCTCTTCTGCAGTCAATGGAGTTTGGTTCCATGTGCTGGAAACTGTCACCTCACCCAAGTAGCCATCCTTCATAGAATCATTGACACAGAAGGAGGCTATTTGGCCCATCATGTCTGTGCCGGCTCTCTCCAGCATCAACTCAGCTGGTCCCACTCCCCAGCCCTTTTCCCTGCAACCCAACAAATTTTTTCTCCTCAAGTAATCGGTTCCCTTTTGAAAGCCCCAATTGAACCTGCCTCCATCACAGAATTGTTAGTGTTGAAGGAGGCCATCGTGTCTGCACCGGCTCTCTGAGCATTTTAGCTTAGAGCCAATCTCCTGCCTTTCCCCCATACTCCTGCACATTGTTTCTATTTAAGTAATCATCCAATGCCCTCTTGAATGCCTTGACTGAGCCTGCCTCCACCACACTTCAGGCAGTGCATTCCAAACCGTAACCACTCGCTGTGTGAAAAAGTTTTTTCTCACCTCACATTTGCTTCTTTTGCAAAACATTTTAAAACTGTGCCCTCTGGTTACCAATCCGTTTGCAAGCAGAAACATTTTCTCCCTATCTATTCTGTCCCGGCCCCTCATTATTTTGAAAACTTCTGTCAAGTCTCCTCTTAGCCTCCTCCTCTCCAAGGAAAACAGTCCCAACTTCTCCAATCGTTCCTCATAACTGAAGTGTCTCATCCCTGGAACCATAAACCTCTTCTGCACTGTCTCCAATGCGTTCACATCCTTCCTATAGTGTGGCGCCCATAACTGTGCACAATACTCCAGCTGAGGTCTAACCGAGTGTCTTACATAAGTTCATCATAACCTCCCTGCACTTGTACTCTGTGCCCCTATTAATGAAGCCTAGAATACTGTGATGTTTAGAGACAGCTCCCTCTACCTGTCCTGTCACCTTTAATGACTTATGTACATATACACCCAGGTCTTTCTGCTCCTGCACATCCTTTAGAATAGTATCCTTTATTTTATACTGTCTTTCCATGTTCTTTGTACCAAAGTGTATCACCTCACACTTCTCCGCACTGAACTTCATCTGTCACCTATCCGCCCACTCCACTAATGTGTCAATGTCCTTTTGAAGTTCTGCACTGTCCTCCTCACAGTTTACAATTCTCCCAAAGTTTGTGTTGTCCACAAACTTTGAAATTGTCCCTTGCACACCAAAATATGGATAATTTATATACGTCAGGAAAAGCAAGGGTCCCAGTACTGACCCCTGGGGAACTCCACTACAAACCTTCTTCCAGCTCAAAAAATACCCATTAACGATTACTCTTTGTTTCCTATCCCTCAGCCAATTTTGTATCCACGTTGTTGATGTCCATTTTATTCCATGAGCTATAACTTTCCTCACGAATCTGTTGTGTGGCACTGTATCGAATGCCTTTTGGAAGTCCACATACACCACATCAATGGCCTTTCCCTCATCAACCATCTCCGTTACCTCTTCAAAAAACTCCAGCAAGTTAGTTAGACATGATTTTCCTTTAACAAATCCATGCTGAGTCTTCCGAATCAATCCACGTTTTTCAGAGTGACTATTAATTCTATCCTGAATAATTCTCTCGGATAGTGAATTCCAGATCCTAACTGCTCTCTGTGTAAAAAAGACATTTTTCTTTATGTTGCTTTTGCTTCATTTGCAATTCTCCTTAAATCGGTGCCCTCTGGTTCTCAACCTTTCCGATAATGGGGGTGGTTTCTCCCATCTACTCTGACCAGCCTGATCATAATTTTGAACGTCTCTACCAAATCTCCTCTCAACCGTCCCTTCACAAAGGAGAACAACCCCAGATTCTCCAATCTATCCATGTAATTGAAGTCCCTCATTCTTGGAATAATTCGTGTAAATCTTTTCTGCACTCTCTCTAACATTCTTCCTAAAGCGTGGTCCCCAGAATTGGGCACAATACTCCAGATGAGACCAAACCAGTGTTCAATAAAGGCTCACCATAACTTCATGTGTGAGCCTCAGAGGAGGAACTGAGTGAGCAATCAGTCAAGTTGAATCCTGTCCTCATACATATGCACTTTCCAGCTAGGATCAGTGGCTAGTGACCAGAGCAGGAACCTAGACTGATTTTCTCCTTTTTTTTTCTGCTGCTCCCAAAATAACCCACTCCTAGCATCAAACCTTCCTGGTCTGCATGTCCCAGATTGTTCTCTACACTGAGGCTGAGTGTATAGGCAGGTGACAGGCTCGAAGATCACAGCCATTACTACAACAATACAAAAGCGAAATACTGTGAACAGTTCTGATGAGAGGTCGTCTCGACCTGAAATGTTAACTCTGTTCTCTCGATAGATGCTGCCTGATCTGCTGAGTGTTTCCAGCAGTTTTTGTGTTTGTTTTGTGGCCAGTACTTCTGTGTTAATAGGAGATAGATAAAAATGGCTGAACACACTTTAATTTAAAAAAAAATGACCATTCATGCAATTTGGCAAGCAAGCTCCCTTAAGTATCACAACATCTTGATTATATTTTACTTCTTGAGTGTAATTTTGTAACTATTTTCTATTGTTTATGTCCATTTTTATTTTCCATGCAGAATATTGATGATGATGCCAATGTACACGACAAGGTCTTATGGGCGATGCACATGAGTGGGATGGATGATCTGATTAAGTTTCTAGCTACTTCCCAGGAGGAGCAACAGTGGGCCATGCACATATTGGAAATAATCTCCCTCATGTTCAGAGATCAGGTTAGTGCTGGATCATGTACGGTGTAACTCTTTCGAGTACAAACATGTTTCCATCTGTTTCAGATGAAGTTACATTGTTTCATAGTTTGCCATTGTGAGATTTGAACTCTTGATCTTGGGGTTACAAGCCCAGTACCATAACCACTTGGCTATTTAGGCCAAGCTTATCATGTACGGTGTAGGTGGTCGGTGAGGAGAAATGGAATCTGATTAGTGAGAATGCAGTTTTGGCTTCAATCAGAAGAGCTCTCCTATACCAGTGTGCAATGGAATGATGCCCACTCCTGATTTGAGTGGTGCTGTTGTAAGAAATAGAGTCAGAAGTTTGCGGGTTCAAGTCCCACTACAAAGACTTGAGCACAAAAATTAAGGCTGACATTCCAGTGAGAGTACTGAGGTAGCGCCACACTGTGGAAGGGTGCATCTTTGAGATTGAATGTTAAATTGAGACCTGTCTGTCCTCTCAGGTGGATGCCAAGGATCCCATGACATCATTTCAAAGAAGAACAGGAGAGCTATCCCTGGTGTCCTGTCCAATATTTATCCCTCAATCAACATCACAAAAACAGATGATCTGCTCATTATCACATTGTTGTTTTTGGGACCTTGTTTTGTGCAAATAACCTGTTGTGTTTTCTACATTACAACAGTGACTGCACTTCAAATGTGCTTAATTAGTTAAAAAGCACTTTGGGACCTCTTCAGGTCATGAAAAGCACTATATAAATGCAAGTATTTCCTTCTTTGTGTACCTCTGTAAGGAGAGAATTGCCCTAAGCTGCTCTTAAGTATCTCCCAGTGGCATTAGCAAAGGTCTGGAAGCAGGTTGCTATGTGATGCTAAGAAAGAATACTTTTTAATTTGATTTGTTTTTGTATTTTCATCATCATTGAATCCTGTTAAGCTACAGAGGCCAATTGTAGTATCCGTCCACTGCCCTTTCTGAGGTTGGTGCAGGTCAAGCATTGAGTCTAGGAACCTGCCTTTTGTGGCTCTGTGCTTTGTTGGTTGTGCATGTACTAACTGAGTTACCAGCACAAAAATCACCATTTTAAGAGTGACGCACAAGCGCAACAAACATGTCCTTGAAAAGAAAAAGTAAAGACTTTCTCTGTCACTGTTCAATTTTGGCAAATGGAGTGAGAAGATTTTGAACAGAGCAATAATTTGGGAATTTGTCCTATAGAAACCTGACCAACTCGCTACTACAGGGCAAGCGAAAACTGTGAAGGAGAAAGAGAATGAGTCCAGAGAGCTTGAAATCTTAAAGCAGAGAGAGCTGGCTGCGAAGAAGAAAAGAACTTTTGAAAGAGGGACCAGGTGAGAATTGAGACGGGTGAAATATTTGAGGTTTTGTGAAGCAGAGGGCCCTTTCCTCAGAGCAGGCTACCAAGCTTGATTCGAAGGGAGCATGGGTTGGAGAATTGGTACCACCATATTTTGGTCCTGATCCTTACCTGCGTCCCCTTGAAGTGCTAGAAGCATGGAAAGCGAGGTAGTGGTGTGTAGGGGATGGTATTTCAGTGCCTGGGACCTAGGCAACCAAAGGCATGGCCACCAACGGTAGAGCAATTACAGTTGGAGATGCACAAGTGGCCAGAATTAGAGGACCACAGATATGTCGAAGGTTTTTTTTTATTTGTTCCTGGGATGTGGATGTAGCTGTCTAGGCCAGCATTTGTTGCCCATCGCTGATTGCCATTGAGAAGATGGTGGTGAGCTGCCTTCTTGAACCACTGAAGTCCATGTGGTGTAGGTACACCCACAATGCTGTTAGGGAGGGACATCCAGGATTTTGACCCAGCGACAGTGAAGGAATGGCAATATATTTCCAAGTCAAGATGGTGTGTGACTTGGAGGGGAACTTCCAGGTGGTGGTGTTCCCATGTGTCAGCTGTCCTTGTCCTTCTAGGTGGTAGAGGTCGTGGGTTTGGAAGGTGCTGTCAAAGGAGCCTTAGTGAGTTGCTGCACTGCATCTTGTAGATAGTACACACGGCTGCTACTGTTCGTCACTGGTGGAGAGAGCGAATGTTTAAGGTGATGGATGGGGTGCCAATCAAATGGGCTACTTTTCCTGGATGGTGTTGAGCTTCTTGAATGTTGTTGGAGCTGCACTCATCCAGGCAAGTGGAGAGTATTCCATCACACTCCTGACTTGTGCCTTGTAAATCGTGGACAGGCTTTGGGGAGTCAGGGGATGAGTTACCTGCCACAGGATTCCCAGCCTCTGACCAGATCTTGTAGTCACAGTATTTATATGGCTGGCCCAGTTCAGTTTCTAGTCAATGATAATCCTCAGGATGTTGATAGTGGGGGATTTAGCAATGGTAATGCCATTGAATGTCAAGGGGAGATGATTAGATTCTCTTGTTGGAGATGGTCATTGCTGGCACTTGTGTGGCGTGAATGTTACTTGCCACTTATCAGCCCAATACTAAGTATTGCCCAGGTCTTGTTGCATTTGGACACAGACTGCTTCAGTATCTGAGGAATCGCGAATGGTGCTGAACATTGTGCAATCATCAGTGAACATCTCCCTTCGGACCTTATGATGGAGAGAAAGTGATTGATGAAGCAGCTGAATATGATTGGGCCAAGGACACTACCCTGAGGAACTCCTGCAATGATGTCTCAGGACTGAAATGATTGACCTCCAACAACTGCAACCATTTTCTTTTGCGCTAGGTATGGCTCCAACCAGTGGAGAGTTTTCCCCCCTTATTCCCATTGACTCCAGTTTTGCTAGGACTCCTTGATGTCACACTCGGTTAAATGTGGCTCAATGTCAAGGGCAATCACTCTCATCTCACCTCGGGAGTTAGCTCTTTTGTCCATGTTTGGACCAAGGCTGTAATAAGGTCAGGAGCTGAGTGGTCTTGGCGGAACCCAAACTAAGCGTCAGTGAGCAGGTTATTACTGAGCAAGTGCCACTTGATAGCATTGTTGATGACCCCTTCCATTACTTTGCTGATGATCGAGAGTAGATTGATGGGGCGGCAGTTGGTCGATTTGGATTTGACCTGCCTTCTGTACAGGACATACCTGGGCAATGTTCCACATTGCTGGGTAGCTGCCAGTGTTGTGGCTGTAATGGAACAGCTTGGCTAGGGGCGCAGCTAGTTCTGGAGCACAAGACGTCAGTATTATTGTTGGAATGTTGTCAGGGCCCCATAGCCTTTGAAATTTCATGTGCCTTCAGCCATTTCTTGATATCAGTGGAGTGAATCAAATTGGCTTAAGATTGGCATCTGTGATGCTGGGGACCTGCAGAGGCGGCCAAGATGGATCGGGTTGTGGGGCTGGAGAAGATTACAGAGATAGGGAAGGGAGAGGGCATGGAGGCATTTGAAAACATAGACGAGAAATTTGAAGTCAGGGTGTTGCTTGACCACAAGCCACTGTAGTTCAGTGAGTACAGGGCTGATAGGGGAATAGGTCTTACTACATGTTAAGACCTAAGCAGCAGAATTGATTAGAAATATAAAATATTAGGAAACGTCTTTCTCTTGAAGTCTCCTGTGGGAAGGATTGTTAACCAAGCTGACAAAATATTAGAAGGAGTAACGTTAAAAGATTTTTGCAGTGCAAGATTAGATACTGCGTTTAATGTGTTCTTGTACCATTGCACTGTTTCAGAGTAAACTTTTGAGAGCGATTCACTCATTCAGGTATTAGGATTTTTGACTGCTGGTGAGACGCCTTCCATTCAAAACACTTCCTTCTACTTCAGAATTTTGCCTTGTGGGATGCAAAGAAAACAAACTCAACCACATCCTCTGATGAATTAGTTGACCAGCACACTGACCTTGATATCCAAAGTGATGGATATCCAAAGTGGATTATACTTCATCCTTCCCAACCAGGGTTGTTGGGGTGGGGAGTGATGGATCAGACAGTGAGCCTTCACTCTATTATATGTAAGGCTTCTGTATAGAAATATTAATTGATACTTCACTTTCTTTGTAAAATATTTTCTCCCTGTGCCATTCTTACTCTGCTGCAGCATGAGCAGCTACTATTAAGAATGCAAGAGCAGGCTGAAAATGAACAGCCTTCCTTCTGCCCTTGCCCTTTCCTCCCTGTGGGTATGGACTTGCATCAGATCACTCGTGTCTACCTATCCTATTCCAGCAAACATTGCTATTTTATTTAGCGCCCAGGCAAACAGACTGTTGATCCAAAAAAAGGGCACAAGTACTGAAGTGGAAGTCTTTTTTAGACTGTGATGTCTTGTTTACCAAGTGTGTACTTTGTTTTAGGCATTCTCGTTTTGGTGGGACATACCTCATACAAGGCTTGAAGTCGATTGCAGACAGAGATGTTGTTTGCCACATGGGAGTACACAAAGTGAGTGAAAGTGTTACAGTTTTTAAAGTTTATATTATACAGTTTAATACACTCCCACTTAGCAACTATGCCAACCAGTTCAGGTAGCATAAGAGGCAGCATCTTAAGCAATGTCTTAACACTAATATTTCAGAAGATTTTGAAGTAATACTCCAGGGTAAGGCCTTTCATTGTCTTTATTCTTGATTATTATCAGCCTGCAAAAAAACACACGCAGTATCAAATATTTAAAATCAAAGTTGTCACCTTCTTGAAGGCAATTAGAAATGGGCAATGAATGCTCGCCTTACCAGCGATGGCCACGCCACCTGAATGAATTAAATTAAAGCAAGTGCCTGTTTTCTTGCATGAAAGGTGGTAGCCTCGATCTGAGGTGTTATTGGTAGGCCATTTCAAACTGTGATTCAGAAATTATTGAATTACTATATGTGAAAAATCTGAATTTAATAGTGTTTATAATGTTTGTGGTTGTTAATATTTATTGATAATTTTAATAATTCCTTTGATAGTTGGCTGTATCATATTATTCCCTAGGAATATGTGCTGGTTTTATGAAAAAGAGTAAATGGCATCATTGGATGTCCCATGATGCAGGTTCAGTAACTGGTGTATGTTGTTCCAATTTTATTTTCTCCCCCCAGACCCCTTTTATGTAAGTTTCGAAAGAGTGTGTCACAGCTGAACCTGATCCTTACTAGATATGTACGCTCTCCCTCTATCTAATGGGATTAACAAAATAGTGATCGAGAACAGGAATTCTGGCTGTATTTTCCTTTTCTCCATGGGCACTCCCTCCACCTCTACATAGAATAACTTGCATTTATGTAGTGCCTTTAATGTAGTAACAGGTTCCACGCGCTTACATACACACATCCCAAGAGCAAAGTGGCTAAGTCGGGCCTAGCCTAGCTAAAATCAGCTAAGTCAGCACAAACTGAGGATTGAGGCTGGGACCACTTGGTTGGTAGGCTCTGCATCACACAAGGTGATATGTTTCTCTATATTGCAGTTAAAAAATCCATAAATATAATGAATATTTTGGTTCCACTGCTGGTTGACATCTTAGAAATCTGTCATTGTATTCATAATTGCTAGAACCAGTTACTCAGAAATCAGACACCAATTGTGTAAGAAACTGAATGCATACACTCCCCATAGGGAGACAGACCACTTACGATCACCCAGGACATAGGTTGGCAGAGCCGAGGCTCACAGGCCTACCGGTGTGCAGTGTGCACTGCCGGAGTCTAAAACGTGCAGCTAACTTTCATAAAATATGAGTAAACTTATTTGGCCAGAACCACCCTTTTTAGGGAATTGGTTATCTGGAGCTGAATGTGAAGAATTCATGCCCCCAGTAATGGCTATACTCCTCCAGGTTTCATCAGTGAGCCAGGCTGGCCGATCCATCAACAGTGTCCTGCAATACTGCAGAACTGTCTGTCTGGCTCAGATATGATTACAGAGTCCTGGCACACAGTGTTGACTTGATTTCAAACTTTCATCACCAGGTGGGTTGATTTGAAGATATCTTAATCTCAGATGCCTTGCTTAGATTTGCTTTTACTTTTCATCCACCCCTTGACCAAATAAGAAATTATTGCACACTTTTTTATTCATGATTTCTGAGTAACTTATTCTGGCCACTCTGAATACAATGGCGGATTTCTAAGATGCCAACCAGCAAAACATTCATTACATTTATGGATTTTTTTAACTGCCATATAGAGAAACATATCACCTTGTGTGATGCAGAGCCTACCAACCAAGTGGTCCCAGCCTCAATCCTCAGTTTGTGCTGACTTAGCTGATTTTAGCTAGGCTAGGCCCGGCTTAGCCACGTTGCTCTTGGGATGTGTGTATGTAAGCGCAAGGAACCTGTTACTACATTAAAGGCACTACATAAATGCAAGTTATTCTATGTAGAGGTGGAGGGAGTGCCCATGGAGAAAAAGAAAATACAGCCAGAATTCCTGCTCTCGATCACTATTTTGCTAATCCTATTAGATAGAGGGAGAGCGTACATATCTAGTAAGTAAGGATCAGGTTCAGCTGTGATACACTCTTTCTAAACTTGCATAAAAGAGATCTGGGAGAAGGAAGTAAAATTGGAACAACATACACCAGTTACTGAACCTGCATCATGGGAAATATATATATTATTGGCCACATAGTTTGCCCCATGATGCTCTCAATCTTATTGTGTTGGGTCATTTGCTCATTACAGTAGAGGTGGGGGTACAATATGTGAGCTGAAGTAAGACTAGAGTGGGAGATGTTCACTGGACTGCTTAATCAGTTTCAACATTTAATATTCTAATCATAAACTTTCTTAGTTGAAAAATTACAGCCATGACAGTGGCAAGAAGATTAACAGAGTGCCAAAAAGGAAACAAGCAGCAAAAGAGGTGGAGGGCAAACGGCGCTCTGCTCTGAATGTCCGGCTGTTCCTGAAGGAATTCTGTGTTGATTTCTTGGAGAACTGTTACAACCGGCTCATGTATGTGGTAAAGGTATGTTTGAGATGTGAAGGAGCATGAGAACCATTTCTTTTCTTATTCTTTTATGGGAAGAGGGCTTCGTTGGCAAGGCCAGCATTTGCTGCCCATCCCTAATTACCCTTGAGCCACCTTCTTGAACTGCTGCAGTCCATCTGATGCAAATGCACTCATAGTGCTGTTAGGAAGGGAATTCTAGGATTTTAATCCAGTGGCAGTGAAGGAACAGGTAATTTAGTTCCAAGTCAGGATGGTGCCTGGCTTGGAGGGGAACTTGCAAGTTGTAGTGTTCCAATGAGCCTGCTGCCCTTGTCCCTCTAGGCGATAGAGGTTGTGGGTTTGGGAGGTGCTGTTGAAGGAGCTTTGGTGAGTTGCTGCAGTGCATCCTGAAGATGGTGCACACACTGCTGCCAGTGTACATCAGTGGTGGAGGGAATGAATGTTTAAGGTGGCGGATGGGGTGCCAATCAAGCGGGCTTCTTCTCCCTGGGTGGTGTTGAGCTTCTTGAGTGTTGTTGGAGCTGCATTCATCCAGGCAAGGGTAGTATTCTTTGACAGTCCTTAGTAGATGGAGGACAGGTTTTCGGGAGTCTGGAGGTGAGTTACTCGTCGCAGGATTCCCAGCCTCTGACCTGTTCTTGTAGCCACAATGTTTATATGACAAGCCCATTTCCGATGGTAATGCCATTGAATGTCATGGGGAGATGGATGGATTCTCTCTTGTTGGAGATGATCATTGCCTGGCAATTGTGTGGTATGGATGTTACCTGCCACCCATGAGCCCAAGCCTGAATGTTGTCCGAGTTTTGTAGCTTATTGGCACTGCTTCAATATCTGAGGAGTTGTGAATAGAACTGAACATTGTGAAATCATCAGCGAACATCCCCACTTCTGACCTTATGGAAGGTCATTGATGAAGCAGCAGAAGATTGTTGGGTCCAGGACGCGCCCCTAGCCAAGCCGTTCCAGTACAGCTACAACACTGGCATCTACCCGGCTATATGTAAAATTGTCCAGGTGTCCTGTACACACAAAGCAGGACAAATCCAACCTGGCTAATTACTGCTCCGTCTGTCTACTTTCTATCATCAGTGAAATGATGGAAGGAGTCGTGGACAGTGCTATCAAGCAGCATTTGTTTAGCAACAACTTAATCACTGATGCTCACTTCGGGTTCCGCCAGGGCCACTCAGCTCCTGAGCTCATTACAACCTTGGTTCAAGCAATGACAAAAGGGTTGAACTCCAGAGGTGAGGTGAGAGTGACTACCGTTGATATCAAGGCAGCATTTCACTGAGTGTGGCATCAAGGAACCCTAGTGAAACTGGAGTCAATGGGAATTGGGGGGGAAAATTCTCTGCTGGTTGGAGTCATATCTAGCACAAAGGAAGATGGTTGTGGTTGTTGGAGGTCAATCATCTCAGTTCCAGGACATCACTGCAGGTGTTCCTCAGGATAGAGCCCTAGGCTCAACCATCTTCAGTGGCTTCATCAATGATCTTCCTTCCATCATAAGGTCAGAAGTGGGGATGTTCGCTGATGATTGCACAATATTCAGCACCATTTGCGACTCCTCAGATACTGAAGCAGTTCACGTCTAAATGCAGCAAGACCTGGACAATATCCAGGCTTGGGCTGATGTGAGGCGCAAATGTTGCCACTTAAGTGCCAGGCAATGAACATCTCCAGAAAGAGGAAATCTAACCATCACCCTTTGACGTTCAATGGCATTACCATCGCTGAATCCCCCACTAGCAACATCCTGGGGGTTACCATTGACCAGAAACTGAACTGGACTAGCCATATAAAAACTGTAGCTACAAGAGCAGGTCAGAGGCTGGGAATTCTGCAGAGAGTAGCTCACCACCTGACTCCCAAAGTCTGTCACCATCTACAAGGCACAAGTCAGGAGTGTGATGAATACTCTGCACTTGCTTGGATGAGTGCAGCCCCAACAACACTCAAGAAGCTCGATACCGTCCAGCACAAAGCAGCCTGCTTGATTAGCACCCCATCCACAATCATTCACTCCCTCCACCACTGACGCACAGTGGCAGCAGTGTGTACTCCATCTACGCAATGCACTGCGGCAACTCACCAAGGCTCCTTAGACAGCACCTTTCAAACCCACAGCCTCTACCATCTAGAAAAGCAAGGGCAGCAGACACGTGGGAATACCACCACCTGCAAGTTCCCCTCCCAGCCACTCACCATCCTGATTTGGAAATATATCGGCCGTTCCTTCACTGTTGCTGGGTCAAAATCCTGGAACTCCCTAACAGCACTATGGGTGTACCTTCACCACATGGACTGCAGCAGTTCAAGAAGGCAGCTCACCACCACCACTCCAATGGACAATTAGGGATGGGGAGTAAATGCTGGCTAAGCCAGCAGCATCCGCATCCATGAATAAATAAAAAAAAAGGACACTACCCTGAGGAGCAGGGAATGTACTCTTCCCTCTTCCAGAAGATTTGCATTTTAAGAAATGGCATTGATCTAATAGGTCTTATTATTGAGACCTAAGCAGTCTGGCAGCTGCTCAAAGAGAGAGCTGGGAGAGGCCATCTAACTCTCTGGTAAAGAGCACAGTGTCATCTTTCTTGGAGAGGTAAACTGGAGGGACTTGATAGCGATGTCACAGGTAGAAGCGACTGAAATGATGTGGCTGGAAGCAATTAAACAGAAATTGTACGTGTACACGAAGACTTTTTATAAATCAAGGATGTGCTCTTTCCATTTGTAGGACAACCTTATTCGTGAGAAGGCGCAGCAGTTTGATGAAACCTACTACCTCTGGGCCATGCCATTCTTTATGGAGTTCAACCGGGTGTACAGGTTCCGCCCTGAACTTGTATCGGAGACGGTCAGCATTCGAGCATTTCACTTTGTGGAGCGCAATATCACTAACTACTATGAGATGATGCTGACTGACAAGGCAGCGGCCAGTTCCTGGTCAAGACGGTATGGTGGATTAATTCCAGCAGTTGAAGTCTGAGACTGCTGGGTTTATCAACCATTTCTATTAACTTGAGTGGGGCAGAGATGAAATGTCAGACACACTTAGCTTCTCTCGGATTTCACACTGCTGCATTTATCATATTGCATTTATTTTTCCTCACCCAGTTTAATCCCCCTTTCATTTACTTTTCCTGGGGTACAGTCCTGGGCTGATCTCTGTTACATTGTTACAGTGGAAACCCTAGTTTTTTTGATCCATGCAATTATTGTGTTTCTAGTGCCGCCCTAATATTGGTTAATTCAGCACAGACTAGATTCAACCTAGGGTTTTCTTGGGCCTTTGGCTCAATTCTGCACCTGCACCAAGTAGCTTGTACTCACTGAACCATTGGGGTAGCTTTAACAAATTATTTTTGGCTCTACATTACAACTGTTTTTCTGACTGTATCATCACCTGCCTTTCCATCCCTTTTAAAATACAACTTCAAATACAGAGCAAGTTCTAGTTGCTGGTGTAAGTTATGTGATGGGAAGTCTTTGCCTCAATCGTTAGTGCCAAAGTGCAATTTCTCCAAATCTTTCCCCGCTCCCAGTAACTGCCAGGGTGAAATTGGTGAGACATCTGTCTTCATTATCTGTGTCTTGTTATACTCTGTTACATCATCTAATATGCAACCAAAAAAAATTGGTAAGTTATATTACAGCTAAAACAACTCTTCTTTTCTTTCAGAATGCACCTAGCACTGAAAGCTTACCAAGAACTGCTGAATACAATCAATGAAATGGACCACTCTAAGGATGGAAATCTGAGAGAGAGTTCCAGAGTTATCAAATGTAGGGTTTTGTTTTTAAAAATGCCATGAAATTCCAGTTTGCAAGGTGCACTTGAATACAAATGTTTGACCCCTCCACCCACGCTGCCCTCCCTCAAGCTGTTAACTTCTGCTTTCTTATGGCTTCATGGGCTGTCTCTGCTGCTTCATGCCCTTTATTCATGTGTGAGCCTAGCCCAGGGAATAGCCATTGTATTGCCCACATTGCAGCATCTGTCTTGATCCAGTTGCTAGAGTGGCTCAGGGGGTATATGCTGGTGTCTCTTTATGTGTAACACACTGTCAGCAGTTGGATTGCTTCTTTGCATAACTCATTATGTGAAGCTTCATGTCTTGTGGTTTGTTATTGCCAGTACAACAAGTGGAGTCCAGGCCCCATGCAATGCAACTGGGCAGCACAAGATCATATCAGTCAAGGTGTAGGTTTGGAAGGAAAGAAAAAAAAAAATCAAGGCTCGTGTTCATGATTGCTATACAGCTGTCCCTGCTGGAAGTGTCCATGGGTCTATTTGTGATGCGAACTGCAGTCTAAGAGCCTACTGGCAATCCCTGCTGAGGTTCACATGAGTAATGGACACTTTGGCAAGTACCAGTGGGTGCCAGTAGGACCATACTCCAGCCAGGAGTCAAAGACCTTCAGGAAAGATGGAGGGAGAGGGATAAAAATGGTAAGAAGGACAAAAAGCCCTTAAGGAAAAACAACAAGTTGCATGCTTCCATTCCTGGGCCCTGTCTGGTTTTGGAGCCTCCAATAGTTCGCAGACCTGGTCCTCATCCTGCTATTAGTCCCAGCCCTACTTGTATTACCAGTCCTGATGTGGCTGCTTTCATCACTTTTTGTAGTGGATTTGCAGGAGCTCCTTAAAGTCACTGATTGGAAATATGGTCCTTGGCTCGACATTACTGAGTGCCCCCGTGGGGGTCTTTGCAGCTAAACCCTGTGCTCACCCGGTATTCACAGTTGCCAGCAGAACTCGCTGGATGGTGATTAAAGGCAGATACCCAGGTTATAAATTTAGTCCTAGTGCAGCCTGTGAATAATATCACAAAATGTTAATGTCCTTCCACAAAATCTTTTGGCATCCTGCTTCAGCTGTGAGTCCTTCAAGTTGAGAATGCTTCATGTACAATACACAGAGCCACAGCTAGCACTAAAACTGGTGACATGTATCTCGATTCCTACATGATGATGCTCTCAGGTTACTGAGATGGTAGAGTTTTTCAGTGGATGAAGGTCATAGTGTGGGGAGAAAAGTCATGTAGAAACCATGTTGCCATAAACCCTTTGGGAGAATAGCCATTGTGCTAGGTGGTAACATTTTGTCTTGAATTAATGTGCTTTTTTGTACATTAGTAGTTCTACTTTATAAAGATTCAATGGAAATTTGTTCTGTTTTAGTTTCGCAAGGTCGCCCCAGCATGCATCATCACTGAGTTGCAGGTTATCCCCACATGCTTCCCCCCCCCCCGCGCCCCCTGCCTTCCCTTTACTCCCTTGCTGTTATTTATCTCAGCTGTGCCACTATTGGGAAGTTCCACATGACACTAGCCAGTTCCTTACAAGGATTGATGCCCCTCTTGCATGCTTTTAACAGCTGTACTAATGGTGGTGTGGTAGGAGGTCACCTAGTATAGGGAGAATGTCCGATAAGAGGGACCCTTGGCCTCGTCAGGATAATTTCTTCAATAGTAAAAAAGACATTGATCCTTTTTAATTTGTAAAGAGGAGATTCCTTTCCCAGTTAAGCAAACAAGTTAACATTGTTCATGAGTTAATGCTTAGGACAAGGGACTTTAGTTATGTGCAGAGACTGGAGAAACTGGAATTGTTCTCCTTGGAGCTGCAAGGGTTACGGGAAAATGGTGGAAATAATTTACATAAAGGGGTTGCATGGTAAAAAGCTTGTGTATCAAAGGACATGCATTTTCATTTTGAAATGTGCATATCCAATTGACTGATGATTCTACGTCTTGTTCCATTTCCAGGTAATATCTTCTATGTTATGGAATTTCGGGAGTTATTCTTAACATTATTCCGAAAATACGATGCAACCAAGCAACCCAAGTCATTCCTGAAGGACCTCATTGAAACTACCCATCTTTTCATCCGGATGATTGAGAAATTCTGTAAAGGCCAAAACAACCTTTTTGTGCAGGTAATGTTTGTTTGGCTTACACATTGGGCTTTACATTTTATATAATTTACACATTTTTCCAAATTGTTTTTTTAAAACTGATGGCTATAGCTTTCAGTACAAGTCTTTAAGTTTTATTTCCTTTCCTGAAGGTGCAGAGCCTCTTCTGGAGAATGGGCCTACATGTGCTAAGAACCACCCCCTCCCAACCTCATTCCTCACCCAAATGGTTATTATTCTGCAGCCTTGACAGTGGGTATTGACAGACTGTTTGTTTGACTAGGGGACATTATAGTCAAGCCTGGTCCTGCCCTCACCTAGAGTCCATGCAGAAAATTTGGCTTATTTTTCTAACCAGTAAGCTGAGGTCAGCAAATTCAGCACAGGCCAAGAATCATTGTATCTACCTCGGTACCGCATGGCTGTAGGGACTGGAAGAGTTTACAGAGATAGGGAGGGATGGTGAGAAGCGGTGCAGGGATTAAAAATGAGAGACTTGGTATCTGGTGCCAATTTTTTGCTCCTGATGCAGCTGTTTGATTATTTCCTGTTTGTTGAAACAGAAAAAGAAAGTCAAAAGGAAGAAGCCAAAAGCAAAACAGCTTGCTTCAACTTCAACAGAAAAATCCCAAGAAGAACTTGAGGAAATGTGGAAACTGACATTGGAGCAGCTCGGCAAGTATACAGAGGTACATACCTAATATGAGAGTAATGAGCTGAGACCCCCTGTAAGTAGACCATTGTAACAATTTGTGCTGCTGAAGAGCAGACAAATCTATTTGTTGATTACTATAGGCAAGAGTTGGAATGTTCATTCCCTGGCAGAATTTTCTCCCCTGAAAGGTCTAACATGTACGTGTTTCACAGACATTGACTGTCCTCGGTGCCAAACCTAAATGGCCCTTCTTCATTTGAGTTTAGGTGGTAAATGTCAGTAGAATATTCGTCTATAGGGAGGCCTATCAGTTGAGCTGGATTGTGACCTTGCCTGATATCCATGCAATACCTTACAGCAGTGGGAAGACAGGGCTTTGGTTTAACATCTCATCAAAAAGACAGCACCTCTGAGAGTGCAGCACCCACCCTCTTAAGTGCTGCACTAAAGTGTCAGCCTGGTTATGTGCTCAAATCTCTGGACTGGGACTTGAACCACTACCTTCTGGCTGGTGTGCTTTTTCTATTCATTTACGGGATGTAGGTTTCGCTGGCTAGGCCAGCATTTATTGCCCATCCCTAATTGCCCTTGAGAAGGTAGTGGTGAGCTGCCTTCTTGAACCGCTGTAGTCCCTGTGGTGTGGGTACACCCACAGTGCTGTTAGGGACAGAGTTCTAGGATTTTGACCCAGTGTGGGAGTACGACTGCAGAGCCACAGCCGACTTCTGGAGAGCAGGAGAAACTTTTTTGTACAGAAGGTTGTGGGACTGATGTGCAATACCTGAGTTAACAATTGAATCAGAGACCATGTTAACATTTAAGAATAGGTTAGACAAGTGGTTGAAGGAACAGGAGGAATAAGGGAATATGTGAATTGCTTGATTGGGCTGAGTGTCAAAGTGAATTGCTAGCATGAACCACATCACTAGATAGTGCTGTGCCTTGGTACTCCACTTTTTTTTTTTAAAAAGCCAAATACATTTCCTACAACCAAGCAGATGAGTGCTTAACATCTAAACTCTATTCTGTTGTGAAAATCTGGTTCATAATTCATATACGTTTTAGAATATAACTTCTAGTTTTAGTAATTAAAGTTTTAACTGTAGATAAATGGGGGCATCTGATTGAGAAACTGATGAGCAAACCTGAAGTAGATGCAATTCAGAAAAGCTTTGAGTTAATTATAGTTAAAAGCTAAACTATGTTTATCTTCAAGGTCAGAGTTAGAAGTGTAAACACTGAACAATAGATGAGCCATTTCACGACTTCTTGGTAGAGCCAGGGTGTCTATCGTTAGCTCCATAGAAGAAGCTAAAAGCTAGCAATTCTGGGAAAGAGGGTCATAAAACTCCATTAGAGATAGAAATTATTCATATGGGTTTCAGAATCAAAGAGTTGTGTTGAAGGTAGAATAATTCATTTGCATTTCTGTTTGAACCATTGCAAAGCATGCCATGTCGCCATAGAGATTGTGATTCAGGGTGGAGCCTTGGTTAGAAGGCTCTTTTGTTTAATTTATGTGTGTGTGTTTGCTGACAGAAGCAGGCAGTTCAGTTTGAGAACAGACAGGGGGAGTTGCAGAATTGGCCTTGTGTAGGCTGAAGCTCACTGAGTGGGGAAACAAAGAGAATGAATGTTAGTCAGTTAGGCCTGCACTTCAAACAGAGAAAATACTAACTTCATCGTTCTCTGTCTGGAATGCAGATGGGGCTCTATCTCAGTTTGGATTGAGAGAAAAGCAGCTGGAAGATTTACTCTTCAGAAATCTACAGTGGTCCTCACAGAGCCTTGTGGCTGAAAGCAGCCCGCAGAGTTAGCTTGGAAAGCTGTGATAAGGCAGTTGGGTATCTGCCAGCAACCCGAGCAAGGAGCTGAGGCATCCACAGTTGCGAGGTCTGTAAAGAAAAAGTGGATGGTCGTATAGCCAAAAAAAGCTAATGGAAGGACCCCCATAGAATCTTACCTTGGAGGACAGTTGGGATACTGAGGAGAATTAAAGTGAGTTCTGGAAGGTTGTGGCATACCTTTGGGTTGGTCCCAGGAAAAGTGAATGAACCTTTAAATTTCGTAAGATATGGGAGTTCTGGGAGGGGTTAAGTAAAAAAATAAAACTTGAGTTCATAATATTCATAGTTGTAAACTATAGTGTTAATATTGCTGATCCTGTTTAATTCTTTTTGGTAAACAAAATTTGTTTTAGTTTAAAAATCTTGTGGCGTAGTTCTGTCAGTTAACTGCTGGGAGTTCGGATTTCTTCGTTAAAGATTAACAGTCCCCAACAGGATTGTAACAATTTTGAAAATAGTCCTTCTTGGTAAAGTTGCAGATGAACCAAGGCTTTGATCTATTTTTAAGCACATTTTTTTAAAATAGGGAAGACCTCCCCATGCCATCCTGAGCCATCTCATCAGATTCCACCCTAGCACACAGTGTTGCTGGTCTTCTGAACTGATGAATTGAATGTATTCGTTTTCCAGGACCAAGAGCCTCTCCCTGACGATGTTGTTCCATTTGATGCTGCTTTGGAAATCCCTGTGGAGGAGCAGCGTGCTGAAGCAATGATTCGTATTCAGGATGCACTCCTGGCTGGCAAAGCTGCAGAGGCCCTTGTGCTTCTCCGAGCTGCACGGTAACTATTTATTATGAGCTTTGAAATATATTAACAAAATCCTGAAACAAGTTATTTTGTCAATAAATGATACTTAATTTGTAATTTTGACCTGTCATATGTTATATATTGCTTCTCCCTGTTTTTGTTTCGAGGTATTTTGGTATGATTTGTATTTTTTAACTCTCTCTCCATTTATCTGACCTGCCATTCCAGCCAAGAGTGTACACCCAGAACCCGCTTCCAGACTACAACAGCAACTTGCATTTATACAACATCTTTAACATAGTAAAACATCCCGAGGCACGTTTAACAGGAACATAAATCAGACAATCTACTTCTCTTTACCTCTGAAGAAGAGTCATACGGACTCGAAACGTTAACTCTGTTTCTCTCTCCACAGATGCTGCCAGACCTGATGAGTTTTTCCAGCATTTTTTGTTTTTATTTCAGATTTCCAGCATCCGCAGTATTTTGTTTTCACCTTAAATCAGACAAAACTTGACACCAAACCAGAAAGTTATTGCAACAGATGACAAAAGCTTGGTCAAGAAATTTTATGGAGATCATAAAGGAGGAGCGAGCTCAGGGGCCTGGGCAGTTGAAGGCATGGCCACCAATGGTGGAGTGAAGGAAGTGGGGTTTGCAGATGGCCAGAATTGGAGGAGTGTAGAGATCTTGGAGGGTTGTAGAGCTGGAGGAGATTACAGAGGTAGGGAGGGGGTAAGGGTACGGTAGGATTTGCAAACAAGAATTGAGGATTTTAATAAACCATTGGTTGTCCAAGAACCAATGCAGCTCAGCAAGCACAGGGGTGACTAAGAAGGGCATGACTCTCCTCTGTGATTTTTCTCTCTTTTTCCTCTTTACCTTGTCCCACTTTTTGGGAGTTACTGAAGTCTTTTGTTCAGTCAGGAGTCACAGAGATCTACAGCACAGAAGAAGGCCCTTCAGCCCATCGAGTCTACGCCAGTCAAACAAGTACCTAACTATTCTAATCCTATTTTCCAGCACTTGGCCCAAGCTTTGTATGCCACGGCAACGAAAGTGCACATCCAAATACTGCTTAGCTAAACATAGGAAACATAAAATAGGAGCTAAACATCTGCTCTGGAACCTGGGTTTGACCTTGTACCTTGACTCCTACCGCTAACTGAACAGGAGTGGCTTGTATTGCAGTATCATTTATGTGTTTTCCTAAGTAAAAGGTGCAACCATAAAATTGAAATGTGGCTTTAAAGCATACCTGATGACATTGTATCCAAGAAATAGTTATGTAATCTATTAGACACTATCAATTGAGAATTGACTGCTATGGAGATTTTTTCTGCTGATCTTTTGTTCACTGGAAGCAATTTGAAAGTTGCATGTAAACACATTTTAAATGTATGCTATCGATGCCCAGCTTTTCTCATTACCATTGGTTCTATGACGAAAAGATTTGTAATATGATCAGTATTTCACCATGGCACTGACTGCAGTCATGAGCAGTTCAGTCACTCCTGTGTTCATGTACATTGGATTAAAAATGTTGATTTACAAGAGGTAGAGGAAAGGAGTTGAGTAGCTCAATGGATTAGTATGCTGCCTTTTCACTCATGGGCTTGGTTTTGAATCCAGCTGGATGGCTGTAAGTGATGTGTCAGATGAGTTTGAGCAGTCTGAATCCAGTTCAAAATTGCCCTGATTTCTCACTAACTTGGCAGTCTAGATGAAACAAGATGAGTGTTGACCACCGTAATGATGCTGTGCATTAATTATTCATCTAATGTTTG
Source organism: Carcharodon carcharias (assembly GCF_017639515.1). Lineage (NCBI taxonomy): Eukaryota > Metazoa > Chordata > Chondrichthyes > Lamniformes > Lamnidae > Carcharodon > Carcharodon carcharias. Next base: position 26,355,870 of record NC_054507.1, on the reverse strand, counting down.
CCCCCACAGGGAAGTGTGGCCTGAAGGTGATGTTTTTGGTTCTTCTGACTTGCGGCTTGAGGATGAGTCCCAGTTGCTCAGACAGTTATTGTTTGCGAAGTTACCGAGTAAGTGTTTTTGCTGTCGTTTTGGTGTTTGCAGTTTTGGAAATTGTTTTGAAGTCCTGTCCAAATCCTTTCTCGGCATCCCACAGGGCAGCCTGCTGTAGAGGCCGTAGAAACTGATGAATTCCGAGATGAAGAAATAGAAGAGGAGGAAACCGAATCCGTGAGAGTTAGAGAAAGTGAATTTAACTTTCTGGATTATCTCAAGAGGTAAAACATTTCAAAAGTACTTGTGTTTTTTAACATTAAGATGACTCTTATCTCATTGTGTTTGAATCTGCTTTTACACAATCTCTTAAAATCTCTGCATGGGCTTTAAACTGTTCCATAGAACTTAAAAAGAAAATAACTTGGGGGTGATGCATTGAATTAGCATATACTCTAATTTCATTTCTGGGGCAAAGGTTTGAATCCAGGCCAGTCTCTGCAGTAAATATCTCTGCCTGCTAGCTGTGACGGTTCCAAATGAAATAAAGCTTCAGCAGTCTCAGTGCAACTCCTGAAGGGCAGGAATCCACAGCACTAAACTTATCTACAGGCTGGCTCTAAATTGACTGTCTCAGTAAGGATAGCTTGTTTGGACAACAGTAAATCCTGTGTGCAATATTCCCTCTTTCTCACCCTCCTTCTATCTGTTGCCTTTAGGTTTGCTAATGCTGGTGTTGTGAAACCTTACATCCTCCTGCTGAAGGACTACCGGCAGAACAGTATTCACACCAACCACTGCATTGTAAAGATGCTCTATCGGGTAGCATATCATTTGAAAATGGATACTCTTCTTTATCAGCTGTCAGTATTCTACTTATTCAATCACATTCTGGAAGATCCAGCAGCCAGCTCGTACCAAGTAGGTTGAATTGTCATGCTCATATGTTATTTACTGATTCGTGATTTGCAAAAAGACTTAACTACAACAGTGCGGCATATTTCAGTACTTTGGAGCACTGTCCCATTCACTCATCACCCTCCTGTGCTCACTGACCACAATAGAAAGGTTGTAAAATTTGAGATTCACGAGAAAATGTTGCTGGACAATATGCACCATATTAAGCTTCCAAATGATCACACTTTCCTAACACTCCTGAAATTATATTCAGAGAATTTCAATTTTGGTCTGAGTGCTCTCTGTAATGGTTTACTAGATTACTTATTAAAACGGGACAAATGTAACAATTTGCCTTGAATTTAGCTGTTCTCAGTGTGAATAGTCCTAAGGCAATTTAATTATATTGCTGCTTTAACTGATTTTACATACTGATACCCCAAGAAACTTGGTTGCTAAAAGTTCCATTAAAATTCTCTGCACCTCTGAATTTGTGAGCCTAGTCAGTGAGTGTGTCAGGGGGATGTCCCACTGAAGCTTGATCCTCCTCTTGCCTGACATCCACAAACAATTAATTTCTGCTAAGGTTTTTTTAAATTCGTTCTCATTCATCTCATTTGATGTGAGCATTGCTGGCTAGGCCAGAATTTGTTGTCCATCCTTAGTTGCCCTTGAGAAGGTGACAGTGAGCTTCCTTCATGAACAAGGTACAGTCGCCTGGTGTAGTACACCCACAGTGCTTTCTGTAGTGGTTTGATACAACTGAGTGGTTTGTTGGGCTGTTTCAGAGGGAAGTTAAATGTCAATCACATTGCTGTAGATCTGGAGTCACATACAGGCCCGACCGGGTAAAGAAGGAAGATTTCCTCCCCTGAAGGACATTAGTGAACCAGGTGAATTTTTACAACAATTCAGTAGTTTCATGGTCACCATTACCAAGACTAGGTTTTTATTAATTGAGTTATTCACAGATTTATTAATTAATTGACTTTAAGTTCTCCAGCTGCTGTGGTAAGATTTGAACTCCTGTCTCCGGACCATGAGGCCAGGCCTCCGGATTACTAATACGATAACATTACCTCTCTGTGACCGTTCCCGTAATTAGAAAATGATTGGGACTGATGTCCTCTTTCTGGATGAATAAGGTCCACTGCTAGTTATCTACCAGGGTTAAATCCAGAATTGTGGTCTGAGAAGCCGTCCAACTCTCTTGTCAATCACATCTAGACAATCTGCATTCTGCAGTTAATCTCTGTTCTGTTTCTTTTCACAACAGGAGCTGGTGAAATTCTGCAAATATGTCCTGAACAGATTCTTTACCTTAGCTGCTAAGAATGGCAAGGCTTATGTGGAACTGCTGTTCTGGAAAAATATTGCAACCATTCGCGAAATGACTGAGGGCTACAGGAAGGATGATCAAAGGCAAGTGTATTGAGCATGAGAGCTTGGGAGGTGTTGGGTCTTCTGTACTGTGCTGATATTGCATAGTGCCCCCTGAACTAAAAAAAAATTAGTTAATCAGATGGTCAAGATGCAAAGATTAGTGTTACTGACGTTTTGATAGTCTTGGCAATCCTTACTTTATTCCTACTGTGGCCTGTGTGGACCTGAAATGATTGGCTGTTACTAGATTAGTTGATTGCCAAAGTGGACTTGGCCGTTAAGGTTTTATGCTTGCTGACCACATGCGTTATGCATTCTTTCTGTTAATGGAGTGGAAGAAGCTGATATTATAGAATAGCCCATATAAGGCACAGACACAAATGAACTTTCATTTGCAGTTGTGGTAACGAATGGTTTTGACTTCTTGTAGTGGAGAAAGCAAGAGGGCTCCAACTTGGTCATCAGAGGAAGAGGAGGAGCTTGAAACACTGTATCTAAGATTCAAAGAGGAAGAAGGAGGTACATGTTGTATTTGGGTTATTTCTGAATATATCCCATATCAAGTGTGCAACTGACATTTCTCTCCAACAGTTTCATTTAAATTCACTACATAGAACTTTACAGCACAGGAGGATGCTATTTGTCCATCTTGTCTGTGCCGGCTCTTTGAAAGATCTATCCAATTAGTTGCACTCCCCTGCTCTTTCCATACCGTCTTGCAATCTTTTCCCCTTCTGTCCGATAATGTTCCCATTGGTGGCAGGATGGAGAACCAGAGCGCACAGATTTAAGGAAATTGGTAAAAGGAGCAATGGAGACATGAGCAAAAAACTTTTTCACACAGTGAGTGATTAGGATCTGGAATGCACTGCCTCTGAGTGGTGGAGGCAGGATCAGTTGAGGCTTTCAGAAGGGGATTGGATCATTATCTGAAAATGACAAAAATTGAAGGGCTACAGGGAAAAGGCACTTGGTGATTTGCCCCTTCAGAGGAGCAGCACAGACTCAATGGGCTGAATGGCTGCCTTCTGTGCTGTAATCATTACATGATTCTATGTGGAGTTTATGATCTAGATTTCTCATACAAACAAATGTTTAATTGCTTCATGGGGAACCTTGCATCCTGATGATTACAGACATATAT